>NC_141150.1:100361282-100712532 GCF_053477565.2 Lygodium microphyllum | reverse complement strand
TGTGACACAGAGGGTGGGGTGAGTGACCAGTTTTTCCCTTCAAATCAAATGAGAGGTGAGATGTGTGAACGGAGTGTTGCACGCACGGAATGGGCCTCTCAATGCACAATGCACGATCTGTTCTTGTGCACTGCACCATAAGGCTCCCTAGCTTTCCTTCTTGCACTATATACCGGCACAGGGCGGGATGCATTAATGCACCATCAAATGCGCACAAGACATACAACCTCTGCACAAGTGACAATGAGGATTACATCAATGGGTTTAAGGAACGGGTTGCCCTCTTGGATCTTTCAATAGAGAGTGAGACAGAGGGTGGACTGAATGTGACAAACTTTTCTTCAATCAATTATTGAGAGGTGCGGATTGAGGGACATTACGACAATTGGAGTCAGGTACGTTTCTGTTTCCCTATGCACCCACGGGATGGGTCTCTGCTATCAGCATAGGACACGTCACTCTGTTCTGTACACGGTACTGCAAGGCTCCCTGGCCTTTCTACTTGCACCTATGCCAAACGGGGTTGGGCGCACTAATGCACCATCAATTGTGCACCCTCGCATTCCTAAACCAGATGTGAGATCTGGGTTTCCATCAATATTTGAGTGATGTAAGTTATGGGGCGATTGACTATTCTCTCATTCCATTTGAGTGCCAGTGAGTTGAATGACTATCCTTCGTCTACGACCCCTCCCCCAATGGACTTCATCAACCAGCTACCTGCCTGGGTGCTGCTGCATGGTCCTTGCCATGCTGGTTGAATGTTGGAGTGAGACGTGGTACCTCTCCTGCAAAGTCGACTCCAACCCTTCTGTAGCAGTGACGGTTCCTTTGACCATACGTGAAACGGGCTAAGTGTTCCTAACTCTACTTTTTTGTTTACAAGTGTATGTGATGTTTTAAGTGTGGGGATGCCAGCGTCCAGTCGGTTGATAAGTCTATAGCCGTGTCGATAAATCTACTCTATCCGTTAAGGTTTTAAGTGTGGGGACACGTCCCTACGCGTCTGATGTGCGTACCCCCTGCATATGCCTCAAGTTGATCATGCACGTATGACATGACCTCTTTCTGCCCTCATAGGGTCCCTTTCCCACCCCCGCCTAACTTTCCCCCACCCTTTGGGCCGTTCCTTCCTTATTTCCCTTTATCCCTTGTTTTGACGTTTTGCATGTGAACGCATTCTACGTTCACCAAAATCCAAATCCAACCTTACAGCCCTGTTTGTCCCTTCGAACTACCCATTTTTCCATTTTAGCAACCCCTGTTTCGATAGATGGTTCTTGAGTTGTTAATTTTTGACGCAATTTCCATAAATTGGACGGTTTTCCATGTGAACGTGCCTTTATTGCTTCAGAACTGTGATTCAACGTGCCCCCCTGGCAGCCCCCTTTCCCTTGATATTTTTTATTTTTACTCTGTGTCCTTCTGATACCGGTTGGTCCTCTATTAATTTTTGCGAGTTTTCAGGCCCTTTTCGTGCCTATTTTTCACATTTTTTCATGTGAACATGCCCTATTTTCACTGAAATTCCAGTTTAACTTGACTGTCGTGTCTCGCCAGCCTTTCCCCCACTTTTTTATTTTTCCTCCCCCCTCTTTCGATTGTTGGATTTCTAGTTATTAATTTTTCCATGTGTTTTCGGGTGTCTTTTTTGTGTTTTTTGCATATGAACCCCTCCTCCCTCTGTCAGCCGTGAGTTTTGACGTGACAGCCCTGTGTATTCCCTTCCTCCGGACATTTTTTATTTTTATTGTCCTCTATTCCGGTGCACGGATCATTCCATATTAATTTTTGAATCCCTTTTCGGATACGATTTTTTGGTTTTTTCCATGTGAACGCGTCCTCTTTTGGTCGAAACAGTGTGTCGACGTGATAGATTTGTCGAATAACTTGTTTGGCACATTTTTCCTTCTTTCCGCCTTGCATTCCAACGAGCGGATTTTTTTTTTCATATTAATCCTCGAATGTATTTTTAGAACCATTTTTCGTGTTTTTTCCATGTGAACACCCTGCTTTTGCCCTGAAACTCGTGTTGCATTTTTTTATCATCTTCCCCTCGTCTCCCGGCACATTTTTTCTTTTTACAATTTTTCGATCCAGTGAATGTTTTGGGTTTTATTAATTTTTCGTCCTTTTTGTCGTGTGGCCGTGTCTCGCGTGTCGCGCGTGAACACGCCCGTTTTTGGTTTTAAGTGCCTCGAGATGCCCTCATGGCCTTTGTGCCTCGCGTGTCACCGTCCCCGCCTCGTTTGATCCCGCCGATGAAATTTTTTTTACTCCCGCAATGCGCATGCGTGCAGGACGGAGGTGCGCTCACTTTTTAATGACAAAACACAAACAACACAAAAATTAACAAAAACAAAACTAACATTAGAAACAAATAATAAAAAAACAATAATAAATAAATAGATAAATAAAATACAAACCACAAAAAGAAAAACCACACCCAACACACAACACAACAATAACTAACAACACCTAAATAAAAATTTCAAAAAAAAAACCAACAAAACACCAAATCACAAAAAAAAACAAAAAACACAAATAATAACATACAAATTTTTAAAAATAATCATAACTCCACCAATTTTTTTAAAAAATAAAAAATAAAATAAAATAAAATAATACAAACAAAGAAAACACAAGAGAAAGAAACCCTTACATGTTCGTTGTCCCGCGGCCTCTCTCCTTCCCCATGCGACATCTCCCTTTTCCTCCTCCTCGCGCTCTGAACCTCCTCCCTCTAGCCTCGTCACGCCACCTGCCCCACCGGCTAGGGTGCTAAGATCACCGTCGCCACCGCCGGCCTGCCCTGCCTC
This sequence comes from Lygodium microphyllum, assembly GCF_053477565.2. Lineage (NCBI taxonomy): Eukaryota > Viridiplantae > Streptophyta > Polypodiopsida > Schizaeales > Lygodiaceae > Lygodium > Lygodium microphyllum. The sequence goes on along the minus strand of NC_141150.1, from coordinate 100,709,713 downwards.
AGCATCGTCGCGACCCTCGGCGTCTCCTGCCTCTCCACCCTTGCCGACCGTGTCTGCTCTGATGCCAAGGAAGTCTGCTCCCTCCTTGGCTCCCACAGCCCCGTCCGCACTGCCCTGTATGACCTCTCCCGCGTCATTGTCGAGATCTTAGCCACCTTTGCTGCCACACACCTTCTCTCCTCCTCCTTCCTTCACCGCCTCCGCCGCCGCACACCTTCTCTCCTCCTTCCCTCAGCCGCCTCCACTGCCCGCCGTCTCCACCCCTCCTCCTCCTCCTGGTTAGGTTCCTTACTTAACCTAACTTAATTAAATTTATTAACTAATATAACTTAACTAACTCACTTAATCACCCTACCTAACCTAACTAACTTAATTCACCTAATTAACCTAATTAACTTAATTCACCTAATTTACTTAACTCAACTAAGTTACTCAACCTAACCTAACGCACTTAGATCTCCTAATTAACTAACCTCTACTAACCCCAATTTCCCATGTTTTAGCCCCCTTTCCTACCCCTTCTCCACTCTACCCCCACTCTCCATACGCAATGCGCAGCGCTGGTGTTCGGGTGTTCCTGTGCGTACGGGAGTGGCCAGTAAGTGTTCACGCGCGAGGACGCCCGTTTGATCTTCTTCGTGCGATGGTGCATGTCGTCCCTGAGCACACACAACTGTTCACACGCAGTCTGTGTATTTTTTTTATTTTCTACAAACTCGAGAAAAATACTCTAAAAATACCTAAAAATAATTAAAAATATTAAAAAATCATTAAAAATCAATTAGAAAACAAAAAAATTATTGAAATTTTTCTTTCTAAATTGGGTGCTTTTTGGTTGATCTTGTTGATTATAATGTAGAGAATTAATTGCAAACAATACTAACATTTAAAATCCTTTTAAAATTCATTAAAAATTGAGAAAAAATCATTAAAATCCCTAAAAATCAGGATTAAATTCAAAAAAATCACAAAAAATTCCATCAATGCATTTGACTATTTTTGGAATATTTTAAAATAAAAATTATACCCAAAAAATAGAGAAATAAAACATAAAATACAAAATAAAAACACACCTAAATTAAAATTAAGAAAATACTAATAACAATCTCACCCACACATTAATGAACATTGTCTAAACCAAATGTGATCCCACTAACATTGCCTTGATATTTCTTTTGTCTTTAAAAAAAAAACCAAGGTGTTTTATTTTTTCCAATTAGTGGTTTTTACTTTTTTGTTGGATTCCTTGCATTTGGGACTACTGAGTGCGCCCTCAGTCTCTTGCATACACACCCCTACCAAGTATCTATTTTTCGTGCTTTATTTATTTTTGGTAATCCCTTAACTACAATTAATTATTAAAATAAACTTTATTTACCCACTTTTTCACGCACACTCACGCTAAACACACATTTTTCTAATAAATTAAAATCAACCCACCGTTCACTTTAAACGCGCTACGTGCACTTCAGAGGCACTTTAATTTTAAATAAAAACGAACCAGCCCTCATTTAAAAAAAAATCCACGCGCTGAAAAAGAAGAGCGCTTCAGACACATTAATTTTTTAATCAATGAATATGCATTTAGAGACTTGAGTCTGGGGATCACAGTTTGGGTTTTGTTAAAAAGCACCGTTTCACATTAATAAATTGTAATAACAATTTAAAAGTGAACCGTCATTTTCTTATTAAGGTTTACAACCTAATAAATTTTCAACCATTGTTAATAATTTCTTAAAATAAACCCTTCACTAAAATCATTTCCCTCACTGCATTTTTTTTCCTTTTCAATAAATACCTTTGTGGGATGGGAACGTATAGTCTTTTAAGCTGACATTGTTTATCAAATTTCTAGTTATATCGTAATTATGTTTTTGAGGTATTATGGTTTGATTATGTGATACGATTATGAGAGCGGTCTATAGTTTGATTGTTGAGAGTGAAAAAAGACTGAATTTTTGACTGATTTTTGTTGTTTTTTTAGGTTTGAATGATTGATTTTTTATGGATTTAGAGTGATGTATGGTTGATAATAGAAGTGTTTGAGAGTGTTTTGGATGATATTGATTATGTTTTGGAAGTTCATGATGATTCTCAGTGGAGATATGAAGCTCTATGATGTTCTGTTGAGCTTCTGATTGGTTCTGTATACCTCATGTATAGCTTCTGTTTTGTTTTGATTGTCTTCTGTATGAAGCATGGATTGATGATTGATGAAGATTGAGATCTTTTTGGAAGCTTATTGAATAGTTTTTTATAGTATGGAATGGTTTGAGTATGAGTTATGAGGTTCTGATGACCTTCTGTAACCCTCCGTAGACCTTCTGTAGAGCCTTTGTCTCTGCTCTGTCTCTATACTATAACTGTACTGCAGCTGCTTTGGTACCGTACTGTAACTAATCTGTAGACCTTCAGTAAGTGTTATGTAGAAAGTATGTGTAACTTTGGGAAAGTTTTCTAACTTTTGGAAAGGATGAATCTAAGTTCAAAAGAGCTAAAACAAGTGGAAGAAGCAGCTGCTGAAGACTGAAGAGAAGACTGAGTGACAGTGACAGTAGTGAGCTGTGAAAAGACTCTGTAGTAGCTCTGGTGACTCTTCATATCAGACATACCTCTTGGGAGGTGCATCCACGACCTAAGAAGGATTATTTAGAGTTAGTATGAGAGTATTGTAGTGAGGATATGATGTACTATCGATAGAGAGAGAGAGAGAGAGAGCCAGAGATAGTCAATTCTATCAAAACAATGTAACTGTATATGAGAGATTGAGAGAGAGAACTATGAAGACATTGAAGATGAATACTATGTGATTGATTTCCATTCAAAGATGGTGTACTCTTTTGTGTTCTTTGTTATATTGATGGATTTTATGAAGATGTTGAAGATTATGGTTGATTCTATTAAATCCGTGGGAGATACCTACTATGATGCTACGTGAAGATTTGCTATTTCCTTTGTTTTGATGATCAAAAGAATGAAATAAAAGCTTGTTGATGTTACAATATAGATTTTCTTACAAGAGAATTCCCTTTTCCTTGGTGTTCCTCTTGGGGCTCCATGTTTTTGGTGCACAGCCGGGGAAGCTTGCCATCAACAAGTATCAAAAGAGGCTGAAAATGAAGAAAATGACATTGCCAAGAAGAGGAGAATTCAATGGAAGTTTGCAAAGTTCCTTCTTCCACTGAAGAATTGGAGATTCTTATTATCAAAGCCACTTTCTACAAGAAGTTCATCCCACAATGGCGGAAACATATCACCATCATGATGCATGCTCCATGTGGTGGACTATTTCCTCTTTCTGTTGAAGCAGCAGAAACTTGCATCTTGGTGTCAAATTGTTTGGGAACAAACTGAAGAGCAGAAGCAGAGAGAATGACCATCCATGGAAGATTTGGTATTCATTGACAAGTTTCCATACATCATCAAGTGGGAGATTGTGAAGAAGCTTCAGAAGTCGTGGTCTATGGAGGTTTACGAAAACAAGAAGGAAAAAAGTTGGAATTTGTTCATGGATGCTCAACAACAAGATACGTGGGATGCTTGGTGTACTAATTATCTTCTGTTTGTAAAATAACGATTACTAATTAGACATGTGAAACTCCTTCTATTTCATATTTTTGAACCTTTGGATGTATTGCTTATATTTATGTACCCAAAGAGACTCATAGAAAACTTGATTCCATTGGATATTCAAATTTTCCTAAGGGGTACAAGTTTTATGATCCATTCTCCAAGAAAGTTATCATAAGTCGTGATGCTATTTTCAATGAGAAACTTATGGGCAACACATGGGGGTCTCATGAGGACACTGGGAGGACATGGTCATTAGAGGACGTTGATGAAAAAAAGTCGTTACTCATTGCTTTTCCTTTTCTATATGATGATGAACCTCCTTCACAAGATAATATTGACTCTTCAAATCACGATTCATAACTTGTACCTATTGTTGCTAATGATGACCGTGGCATTGATCTCTATGTTGATCTTCCAATTGATAATCTCAACTTCCTTCAACAAGTAAAGAAGGTTTTATCTTTTGCATTTGATATGGTGGATCTTGCAGACATGCACTCATGTCTTGGTATTCAAATTCAATGCTATTAAAAAAAGGGCATTTTAATACTATGTCAAACAAAGTTCATTGAAGATATTATTTATAAGTTTGGTTTGGATTCTGCACATCGTACTAGTACTCCTTGTCTTATGAGCTCTACCAAAAACTCGTACTTTCTGCACCAGACAACATCTTAGTTCTCAATGCCTTAAACATTGGACTGTAGCTAAATAATTTTTGAAGTATTTGAAAGGCACTAAAGATTTTGGGTTGGTTTATCGACACCAACAAAACTCTAATTCTATGCATTCAGTTCAACTTTTGGGTTATACAGATGTACATTGGGCAAGCTCTCACTTATCTATGCATTTTATAAGTGGGATTTGTTTCTTTATCAATGGTTGTCCTGTTTCTTAGACTAGCAAGAAAGAAAATTGTGTTATTGTTTCCACTACAAAGGCTGAATATGTAGCTCCATCTTTAGGCGTAGCTCGAGAGTTAGTATGGCTTCAACAAGTTCTATCAGATATTGGCCATCGTCCTCTCTCCAGCATACCACTTCGATGTGATAACCAAAGTGCCATTAGTCTTGCTAAAGATTATGTTCAACATAACAAGTCTAAGCATATTGCAATGCATTATCATTATGTTTGGTATGAAGTAAAGAAAGGCATGATCATGATTGAACATTGTCCAAGTGATCAGAGGATTGCATATATATTCACTAAAGGACTCAATGAAGTACGCTTTACTCTGCTAGACTTGGAACTTGGAGTTGTCTCAACTTCAATATTTGGGAATTAATCTACTATGACATTGTAGTGCCATTGTACATACTCTTTGTAGACACCATACACTTCACACATGCATATACATCTCAGAACTCTTGGTCATCTTTGTAAATACATATTCAATTTCACTTCACATGCACAGATTCGCTTTACATCACACAATAATCCTTCTTGATCATGGTTGTAAATTTGTATCTAGGAGCTGGGGTTTTTCCCTTGTGCTCCCTAAGGGTTTTTTCATCTGCAACTGGAGACCTTTGTTTGAGTGGGGATATTGGAGCTATATATAGCTCACCCTATCTAGACTAGGTCTCACATATATATATGTAGATTGTGATTAATATGAAATAGTCTTCGGGAGTGTACATGGTGTGTTTCTTCTCTCCCTCTCGAGTCTCTACATATATTCTCTCTCTACATCTCAACAAAGACTACGATCATCATTATCATCTATTATTGGAGTAGTGATCAAAAGCTTTTGATTGTAAGACTTACAAACAAAAATTTAAGTACATAAATGAAGGTTTCAAAACATTTTATTCATTTTGAAAGCCTTTGACTAGTTTTTTCCCTTTCTGCTTCGCCTCCAGCTCAACTAATGGTAGTCCATAGGTACATTTTTAGGGATAATTTTATTTTAATTTTAGAATATTATTTAAAAAGCATTTTCTATTTTAAATACTTTTGTTGTGCTAGAGGTCTCCCTCATACTTTAAAAGTATTGTTAGAATTTTAGTCTCCCTTTGTATATGTGTGGATTAGAGGCATGCCTCACACTGTAGAAATAGGATATTAGGATTATTCATTTGTGTTATGTTGTATTAGAGGCTTGCACTTTCTTTCATAATACAAGCATACAATTTTCTTGGATTTGCTATTGCTAGTACTGAAGGCTTGCACTTGCATTCCAATAGTAAGTCTACGCTATAAAACATCCATTTTTATGTCTATTAAAGGCTTGCATCACATTCTACGAATGGATTTAAACTTTGTGGTATTGTGTACTTGTGTTGCATTGGAGAGAGAGAGAGAGAGAGAGAGAGGATTATTGCGTTCGTTACGTGGGATGATATGATGTCTTATCCTTGAACATTGTTGCATCCCGCGGATCCCACATGCAACGGCGCGTAATCCGAGCTTTGCTTATAAAGTGTGCGGAGAGGGGCGGCTCCCACTTCATCTGTCCCCGGTGGGCTCTCCTTGTTGCAGACCTCGAGTCGGTGGGGATACGATGCAACGGCCAGAGACGATGGCCGGGCCGAGTGAACTTCTCTCTCCATGCCACCCGTCGTCCGAGAGCGCTGTCTCTCGGCGGGGGGTAAGGCGTGGACGAGATGCTCCAGGAGGCTTGGGACGGCCCCCCTGCCCCCACCACCAACCACCTTACCACCTTAAAACCTTAACAACAACGAACGGAACAAAAACAACCAACCGCCGCAAGAAAGAAAGAAAGAAACTAAAAATAAATAATAAAGATAATAAAGCAAAAGAAAAGAAGAAAAAGTACCCTACCCGCCCGGCACGGCCATCGATCCACCCACCGTTTTTTGAGCTTAAAAAGAGAGAGCTTTAACCTTAGGTACATTATATTACATGCAACCCGTCCAAATGAGTGTCGGTGTATGCATTCGAATGCTTGTCTGTGTATTTTTAAAAAATTATTCTAATATGTTCGTCCGTACGTATTTCTGGACGGCTAGATATTTTGAAGATCCAGACATACTGATATGCTAGATATTTTGAGTGGCCGAAGTCAGCGGCACTATTCCTACATTTTGGTTTGCCTCATGAGATTGATTGTATAGATAATCTATAAGCTAGGTGAGTAAGGGCTCATGCATGAAGGGCCCAATGTTTTTTATGCTGAAACATGTGGCATTGTGTACAGCTACTATGAGTACATGCTTTTAGCATTGTTTTGGAGAATCTTTGCATCTTTGGAGGGAAAGAAGGAATGGATATCTTGAGAACACCTCCATGCATAATCCAATGGGCATAAGCTCAATGGCCATAAGTCTGGTCTAATATCTAGTGCGAATTCAAGTGTTGATGATATGTGTGCTGATTATCCTAATCAATCGGCATGATCAGAGCTAAATCTAAAGAAGGGTGGCATGCAAAGTGTTGGGCTACAGCAACACAACATGTTACACGTTGGCATTTTGGCTTGTAAGGCATGTTTGTAAGAAAGCACATATGGAATTGCAATTATTCTTGGCATAGTGATCAACTTAAGACAAACAAGCCTTAAGAAGTCCTATCAAGGGGCTCTTTCCACACTCAATCATCTGAACCTCATGATAGCTTGTGGCCTACCTCGATGGTGATCTTCTTCGACTACAAGGTTGGCTTTTAGCTATACTCCATTGGATTTATAAATTTGACTCTAAGAAGGCACCAACAAGCCGCGTCTCTCTCCATGCTTCCATGCTTAAGAAGACAATCGAGCAAAGGCAACATTGTTGCAAGTCCTACTCTCTCCTCATGAAAAGTACAAAATCCTTATCATGAGAGCTAGCACCGCCATCATTGAACTCCTTTAGTGTAGTCTATGGCTCCTCCCTACAACCATAAGGAGTTGAAAGCTCCTTGTTATCATAGCTATCATTCAACAATGGCATTTTATGGTGATCAAGGAACCTTAGAAAGAAATATGTGAAAACAAGAGAAGTGTATATCTACCAGTGCATGTCCTTTCAATATATCGATGTTGAGTCCAATATGAGATGCCATGACAAGGTTGTAGAATGGGGACTGTATGAATCATGAAGCTGACAAGGACTTTAAGAGGAATGTAGTAGGGAGTAGATGAAGTTAGTAGAAAAGTATGTACATGTAGTTATGCATGAAGATTTGGATATGGATTGTAGGGTATGAGTAGTTCAAATATTTATTGAGGTAGAACAAATACAGTTACTGTATCTAGTCATAGATATGCGAGAATAGGAAATTACTGAACAAAAGCCTGAGTAGACGGAGAATTTGGCAGTGGAAGCAATTCAACTGATTGTAGAGGAAGTGAGTCTATTTAATGGATAGGACATATGTAACCATATCAAAGATTTTGAAGAAAGGATGCAATAGTTTGATGTCCTAGAGGATTATAGGATTGAATGTTTAGAATGCATTGATGAAAGCAGTGTCGTGACGCTGCGCATCCACCATTGCGAACATGAGGGTGGAGTTTTTCACTAGGAATTTGAAACCATTAGTCAACGTCATTAGGAATTTATTTTTTGTTGTGTGTGTGTTTTTATTTGCATTTTTGCATGACGCACGAGCACATGTGGATAGGATAGGCACATTTTGTTCATTCCATTCATAAATTTTGTGTGGATCATCATTCGATTGGTTGCATAGCATGGATTCAATTTTGCATGTCCTCTTCAAATCACAAATGATTGAGCACGAAGTTCTATTTCAAAGCATATTTTCTTGCTAGGACACATTGTACAGCATTAAAGCAGCATGTATGTCCTGAAGGCAATGAGGATTAACCGTTTGATGAGAAAGCCTTGTGATGTGCCGTATCAAATGCAAATGGAAAGTTTATTTTCAGTTCATTGCCTTGTGGACAGTACAAGCTTGTGCCTTATTACAAGGGAGAAATTACAGTCTTTGATGTTTCACCTACTTCCATTGAAGTAGCTGTTGGTCATGACAATGTTGTTATCACTGAGCCATTTCAAGTAATTGGGATCTCTATTGGTGGCCAAGTTGTAGACAGTTAAGGCACTGGTGTGAAGGGAGTGGAGATATTCGTAAACAATGCCCAAAAAGCCACAATTGATGTGAAAGGGTACTACAAACTTGGAGCTTCCACTTCTAGACGTTGAAGTGATGTAGGATAATGCAGATACCGATACAAAGCTAGAGATTACTGATGATGTAGATATTCTTTCTAAGGATGATTTTTTACTATCTAACATGAAGGTGGATGCTATACTTATGAACATATTTCCTATAATTATAGAATCAGACATAGTGTTGGAGGGTTGTGATTATGTAGAGGTTTTGATTCATGATTTTGCTATGTTTTTACTATGCAGATTGATGCTTAAGATGGAGATGCATTGATAGATGTAATGCTAGAGGAGACTATTATAAGTGCTATGGTTGACAGATCTAACATTCTTAATGGGGATGTGATGATGGATCATATTGATGCTAATGTCCAAAGGATGGATGATGCTATCAGAGTTGAAGGTATGAATGAAATATATGCTTTGGATGAATACACCAATGAGCTCAACCTTCATTCAAATATGCTTGATTGGTGAATGGTACTTGACTTGGAGAAAAAGCAAGAGAAGGAGAAAAATGAGTCTTTAATATATACTATCATGGATTGTGGGAAAAAAAGGAATTTTCATTGCATGCTTTCAAGAATGAAAAGGAGGGTGGGGGTGCAACATGCATTCTAGTAAAGGAGGATGTTCATGTAGGGCATTGGGGGAATACTTTTATGCACAAGAGTAGCCAATGTGTCTTCCCTCCTATTTTTCTTTTTGCGTATTCCCTAGACTACATTAGAACACACCTTGCTAAGGAGGCCAATGCTATAAAGAAAGGAGGGGAGCATCCGCACAATGGACTCTTGGTTGTCTACAAGAAGATTCTGAAGCTTAATGGCCTACCAAAGTTTTACTAGGGTTTCAATAGTTCCTGTGTTGAAATCATTGTGTATACCATGACCAATACTTTGGACTATATGACTCTCTAAAGCTAGATGTGCTTGTTGACAATCTTCATATTTTGGAGTCTCTTATAACTTTGACTCTATTCCTACTTGAAGGTTTTGCAAGATTATGGTGGAACTCACTAAATGAAGAGACAAGGGCAAATTGAAATGAAGTCAAAATGAGTTCCTTACAAGGTTTGCAGCTAAGCCAAATCTTGAGAGTTTATGGAAATCTTTGGAAAGGATGTTTCAGGGAGAAAATGAGGAAGTGTCTAAATTTGTTGCAAGATTTGAAGAAAAATGGATAGAAATTGCATAAAGTATGAAGCAACATCTAATGAAGTTCTTGAAAAAGGACAAGCTTGTTTCATTGCTTAGGCCTAAAATTAGAGAAAAGATTTTGATCAAAGACCCTGATACATATGAAGATGCAGTCAAAATAGCCAAAGAAAAGCAAAGGAAAAGTCATATTGCTCATGATTGCCCTTATCCAATAAGAATAGGAGGGGAGATGTATCCCATGCCACAATAGAATGCTAGGCAAGATGCTAGATCTCAATAAGAATAAAGGCCACTTGAACTAGCTAGGCAATTGTTGAAAAGAAGACCTGATGAAGGCACATCATGTATGAATCTGATCAAAACTAGCATGTCTGATGATGGGGAAAATGTTGATATTTTAGCTAACAAGAGATTCAAAGAGAAGGATACTAAAACTGAAACTCAAAGGGTAGCAAGGATTAAAAAGGGACAACAGATTGCAAACAATCCAGAAACTAGCAAGAAAGTTAAACAACAAATGAAGATTCAAGTGGGGGAATTTGCTTTGGGAGTCAATCAAGTTCCTTACAACTTGCTTGAGGATTCAAAAGGTGAGAAGGCTAATGTTACATACGGTCAGCCTACTATAGATGAACTCATATATGCGAAGGAAATGGCATGGGTTGGTTAGCATCAAGAAGAAAGGAAAGACCCGAACTGGGAATGTTAGAGTGGTATACTTATCAAATGTGATAGACATTATATCTGTCATGGATGCATGGATACACGGAAGGAAAATTGATCAAGTTTATGTTGATGGTGGTGCACAAGTTTGTGTAATCGCTGAAGAAGCAATGCTACAAATGCATCTTAAAATGACATAGAAGTCATTGTTTAAGGTTAAAATGGCAAATAGATCAGAAGTAAAATATTAGGGAGTCATCGAGAACTTGAAGATGAACATTGGAGGCCAAAGAGCATGTTTGGATTTTCATGTTATGCTTGCAAAACTTGGGGCATATCCTCTCTTTTTGGAATGATCGTGGTTGATTGATATGAGGTCTAGAAAAGACTGTTATAGAGGTCAATTGGATATCTATCTAGAGAAGCCAGCTCATAAGAGGGTGATCTTTGACATGAAAACAGGGTCCGTCATTCAAAATGGATATGAAACTGATGTTGGAGGTGATGAAAGTAGTGATTCAAAAAATTCCAACCTTGATGAGGAAGATAGAGAATGGGAAGCTAGCCTACTCTCTAGGGATGTTGACCTCTTCTATTTGTCAATCCAGGGTCCAAAAAGAGAGGAAAAAGTTATAAATATTGCTGCAAGAAGTACAGAACTCATGCAGGATGTTCAAAGAGTAGAGAGAGAGAAAGGGAAAGACTCCATATCCATGAGCCTTCAGGCTCTCAAGCTCATTCCTTCATTTCCACACACTAAACTAAAAAGCACACACACACTACAAGATAAAGTGACCTAGTGTAAATGTAGACTAGACTGACTAACTCTAGTCAGGTCACTGACTGACTACTAACCCGACTTATTTAATGTAGTCACATGTAGACAACTGTACACACTAGCTGTCATAGATGTCGGTCATAGATGAAGACATACTGACGGTGAGCTTGATTTCTAACACTCCCCCTCAAGCTCAAAAACAAAACTCAAATCATTTGCATCACTCCAAGTAGCTGTCTAAAGTGAATGAACTTATCTTTACCAAGTGATTTGGTAAAGATGTCTGCTACGTGGTCTTGAGTCTTCACATGCTCCAAGTCAATCTGATCTGCTAAAACCATTTCCCTGATGAAATGGTAGTGAACCTCAATGTGTTTTGATCTTGCATGATAAACATGATTGCTTGCTAACATAACACTGCTCAAATTGTCACAGTACAGCTTGACTTTGCTGTCCAAGTGTACTCCCAAGTCATTCAGTAACTTCTGTAACCACTTAGCTTCACAAGCCGCTAAGGCCGCACCACGATACTCTGCTTCCATACTGGACAATGCAACTGTAGGCTGTTTCTTACTCTGCCAACTGATCATGCTACTACCCAATACAAATGCATAGCCACTGGTTGACCTCCTGTCATATGTGCAACCAGCCCAGTCAGCATCAGTGTACCCCATCAAGTCAAGGGTTTTCCCATATGCATAAAATAGCCCATGATCTGTGGTACCCTTTACATATCTCAGAATTCTTCTGACTGCATCCAAGTGTGGTTTGCGAGGCTTCTGCATGAACTGACCGATCAGCCCCGCAGCATAACTCAAGTCAGGTCTAGTGATCATGAGATAGATCAAGCTGCCTACCATCTGTCTGTACATAGTAACATTCTCAATCTCTGTCCCAACATCAATCTGCAGCTTGACATTCTGCTCCAAAGGCGTATCCATAGGCTTGCAATTAGCCATACCATATTTCTGTAACATGTCATGAGCATACTGCTTCTGTAGCAGCCATATGCCTCGAGGTGTAGAGACAACCTCAATCCCCAAAAAATATTTTAGCTCTCCAAGATCCTTGACCTTAAACTCAGCCTGTAAACATGTCTTTATTTCTGCAATCCCATTTTCATCATCTCCTGTAATGATTAAGTCATCAACATAGGCAACTAGAAAAACATAGCCACTATTTGTCTTCTTCGCAAATAGACTATGATGAGCATCTCCCAATCGGAAACCATGTTGCTGTAAATAACTACTGATGCGAGCATTCCATGCTCTGGGTGCCTGTTTCAACCCATATAATGCCTTTTTCAGCCGACATACATGTGCTGGAAATTCTGGATGTACATAGCCTTCAGGCTGTTCCATGTAAACCTCTTCCTGTAATTCTCCATTGAGAAATGCATTCTTTACATCCATCTGCCATAGTTTCCAGCCTCTAGCTGCTGCCAAAGCAATCACAGTTCTAACTGTAGCCATCTTTGCTATAGGGCTGAAAGTCTCCTCATAATCAAGACCATACTGCTGCGCATACCCTTTTGCAACCAGCCTGGCCTTATATCTTTCCAATGATCCATCTGATTTATATTTTACCTTATACACCCACTTGCATCCAATAAGTGTTTTGCCCTTAGGCAACTGTACCAAATCCCATGTACAATTTTCAGCCAAAGCTGAATATTCCTCATCCATAGTAGCACGCCAATTCTCATCTGAAACTGCCTCATCAAACTTACTTGGTTCTCTAAAACCTGTTACTTTCGTCATATAAGCATAATGACGGGCTGAATATCCAGTGTAAGTATACCTATCAACAGGTTGTCTGACCCTCTCTGATCTCCTGAGCTGTGGCTCACTGTGAGCTTGCCTCTCATGAGACAGCACATAATGGCTCTGTCTAGCACTTGGCATCATAACAAATGGAATCCCCAATTCACTATCTAAGCTGTCACTGCTAGATGAATCATAACTTGTAGTGAATGGACTTGTTACATCTTAAAAAACCTTTTCTTTTCCCTTATCTATTCTCCCCATCACTGACATATCCATGTCAGTGGATGCAGTAGTGCGACTCCGTAATCGTCCTGTCCAAGGACTCACTGTAGATGATACATCACCTGTCTGACCAGTCATGGAAGTACTCTCTGCAGGAGTATTTTCAGCATGACTCATACTGGGTGAGCCATCAATAGGCACTGCAACAGGATTCCCATACCAAGATGCTAACTCATCAAATACCACATCTCTGCTTATGAGTGTCTCATGAGTAGAAGGTACATAACACTTATAAGCTTTCCGTTCCTGTGCATATCCAATAAACACACTTTTCACTGCCTTAGGATCCAATTTCTTCCTCTTCTCATCCGGTATATGCACATATGCAATGCTGCCAAATACCTTCAAGTGTGAAATATCAGGTTTATGACCATACAGCCGTTCATACGGAGTGACATCATGAATCCCTGCTGTAGGGGTTCGATTCAGCACATATACAGCAGTCACCATTGCTTCAGCCCAATAACCATTTGGCAGACATTTTTCATTCAGCATAGCTCTAGCTGACTCCATCAAATCCCTGTTTTTCCTCTCTGCAACACCATTTTGCTGCGGTGTCGAAGGGTTTGTGAAAGCAAAGTCGCGTCTTCAGAAGACCTTGATAAATTTCAGGATAAAAGACCGATCAGATGAATAAACAAGATGAGAAAATAATGTCAGGACTCTGTTTTATTTCTGTCAATAAGAGTTTCAAGATTCAAGATGAAGAAATCCGAGCAGCCTCTCGAATGCATAGATCATATATACATTTCAAAGAAAATTTCCAAGAGTATGGTCTTCATTGATGAATAAGAAAGTGGAAGATCATGGATAATTTTCTGATTCAAGTTCCATCATGATGACTATTGTTGCCTTTCAGTTCTTTCAGCCATTAAAGGTCACAATCCATGTCCCAGTGCTGTCATCAAAGATTCTCAGCTATTCAATACCTTATAGATGAATATTCGAGCTATGAATTAAGCTTCAGAATTTCCCTTCTCCCATAAATGGAACAGGGAATATGAAGCTCTTAAATTGACCTTTAATATACCAAAGATGCATGTATCCAATAGCTAATGCAAGGATTCAAACATTGTTTTACCATCAAATTCCTTTTGTGCTGGACATACGCTTTTTCTGCAGAACATTTATATAACAGAGATACCATTTTCAGCATCATTAAAATTACTCCAAATAGGTAATGTGTAGGTTTTGGTGGTTCAATTTTCAAACAGAAATTGTTTTGTAATTGAAGATCATAAAGAGACAAGGTATGAGGGAATTCAAAGTCATCATTCTCAAAGACAGTTTCCTGAACTCTTCTCTGTGCCAGCTATGGACATGGTTAGCCAAAACCACATTTATCTTGCATGAAACCTTGGATGTTTTACACATGAGCCATACATTGTACATCAGTGTTGACTCCATAAAAAAATTTTAATAAATACAGGGTGTTGTCAAGCCCCAGCCCCTATCAATATGGATGACCTGAATCTGCACGAAGTCTCCTCAGGATTAGCTGCCATATCCACAATGGGAAAGGCCTCATGTACAAGCTCAGCCAGAACTCAGAATAAGAGCAATACATAGTTTTCCAAAACTTGGGCAGAAATTGCAAACAAAATCATGATTGGGAGGCCCTCACAACGTGGCTTGATGATCCTTTTTGAGAAAGAAACAAGGTGGTCCGACAGCGAGTTTAAACTTGAAAGCCAGTTATTTTCTAGGAGTTTCCGTATGGAAGAGCGCAGGCAACAAGAAGGATCGCAAGATAGATCAGCACAGATGATGCGATGGAAGAGGAAGAAGCCCCAGACATGCGCTTGCATTCACAACTTACGCCCTCCGGTTGCCAAGTCCATCTCCAAACTACACTTGCATATTTAGCAGCTGCATCAGATGCAGTTGTTCCATGTTCCAAATATCCCTCCAAGCTACCACATCGTTTCTAGCTGCTTGGGTACTATAATTTGCGCACTTGCAGGTAACCGCAGCCTCCTTCTATGTCGAAGAGCTCCTCAGCTACCTCTCTTCATTCGTCTTCCTGTCCGTTTTTGATACTGCCATTCCCCATCCCTTCAGAGCATCTCGCAGAATGATTGCATCCCTGTCTGTTGCATCTTCCATCCAAAGCAGCATGGCTCTCTCAAAATTACCACGAAGCTCCGATTTCAACCTAACTAGAAGGTTCTGTTGATATAAGTTCTGGTAAATCTCGCCCAACTCATGCCGCTGAAGGTATTTGTACATATCACCTCGATCAGTGCCGATCCTTCGTTTCCCCCTTCTTCGTCTTCACAATCAAGTTCTTTTCAAAATTTTTGATCTCCCTCAGTTTGCATCTGCACTTCAGGAATTGAACTCCCCTCTGCATCCAATAAAGATACACAATTGTTCCCTCCTTTTCTTCGTGTGTAGCATCGGAGCTCCAGAATTAGATCATCATTCTGATTCCGAGTAGCAGAATCAGTTGGAGTAGGGAAAAGAGATGACGGAAAAGGAAGAGCAAACTCGCGTGTTGTCCGTCAAAAGTGATCGTCCCCGATGCCCGAATGGCTTTGCATGAAGTGGCCTTTTTGCCAGATTGAAGACCGCCCCCCTCAGCTACTTCGACGAATCCTCTTCTGTAGTCGATGCTTTTTCGTTGAAGCCTCCTCCTCCACAGCTGATGCCGTCCTCCCTAATCCATTCACCCTGCTTTTTTTATGTTTCCTTTCCCTCCCTCCGAATACTCTGTTTTTTTTTCCTAGATTAGTCTTCACCTCTTTTTCTGTCCCGCCCTCTTTAGCTTTTTAAAATTCCCCTCTTTTACCTGCGTCATAAACCAGAAAAAACCCACTTATTTAGCCACACTTTCCTCTCTTACACACACAGAAAAGCAGCATCGTTTCCTCTTCACGTTGCATGTCCCTTCAACTCTAGGTCTTTTGCTTTGCTTCAAGCTTGGTAAAGTACGAACACAAAGCATCTCACAAGAGCATCTGCACTCCCCATTGCAAAGCACCTTCCAGTCAGATCAATGGCAAAACAATAACAACCTGCTGTGTGAGCATCAAGTGTGTATAATGTAGAAAGAGATGGATAAACAAGATATCCACCGTTCCATTCTCAGTTGTGAGGAAAAATAGTTCACCTCTTAAGGAAACTTACGCTTGTTTCTTCTGTAAAGTTGAACATGAACCAACTGAAAGAAAAATGTTCAAGCAAAGCAAAGCACAACGTCTACATCAAAATATGTACAAAGTAACAAATCTCATGCACAACTTTTGGGTGGTTTTCACACCTTGAATGCGCAGCAATACGACATCCACCCCCTCTAATCCTGCGCATCCTCCGGATGGGCCAACTACCCATGATCGTTATCATCAAGATCCACAAACAAATCAATCTCTTCGTTATGCATTTCCGATAGATCAACAAGATTATCTGTCATATCATCTGTCTCTTCCATTGGAGTTTCTTCTCGTTGCTCTTCTCTTGCAAATTCTTCCAATGCATAATCTTCATCATCCCTTTTCTTGAAAATCTTGATTCTTTTTCCAGCAATAGGCACTCTAAGCACTGTTCCATCCAACTCTGTCAGCTCATATGTTGCATTATCAAAGACATGTCTGACTATGTATGGCCCAAACCATCTTTTCACCATCTTTCGAAGTGTAGTATGCTGATTTTCAAGGCTGCTATCAAAGACCAATACCCAATCTCCCTCTTCTATTGCTCTAGGCCGCAAGCGATGCCTGCTGTCAAACCTATCCTTATTCCTTAGTCTAGCAACCTTCAACCTATCAATAGCTAGCTGAATATCCTTAGGTCTCCTCTCCAACTGTCGAATCCGAAGAGCTAAGAGCTCCTCTCTCGTCAAATCCTCCTGCCAAGGTAAAACTGACCAAGTCAAAGCACAAGTCTCAATCGGCATAACATGTTTCTGACCATACATCAACTCTGCAGGCATATATCCTGTGGTAACACTATGAGTCGTACGATCAGCCCATAAAGCAAATGGTAGAAGTCTTGGCCATTCTCCAATCCGTCCTCTGCATGCTTTGGCTAATGCTTTCACTATCGGCGGATGCCCTCTTTCACTCTTTCCATTTCCCTCTGGATTATATGCTGTGGTTAGAGCCAACTTGATTCCTAGCTGAGAGAAAAACTCCCTAGCTTCATCTGCATCTAATTCACCATGATCCGCAGTGATCTTACCCACACAACCATACCTGCAAAAAATTTCCTCCAATAAGAACTTACACACTGCACTAGTGGTTTTCGTTCTCAAAGATCTGCCCTCAACATGATTGGTAAGATCCTCTCTAGCCAAAACAATGTACCTCATCTGCCATAGACCCATAGGCATGGTAACCAAATCAACTACCCACTTATAATGAATGCATAGCGGATAGGTCGGATGAAGCTCATCTCGATGACGCACTACTGAATACATCTGGCAGTCTCTGCAAGTCTCAACAAAGTGAGAAACATCTCTATACATGCCTTTCCACCAATATTTCTCCTTGATTTTCTCATAAGTAGCCCATACTCCTCTATGACCAGCCCAAGGACTCTCATGAAACTCCCTCATCACCTGTAACTGTGTTTCTCTATCGCAGACAACCCGCAAAGGTAATCCGCCTCTTTTCTTCGGATGCTTCCAAAGAAATCCGTCCTTGAGAAAATAACCATAAGCTTTCCTTCTGATCTTCTTGAACTCTTCATCCGTCCATTCATCTCTTTTTTTTAGTGTACTAAGGTACCTACCAATCTGCAACCAATCTCCAACATAAAGTTCTTCTATGAAAGCCACAATATCATAGACATGACAAACATGATCAACCATAGTGGCTGAAATTTCTGCATCATCCTCTTCTGCAAGTAGAGTCTCCTCATCATCATATCTGGCTCTAGACAACATATCTGCCACTGGATTGATTATCCTTCCCTGCTATGTCTTTAAATTCCGGATTTAATGACTTGATGTATGCAATCCATCTCAACATAGCTATATCCGAAGTAGAGCAACTCGTAATCATACCAATCAATGGCAAGCAATTTGTCTCTACCACAACTGAAGCTCCAATAAAATACTCCTTGTCACATTTGAGAGCCGTGACAATCCCCAATAACTCCCTCTTGATTTGCGGATATCTCCTCTGTCTCTCGTTTAGGACTTTCGCCCCAAACCGAATAGCATACCTATTTCCATCTGCATCATCTTGACCCACAGCCCAACCTATGCCAATTGGACTAGTGTCAACTGTCAATACAATAGGCCTATCACAATTATAATCCGCTTTCCTGAGAGTAGGAGCATTCTGCAATAACTTCTTCAATTTCCGCATGGCTTTAGTGTGGCTCTCATCCCAATAGAATTTCTGCCCCTTTCGAAGCAGCTGATACAAACAATCTGCTATGTGTGCAAAATGAGGTATCCAAATCATATAAAACACACAAGCACCAATGAATCTACGTACCTCTGAAGTAGTAGAACAATACTCTGCAATCTTGCCTATAGCATTCACCTTATCAGGTGAGGGTTTCCTGCCATAATATCCACACATATGTCCAACAATAACAACCTCATTCACTCCAAAAACAGATTTTTGCCCTGAAAGTGTCAAGTTCACTTCTTCTAACCTGGCCAAAATCTTCTCACATGCTGAAATATGATCAGCCACAAAGTATCTGCATCCCTGCTCATTTAGGCTCTCATTCTTCTCTTCTTCTGCACACCCCTTAATGGGCACATCATCCAAGAAAGGCATAGTAAGCTGAGGTATGTAATCACGAAGGACCTTATGCATGGCATTCATCATATGTGCAACAGAATTAGTGGCACCTTGAGGCAAGGTACACATCCTAACAAGCCCAATAGGAGTTCTCATGGTGGTTATGTCCCTGCTTTCCAAAGCCAGCTGAAACTGATCATATCCTGAATACAAATCACCCAAAGAATAGATGGCACGTCCAGCAAATGCCTTTGCAAACTCATCCACAATTGGACCTATACCAACATTCCTGATAGTAACTCTATTCACTAGCTGCATGTCCTGAATAAATCGAAGAGTACCATTCTTCTTTGGAACTGTAAACCACCTGTTTGAGTATGGTGCAGATGAAGGCTCAAGGATACCCATCCTGATTTTCTCATTCAATAAATCAATCAGCTTTGGCAAGTGTGCTTTAGGCACTGGAATAGGTCGGAGATTCCATGGAATATGAGGAATAGTAAAAATGACCATAGGAGCAACAATATCAGGATTCACACATCCAATCTCATGTGGGAAAAAAGCAAATCCCCTTCCATGACGCTCAAGCATATCCTGAAAGCATTGCTTCTCTATGGGTAGCAAGAAATCACCATTTCCAATTTTCAATTCAGCAAGTGTTTCTGCTGAAAATTTATGACCAATATGCTCTGGATTCCTCAAAATTTGCTGTTTAGCAGCCCTCTCTATTTGCTGATCACTGTCAGGTGGAAGCGGTACAGCAACCGGCTTCACCTTCTTATCCACAGTTTTGTATTTCGTGTCAACCCTGGCTTCATTATGCTCTTCTGCATTACATAAACCTTGCTGTAAATCAGCAATTCTGCACTCCAATGGCTGAATATTCTCAGCCCTCTGCTCTATGGACTGCATAGAAACAGCCCCAAACTCTGAATGCTGAAATATTTCAGCAGTAAACTCTGTTGGCTGAAAATTTTCAGCCCTCTGTCTCTCTGAAAGCTGATCATAACCAGCTGGAAACTCTGTTTGCTGAATTTCTTCAGCACTCAACACTTTTTGCTGAGTTACCTCAGCCTCTGACTCAATCTGTGACATAAAATATGCAATTTCATGAAACATGTCCAGGGACTGCACTAATACATTACCATGACAATTCAGCATATCAGTTTTCAGCATATCTCCCATCTCTGTCATCGTATCTACACAAATCACACTGTCATACATACCATCTATGTGCTCATCATCCTCCAAAATTCTTGCATTTTTCAAAATTTTCTCCTTCCTGCATATATACTGCATGGCAGCTCTAGACAACCTAGAAGTCTTCTGATAACTCATCGAACTGTTTGTTGAAATTCCAACATAATCGGAGGAGGAAACACTGCTGCCAGGAGGCGAGAACTCCAATCTCCTCTCCTCTGTACCACCGTCGTCTCGCGAAACGGCGGTACCTAATGAAAACCCGAATCCCTCACAGTGGGCAAAGGTGCATCTCTGAGAGTATCTCTGTTTCTAACATGGTTCACACATACAGTCATAAACTGAACTGCTCTCATACAATACCATATTGGAAAATATGGGAATTTCCCATAAGTTTAGGACACGTGGTCAAATCTTTGTATTTATTATAACTTGAACACTATGACTCCAAATCGAGCACTCTATAGCTCAATAGATTCCATTTTTCAAGCATTTTCCAATGATAGGTCATATCATATGGTTTTGAGAAACTTATGGGCATGTTATCCGAGTGCCACTTTTTTAGTATTCAAAAAATGGGAATTGGGAGAATTCCCAAACTCATTAATATTGTGTTATACCATCTTTACTGCGAATCCGTGCATAAGCAGATCCATCATCCATGACCTTTGTTTCCATGCGCATCTCTGTAATGAATGGCTGACCAAGAATTATGGGATAAGAGCATGAATCCTGCACAAAGAAATGAAAATCCTCCTCTACATCACCAATAGATACCCTGACACTAGGACAGGCAGCATACAAATCACCTGCAGTGTTATTGGCGGCTCTCATACGCCACCCATGCTCTACATCCATAGGCCATCTGTTACTCTCATAAACTCCACGAACTATGAGATTAATCTCTGAACCATGATCAACCAATGCAACATAAGGCACCTGTTTCTCTCCAATCTTTACCATCGTCTCTGTAGTTGCCCTAGCCCAATGGCTCCGCGAAAAGTGACTACGCGGTATCATGACAGGTTCATCAATTTCAGCATAATGCATAGGCTGAACCCTCTTCTCTACCTGCGGCAAAATAGAAGCATTATCAACCATAACCTCATCATCATCCTCATCCAACTCTCCAATCAAAACTCCCTGTGTATCAGTGGTAGCCAATGCATGTCTTTTCCTCTTCACGACCTCCTGAAACTGATCCTGAAACTCTCTTTTTGAGATGCCCAA
Organism: Lygodium microphyllum; assembly: GCF_053477565.2. Taxonomy (NCBI): domain Eukaryota; kingdom Viridiplantae; phylum Streptophyta; class Polypodiopsida; order Schizaeales; family Lygodiaceae; genus Lygodium; species Lygodium microphyllum. The sequence goes on along the minus strand of NC_141150.1, from coordinate 100,688,287 downwards.
AATCTCAGAAATAGTAAAAATCACCTCACTGCCAAGTATCTTATCATTAAAGATTTTCTTCATGTCTGTAGATGTCTCAATATCGGACATCAATTTGAATCCTGGCTGCTTTCTCTCTCTAGGCTCTTGCCTCTTTTCTCTCTTTTGAGCATCCTCCATCTGTCGATCTGGCCCTGATCGTGAAGACGGTCCTGCAGTAGGTGGAGAAACAAACTCACCCCCTCTAGTCTTCTTAGCTGCACTTGGATTTTCTTCATCCCTCTTACGCTTCTCCTCAACAAGTACATCTGCACCATGAGATTTAGCCAAATAAGCATAAATAGAGTACCTGTCAACAGGCGAGTCCCAACCTGTCTCTGATCTGATGCTAGAGCCTGCACTAGTCAAAACAGTTTGCTGAATTTTCCCCTTGTTTGCAGTCTCCATAGCATAAGTCCATAGCGCTGACTGAGTCTCTGATCCCTTCTCAATCTGTACTCCATATGCAGAAGCATCACCTCTAGCTGTCACATAAGAAGTACGCGCAGCCATGTCCTCCACTAACTTCTTCATTCCACCTTTACCAAAGTTGGTAGCAAGTGGAGCTCCTGTCTCAGTCAACCAAATCTTACCATCTTGCCCCCAATATACCAAATTCTGCCTCCTTGCATCCTGGAAAGAGTCACAATCCCTGTAATGTTGATGCTCCGTACTATCACACCAAATACATCTCCGATCTCTCCTAGGTGCACTAGGAGCACTCCTAGGTGCAGTAGGAGCACTAGAAGAAGTAGTAGGCACAGTTGAAGCAAACTGCTCCTTCAACTTTCCCACTAACTCCGCTTTGACTGACTCAAGTGTCAAATCAGTGATGCCTTTGATTATGTCATCAATAGAGGTAGGCACCGATGGAGCGGATGGTTTTGGAGCAGAAGGTGTAGGCATCGGTCGTGGAATAGGAGGAATAGGTGGAGTGGCAACAGTAGGCACTGGCATAGGCCAAGAAACTGGCTGAGGAGGAGAAGAAATAACAGGGATATAAGTAGGCATAGGAGCTGATGATGGTGTAGGTGTCATGGAACCATTCTGTAGGCGAGTCTTCCATATCCTCCTCTTGGTCAAAGTCGAGACTGCATCCTGTGCATCCTGCCAATCAGTTTTAAGACCCATAGGCTTCGTGCGATCTTCAAGAAGCTCACCCAATTCTTCTTGAAGAGCAGGATCTGTAGCTTGCAAGAAAAGCTCAACTTTTTCAATATCCAATGCTCTTTGTTCAATGGCATCAAGCTGACTATACCTCTCTTCGAATTCTCGAATCAACTCCGAAGCAGCGAGACCTTTGTTTGGCATGTACACCCACTCTCGGAATGACCGCCGAGTAGCCATACCAAAGTCCTCAAGGAAGTATTCTTCTTTCAGGGCCTTCTTAAAATCTTGCCAATGTGTATTTTGAATAAAAAGATCAGTCACTTTTGTCCTCAAAGCAGATGTGACAAGACGAAGGAAGTACTTACTCATAAGTCCAACTGGAACTCCAAAAAACCCCATCTTGATCTCATATGTCTTCAAATATGCTGAAACATTACGCCCGTCAAATAGCTTCTTCTCATTTTCAACTGCTTCAATAGCCTTAGTCGCGCTGTTTGCATTTTCCTGCTCCGAATAGAGTTGCCTTTGCTGAGACAACTGCTGTTGATGCAATTGTTGTTGCTGCTGCATATACAATTGTGTTTGCTGATTTTGGAGCTGCATATACATGGACATATTCTGCAAAATCTGTTTTAGATCCTCCGTTGAAGTACTTGACGCAGCAGGCATAGATGGAGCTGAAGTAGAGGCAGCTGGAATTGTAGAAGAAGTTGAAATAGACGCTGAAGTGTCTCCCATCCTGAAATTTCTGCGACGCTTTCACGTCGGGTTCACCAAAGATATCGAAAGGTTTGTGAAAGCAAAGTCGCGTCTTCAGAAGACCTTGATAAATTTCAGGATAAAAGACCGATCAGATGAATAAACAAGATGAGAAAATAATGTCAGGACTCTGTTTTATTTCTGTCAATAAGAGTTTCAAGATTCAAGATGAAGAAATCCGAGCAGCCTCTCGAATGCATAGATCATATATACATTTCAAAGAAAATTTCCAAGAGTATGGTCTTCATTGATGAATAAGAAAGTGGAAGATCATGGATAATTTTCTGATTCAAGTTCCATCATGATGACTATTGTTGCCTTTCAGTTCTTTCAGCCATTAAAGGTCACAATCCATGTCCCAGTGCTGTCATCAAAGATTCTCAGCTATTCAATACCTTATAGATGAATATTCGAGCTATGAATTAAGCTTCAGAATTTCCCTTCTCCCATAAATGGAACAGGGAATATGAAGCTCTTAAATTGACCTTTAATATACCAAAGATGCATGTATCCAACAGCTACTGCAAGGATTCATACATTGTTTTACCATCAAATTCCTTTTGTGCTGGACATACGCTTTTTCTGCAGAACATTTATATAACAGAGATACCATTTTCAGCATCATTAAAATTACTCCAAATAGGTAATGTGTAGGTTTTGGTGGTTCAATTTTCAAACAGAAATTGTTTTGTAATTGAAGATCATAAAGAGACAAGGTATGAGGGAATTCAAAGTCATCATTCTCAGAGACAGTTTCCTGAACTCTTCTCTGTGCCAGCTGTGGACATGGTTAGCCAAAACCACATTTATCTTGCATGAAACCTTGGATGTTTTACGCATGAGCCATACATTGTACATCAGTGTTGACTCCATAAAAAAATTTAATAAATACAGGGTGCTGTCAAGCCCCAGCCCCTATCAATATGGATGACCTGAATCTGCACAAAGTCTCCTCAGGATTAGCTGCCATATCCACAATGGGAAAGGCCTCATGTACAAGCTCAGCCAGAACTCAGAATAAGAGCAATACATAGTTTTCCAAAACTTGGGCAGAAATTGCAAACAGAATCATGATTGGGAGGCCCTCACAACGTGGCTTGATGATCCTTTTTGAGAAAGAAACAAGGTGGTCCGACAGCGAGTTTAAACCTGAAAGCCAGTTATTTTCTAGGAGTTTCCGTATGGAAGAGCGCAGGCAACAGGAAGGATCGCAAGATAGATCAGCACAGATGATGCGATGGAAGAGGAAGAAGCCCCAGACATGCACTTGCATTCACAACTTACGCCCTCCGGTTGCCAAGTCCATCTCCAAACTACACTTGCATATTTAGCAGCTGCATCAGATGCAGTTGTTCCATGTTCCAAATATCCCTCCAAGCTACCACATCGTTTCTAGCTGCTTGGGTACTATAATTTGCGCACTTGCAGGTAACCGCAGCCTCCTTCTATGTCGAAGAGCTCCTCAGCTACCTCTCTTCATTCATCTTCCTGTCCGTTTTTGATACTGCCATTCCCCATCCCTTCAGAGCATCTCGCAGAATGATTGCATCCCTGTCTGTTGCATCTTCCATCCAAAGCAGCATGGCTCTCTCAAAATTACCACGAAGCTCCGATTTCAACCTATCTAGAAGGTTCTGTTGATATAAGTTCTGGTAAATCTCGCCCAACTCATGCCGCTGAAGGTATTTGTACATATCACCTCGATCAGTGCCGATCCTTCGTTTCCCCCTTCTTTGTCTTCACAATCAAGTTCTTTTCAAAATTTTCGATCTCCCTCAGTTTGCATCTGCACTTCAGGAATTGAACTCCCCTCTGCATCCAATAAAGATACACAATTGTTCCCTCCTTTTCTTCGTGTGTAGCATCGGAGCTCCAGAATCAGATCATCATTCTGATTCCGAGTAGCAGAACCAGTTGGAGTAGGGAAAAGAGATGACGGAAAAGGAAGAGCAAACTCGCGTGTTGTCCGTCAAAAGTGATCGTCCCCGATGCCCGAATGGCTTTGCATGAAGTGGCCTTTTTGCCAGATTGAAGACCGCCCCCCTCAGCTACTTCGTCGAATCCTCTTCTGTAGTCGATGCTTTTTCGTTGAAGCCTCCTCCTCCACAGCTGATGCCGTCCTCCCTAATCCATTCACCCTGCTTTTTTAATGTTTCCTTTCCCTCCCTCCGAATACTCTGTTTTTTTTTCCTAGATTAGTCTTCACCTCTTTTTCTGTCCCGCCCTCTTTAGCTTTTTAAAATTCCCCTCTTTTACCTGCATCATAAACCAGAAAAAACCCACTTATTTAGCCACACTTTCCTCTCTTACACACACAGAAAAGCAGCATCGTTTCCTCTTCACGTTGCATGTCCCTTCAACTCTAGGTCTTTTGCTTTGCTTCAAGCTTGGTAAAGTACGAACACAAAGCATCTCACAAGAGCATCTGCACTCCCCATTGCAAAGCACCTCCCAGTCAGATCAATGGCAAAACAATAACAACCTGTTGTGTGAGCATCAAGTGTGTATAATGTAGAAAGAGATGGATAAACAAGATATCCACCGTTCCATTCTCAGTTGTGAGGAAAAATAGTTCACCTCTTAAGGAAACTTACGCTTGTTTCTTCTGTAAAGTTGAACATGAACCAACTGAAAGAAAAATGTTCAAGCAAAGCAAAGCACAACGTCTACATCAAAATATGTACAAAGTAACAAATCTCATGCACAACTTTTGGGTGGTTTTCACACCTCGAATGCGCAGCAATACGACAGCGGTGTATAACTGCATGTGAGCTGTCTTCTGATCCCATGTTTAGCAAGATACCTGTCAAAGTAGTTTGAGACATATTCACCTCCTTCATCTGATCTCAAACATGATATGTAACAGCCCAATTCATTTTCAGCATGTTTCTTGAAGTCTTTGAATGCATCAAACACATCATCCTTATGTTTCAGGATATAAAGCCAAGTGTACCCACTGAAATCATCAATAAATGAGACATAATATTGTGCACCGCCAAAGGAAGCATTATGTGAAGGACCCCAGACATCAGAGTGTACCAACTGTAAAGGCCTAGTGCTGTTTTTTTACATGTTTCATGAAAGGAAACCGTGCCTGCTTCCCAAATTGACATGCAGGGCATACATGACCAAAATCATTATACTTGAATTTAGGTAATCCAAGTACTACTTCTTTCTGCTGCATAGATTTCAGCTTTTGTACATTGACATGTCCGATTCTCTTGTGCCAGATCTCTACATCTCTGATGGCACTCTCATCATGAGCAAACATAGCTGCTTTAAGTTCAGGAATGGTCGCTTCCAAAGTAAATATCCTGCCATCCCTTATGCCCTTGGCAATTAGCTTGCAGCCATTTCCATACTCCTCAATGAAACATCCATCCTTATTAAACCTCACTTGCAGATTCTATTCTGCCATTTGACCCACAGACAACAAATTCTTTGTTATGGTCGGTACATGTAAGACGTCATGCAGGCCTTTCTTCTTGCCATCAAGCATCATCAATGGAACAATCCCTTTATGCTTTATGTCATGTTGGGTATCATCCCCAGTACATACATGACCATGTGTACCTACAACCATCTCATCAAACCACTCTCCATGCGGGGTCATGTGGTTTGATGCTCCAGAGTCAATGTACCACCTGTCATCTCTATCATGTCTCGATGCATTTTTAGATACATACTGCATGGCAAAGAGTCTATCAACTGACTCATCATGAGCACCACTGGAAGATGCATAGTGCCCATGCTGTCTGCCCTTTGCCTTCATATCTCCTTGCTTCCTGTAACAATCCTTTGCAATATGCCCATATCGGCCACAATAATGGCAGTCCTTGTCCCTGTTGGATTGATCAGACGACTGCCATGAACCAGAACCACCACCTCTACCTCGGGGTGATCTCCCCCTGCCTCTAAACCCACCAGATCTATGCTGGCCTTGTGTATTTGCACCATGCCAATTACTCTGCTGCTGCTGCTGTCCATAACTATTACGAGTGTCACCACGACCTCGAAATGAACCACGACCTCTAGATCCTCTGCCACACTGGTAAGAGTACAACACAGTGCCTCTACTCTGAGATGCACTAGAACCTATATTCAAACCAAGTTTGACTTCCTCATGCAGCAACAAAGCAACTAGCTCTTCCCAGCTAGGGGGCTCTTCTCTGACAGAAATGGAAGTGTCAAAAGCTTTGTACTCTTTGCCTAATCCATTCAAAGCAACAACAATCATATCATCTTCTGATACACTTGAGCCAATAGTAGCAAGTTGATCAACTATGGTCTTAGTCTCCGTGGTATACGTCTGGATGCTCTTGCCATTCCTAGACATGTTGTTGAACTGCTGTTTCAACTGGATCTTTCTTGCATGTGTCATGGTTCCATAATTTTTCATCAGTATGTCCCAAGCATCCTTCGGAGTCTCACATCCAGTGATTTGAATTACCATAGCATCAGATATACATAAGGAAAACCAATGCAGCACCTTGCATGCTCTTTCATTCCATAGCCTGTAGGCTCTTTTCTGTTCATTTGTTGGATTGTGTGCAGGCAACTCAGGAGCAACTTCATCTCCTGTACATAAATCCCAATAACCTCTGCCAACCAGAAAGTTTTTCATTCTGAATTTCCATAATGTAAAGTTCTTATTATCCAACTTCTCTCCAACTATATGAGTGATATTGTCAGTTCCATGTGTATTAGCCATGATGCAATAGACTGTCTATCAAGTGCATGACTCCCTGCAGTCCAATAAGTATGACTGACTAAGTTTAGTCTATAACAGTTTATGACAGTTTTCTGCACTAAATTGCAGAAAAAAACCAGGGTATTTCAGCCCACTGACACCCCAAAACAACCATCAAACAAGTGGTCTCAACTGTAGATATAACTGTCAATACATAAGCTATGTGTTTGCTTCAGCTTAAGCTTATGTAACTTCACTGCCAGGGTACATACATGCAGTCTGAAAACTATAAACTGTGAGTAACCAGCAGCAATTTCAAGTCCAAAACTGAGTGGTAATCATGTCATACATGTTCCAAAATCTCCTAGGTAGCTGCTAGTACATTTGGCAGTCAAGACATGATCATAAGGGCACAGAACAGTGCATAACCAGCACATACAAGTGTCAACAAATTCAATTTCAGGTTGCAATCAACCAAAATTCAGCATATCAAGCTCCAAGCAGCTCCAAAATGTCTTTTGACCATGTCATACATTTACTTTGTAGTGGTAAGTTCAATACATGAGCATCTGAGTAGGCATAGACAACCTGTCTTCATTGACCAATGGCATAAACCTCATGAGTTGTTTGTAATTAACCAGGACAGTGTAACTGTATTTATTTCAGCTTCAAAATTCATTTTTCAATGATGCTCATTGCTTGCTTCAATTCTCCATGCATTCAGCATGTATAGGCCAGTTCATATAGATGATGGAACCCCCAAGATGACCTGTATTGCTTCAGTAATGCACAGTACTTGTCATTGACTGTGTGTGTCAGTTTTCAACCTGTCATTGATTTTCAGATCTGAGTATTCTGAGCAAAAGATTTCAGCTCCAAGACATTTGATCCAATGTATACATGCTTTGACACATTCTTGTGCTCCAAAGATGCCTTCTGAGTGTAGTACAAGGCTCCTGTGTGTCAGTAATGACTGAATGCATGCTGTCCATTCATGTTTACAGCAGTTCAGAAATGATTACAGGTCTGTGTCTGTCACTTCAGATCATAACAGAGCTCCCACACAAGCATTTACTCCTTGCACACTTCAAATACCTTCAATAGTGAGCATACATGCTCTATGAACCTTGTCCAGGTGCCCCACTGAAGATTGACAGGTTGCTGTCCACTCAGATCAGCAGGCGCAGATTTTCAGACCAGGGGGAACAGACTTTCAAGCACAGGTTGCTATCCACTCAGATCAGCAGGCGCAGATTTTCAGACACAGGTTGCTGATTTTCAGGAGGCAGTCCATGCTGATTTTCAGGAGGCAGTCCACGCTGATTTTCAGGAGGCAGTCCACACTGATTCCTTCCTTTGACTATGGCTTCATTTGCAAGTGTCCAGCTTCTTCCTCATTCCTTACTTCCATCTCCTTTGCACTGCAAGTTGTCATGCCCATTCTCCCACAGCCTCATGGATGAGGCTCTGATACCATGTTCAAAGAGTAGAGAGAGAGAAAGGGAAAGACTCCATATCCATGAGCCTTCAGGCTCTCAAGCTCATTCCTTCATTTCCACACACTAAACTAAAAAGCACACACACACTACAAGATAAAGTGACCTAGTGTAAATGTAGACTAGACTGACTAACTCTAGTCAGATCACTGACTGACTACTAACCCGACTTATTTAATGTAGTCACATGTAGACAGCTGTACACACTAGCTGTCATAGATGTCGGTCATAGATGAAGACACACTGACGGTGAGCTTGATTTCTAACACAGGAAACATGTAACCAACAACCTGAAATGAATGTTGGACTACCCAAGCTTATGAATATGCTGGGAAATGACTTGACTAGTGATGAAACAAATAAATATTCAACCATTTTTCAGAAATATGTGAAACTGTTTGCTACAAAATATCACCAACTGAGGGGTACTAACAACATTGTGCACCATATCAAATTGAAAGAAGGTTATAAACGAGTGGTTTAAAAACTTAGGAGACTTGGTACAATTTAGGAAAAGGTACTTAAAGCTGAAATTGAGAAGTTACTTGATGTGGGATTTTTCTATCCTATTGATGATGCAGAGTGGGTGTCTCATGTTTTAATCAAGCCAAAGAAGAATGGAAAGTGGAGAGTATGTGTTGATTTCAAGCCTCTTAATTCAACAACTAAGAGGGACTACTATCTTCTTTCGTTTCAGGATGAGATCTTGGATCAAATGGTTGGTCATGTATTTTACAGTGTATGCAATGGATACTCTAGATATTTCTAGATTAGAATAGTAGAAGAATATTAGTAGAAAACAACATTCATTACCCCATGGGGATGCTTTTGTTATAGAGTAATGCCGTTATTGGTTTGATGAATGCATATGCTAGCTTTTCAAGATTGGTTAACCGGATATTTTCCCCTTTCATCAAAAAATCTTTGCGGGTGTTTATGGATGACTTTTGTGTGTACAGCTCGAGGGCATTACACTCTCAAAAACTTAATGAAGTTTTCTGTAGGCTTGATGAGGATGGCGGTCAGGTGAACCCTGGTAAATGTAAAATACTAAGAACTAGAGTGATACTCTTGGATCATGAAGTGTTTGCTAATGGTATTTCACCTGAGCCTAGTAAAGTTGAGGCTTTACTTCTTATGGATTCTCTAAAAACTATAAAAGAAATGATGAGCTTTGTTCAAAAGTTGAGGTATCTATCAAGATCATTCCATATGCTGGTCGAGTATGTGTATCCTTTACAGAAAGCAACTCAAAGGGATCCTTTAGTTTGGACGCAAGTTGAAGAGATTGCATTCTTGCATATTAAAGAAAAGTTAAGCACTTTACTAGTTCTTATGCCTCCAAACTCGGATGAACCTTTCTTCATTAGCATCAGTGTTGGAAAAAATGCAGTGGAAGCCATTTTAATGCAGAAGGGAAAGGGGATGTCTTATATGAGGCCTATGTTTTATATAAGCAGATCCATTGGAGTGACTGAAAAAGCTTGAATGGAAGAAGAATTGTTGGTATGGGGGTTGGTATATGCAGTTAAAAGATAAAAATCAGACTTGATTCAAAAACCATTTATAGTACTTACTAATTCTCAGTTGCTTCCACAGGTTTTGCGATCTGCTGAAAATGCTCCGAGAGTTACTGAGTGACTACTGGCTCTACAAGAATTTGAATTTACATGTTTGAAGGAGGATACTATAAGAGCTAGCTTAGCTGATATTTTGACTTATAAAGAACATGTTGAAAGTGCAACTGTTATTAGACGGAAACTAATTTTTCATCTGCAAATTCATGAGGAAATGAAGGATAAAGATGCTCTCTTGTTTTTTTATGATTGTTACATAAGAGTACTGAAAAAGGAAAGACTAGGTTTTGTCATTATGGATGATAAAAATCGAGAAGTCTTTTTTGGAAGTCAAGAAAGTAAAAGGATACAAAGTAACAATGAAGTTGAATATGTGAGTTTACATGCTAGCCTGAAACAGTGTATTTAGCTAGAATACATGAAGATAGTTGCAAAAGGAGGTGCTATATTGGTGGTCAAATAGGTTCAAAATTTTTGGAAAGCCAATAAAGATATTTTGAAGGATTGGCTGTTTAAGATTAGAGGCCTCATGAGGTAGCTGCAAAAATTTGAATTTTGGCATATTAGCAAGGAGAAGAACCGTAGAGCTCATGAATTGGCTAAAGATGCTCTTTCCCAGTATGTTGCTATCATGAGGGTGGATAATCCTAGATATGAGGGCAGGGAAAGCTGTCATGTGATTGAAGAGTTTCCAAAAAGTGGGGAGTGAAAGTCATTGGCTAATAAATATAGAAGGTATGCCATTGTCAGAAAGGCCAGGGCATATGTGCTCATAAATGATCAGTTGTACATGAAGGGGATTGATAATATACTAAGGTGCTAGATAGTTCCGAGGTTCCTGCTTTCTTATCTTCTTGTCATGAGAAAGCATGTGGTGGTCATTTTTGTTTTGAGCTTACCAAAAGAAAAATTATGCTAGCAGGACTTACTTGGCCTAGTGTGAGCAGCACTGATGTTGCTCATTGGTGTAAAAGTTATCATGCTTGCCAATTATATACAAAAAGGGTACTAATTCCACAATCTACTAAAGCCATCATTGCCTATGGACCATTTGAGAAGTAGAGTTTAGATTTTATTAGACCTTGACTTGTACAAAAATAGGAAAGTCTTACATCCTTACTACAGCTGACTATATGACCAAATGGCTTGAAGCTAAGGCTACAAGGAATTGCAAGAAAGATGATATAACTTAATTCCTCATGTAGGACATATGCTGCAGATTTGGAATACCACTAGAAATAGTAACAGATCAAGGTACTAGCTTCAAAAGTAAGCTATTGAGAGAATTAACATGGAATTTAGACTTGAAACTCGGATTTGCTACTCCTTATTACCCTCAGTGCAATGGACTAGTGGAAGCATTGAATGGAATGTTACAAAAGATTCTCTTTAAGCTGGTCGAAGATCATCCTAAAGATTAGGACAATTATCTATATCAAGATTTGTGGGCTTATAGAACAATGCAGAACACAAGTACAAGATTCACCCCATTTCAGTTAGTATATGGTTAAGATGTTTTATTACCTATGAATGTCATGTTCCCCACGATGGAGTTTTTAAGAAAGCATCAATTAGATTAAATAGACTTGGGAGTTGACAAAGAATTGAACTTGCATACCCTATAGTTGGATAGGCAACAAGCTGTGGATTGTTATGAAAAATAGATTGTGAAGAGAAGGGAATGGTTCAATACATAGCTGAAGAAGAAGAATCTTGTAGAGGGAATGCTGGTTATGAGATATGACAATAGCTTCGACTCCACTTTACAAACCAAGTTTTGAGTTAGATGGGAAGGACCTTTCCTCATCAAGCAAAAGTTTGAAAATGGCACTTACTTGTTATAAGATTTAGATGGGGTTGTTCACAACAATATAATCAATGGGTATCATCTAAAGAAATACATCTGTAGAATCTTGTAAATAAAGGGGATGTAAGTAATGTACATACTATACATAGAGTAGGTTGCTTTCAATTTATTATTTGGGGCAGATTCAATTTTTTGAAATTTGGTGTTAATCAAATGGTTGTAGATAATGGACAGTATATTTAAGGTGTGCTTTGACACCTACTAAAGGTCTCTGCTAAGTTTGGTATTGATTTGAGTAAGAATGTGAAAGTTATGGTCTCTAGAAGGTCGATGTTTGAAGCAGAGTGCATGCAAAAATTTAGGACTACAGGCTATGCCGAGCTATTTTTGGATAGCAGCTCAAAGAATTTGGCTCTAAGTTGTTCTAAAGAGTTCTAGATTAGAATGAGAGCTACAACTTTACTTTTTGAAGCTTAGTGATCTAAGACCTAGTTAGAAAGTTATGAGCTATTCTGTGTAGTGCTCTTTGAGACAAATTTTCACGAAAATGAGTTTTTATTTGTCAGATGTTTTCGAAGCTTTTAATAAAGGTTTGTTCACACTTTGTGTTCCAAACCAGGGGGTGACTAATCATATTGGGGGAAAATGAGTGGTCAGGGACATGATGCTATGTGGAGTCAAGTGATGTAACATATGCAAATATCATTTTTTTGTCTTTCTAACACCTAGCTATAGCAAGAGTCGGGTTGATAGAGGGAAATTCCCAAGTGGTACCATGCATGTTCGACATGTGGTTGTGATAATTTTAGTTTTGAGACACACGCCTCATTCAAGAAGAGATATCCTCATACAGGGAATGTGTTCTTGCTTCCAATTTTGAGTGCCTGACTAAAATTTTACATGGCAATGGGCATGTTTGCCATCTAGTAACTAAGGGAAAGCAAGGGGCAGCTTGGTAAAATAGAGAAAAAAGGAAAAACATGAGGAGTTTTTTAAAAAAATAAAGAAAAGAGAGGGAGAAGGGTTCTACGAAGAAGAAGAAGAATCTTGCAATCTGAAGAGAAAGAATAAATTTGATGCTAAGAGGAAGAAGAAGAAGAACCAATTTTTAGAAGAACGAGGCCATGCAACTAAAGTTATCGCAGTCATGGAGCATGATGGCAAGGTTGTTGAAGCCAATTGGCTAATGCGAGTTCTCAGTTTTCAGATGATGGTAATAAGAGTTTTCCTTTTGTTTTGTTTTCTTCTATTGCTACATGGGGAACAGAGTATGCACATTTGTCCTAATATATGGATATGAGTGAGAGACAACATAGGGCTATTCTTCATCATGTTGAGAGTGATGTATGTTAGCTATTTGCATCAAGCTTCCCATCACAAGAAAGAAGATTGAAAGTAAAGGATCTCTACATCTCAAACTGGGTAAGTGGCAGAGAATATGTATTATGGGTAGGTGTTGAATGCACGGACTCGAGTTAGCGGAAATTCGAAAGGATTTGCAGCTAGAAAAATGATGAATTAGAGCTCATAATGTTAAGCTCCCGGAACTCTTCATCAATGCAAGATATGTTGAGATGTATCTGTTGGTATGCTCAAATGGTAATCTAAAATAAATGAAAATGTCCTCTCATTTGCAAGTTTGTACTTCTTGGAGTAGAGAAGTTATATGTTTGTTGTATAGCACAACAATGTATTTTTGCTGTGCTCTATGAGGCAACATGTGAATTCAGTAGCATATACACTACCAACTTGGTTTCCCATGAAATTCATCATGATTATCCATTGCTATATGAATGTAAACTTTGTTTTGATGCAGTAATGGAATGTCTACAATAGTGAAATGCTTGTAGTAGCTAAATTGGTATGAAAATTCATCGTATAAAGCTTTGGTTACCTATGTTTTTGGTTTATATTTATGTGTGCTCTGAGAAAAGAAGAATAGAAAGGATCTACAAATGATTTTGCACTGCTAGAGGAAACCATGCTTTGTGGGGTAGTTTTCGCATGAGGTTGCCATCCCTAAAAAATCAAAGTTATGTGAATCATAAAGCTTGTGTTGTCAAAGTCTCAGCCATGGTTGTTTTCACATCAAATTGTCTCTAAAAATGGTAAATTTTGAGCTTAAATGTTTGAACTTCTTAAGTGTTGAGTTGAAGTCCTAGTGAGGAGTGAGTGATCAAGAATATTTAATCATGTGTTTAGTAGTGATGTCTTGTGTGTTTTGTTGAGGGGAGATCCTCAGTCTTTATCCTATGGTGTTGTCTTGGGGGTTGTTAGAGGCCGAGTACCCAATTCACCTACCATAGATTGATGCCCCGACTCATGATCTTCGGTGTTGAAGATCTCTTGTTGATCTTATCAGTTGGGAAGTATAAGGTTTGGAACCCAACCGATACACAAACTCAAGCATGGCAACTTTTGGATATGAACCCTTCTTTGGTATTGAAAATGAGGATGCTAATAAGTTTATCAAGAGATTGGAGTGGATGGCTTACCCAGATTGAAGGGACAATGATGCAAATAAGCTTCGAATGATCAACATGCTACTTGAAGGTTTTACAAGATTATGGTGGAACTCACTAAATGAAGAGACAAGGGAAAATTAAAATGAAGTCAAAATGAGTTCCTTATAAGGTTTGCAGCTAAGCCAGCTCCTGAGAGTTTATGGAAATCTTTGGAAAGGATGTTTCAGGGAGAAAATGAGGAAGTTTCTAAATTTGTTGCGAGAATTGAAGCAAAATGGATAGAAATTGCACAAAGTATGGAGCAACCTTTGATGAAGTTCTTGAAAAAGGACAAGTTTGTTTCATTGCTCAGGCCTAAAATTAGAGAAAAGATTCTGATCAAAGACCCTGATACATATGAAGATGTAGTCAAAATAGCCAAAGAAAAGCAAAGGAAAATACAGTTGAGGTCAGATCAATTAAAAGATATTGTTATGCATGCATTTTTATAGCCTAATCAAGTTGACATTGTTGTGGGAAATGCATGACAATAAGTTGTGAATCTTCATGGGGCATTTGAAAGAGCGGAGAATGGGAATCAACAAACTACATGAACAATTGGCAAATCTAAATTTGAATATGAGCCTATTGCAGGCAAGGCAGCCTCAAATGCAACCTAGATTTAGAGAACCTCCAAGAAATCGATGGGAAAACTTTGAATTCCCGATGATGACCTCGGCGTTGATCTTTATGTTGATCTTTCAATTAATAATGAGCATGGTACCTACGATGTTTATGATGCTGATATTCTTAAGAATGCTCTCAATATTTGTGAAGACCCTTCCCCTTATACTAATGCCATGTCATCCCCACAAAAGGAACAATGGCAAGAGGCTATGGAAGCTGAGCATTAATTTTTTCTCTGTAAAGATACATGGGTTCTAATTGAGTTACCACCTAGACATGTACTGCTATTAGATGAAAGTGGATTTATGAGACTAAAACAAAAGTAGATGAAACATGTGAAAAATTAAAAGCAAGGCTAGTTGCCAAAAAATTTTCACAAATTGCAGGAGTTGATTATCAAGAAACTTTGTCACCTATTGTTCATATTACTAGTATTTGGGTCTTGTTAGTTTTTTCTATTGAGTTTGATTTGGAGGTTCATCAAATGGATGTGAGGACTGCTTTTCTTAATGGGGAATTAAATAAAGAGATATACATGCAGCAATTTGAGGGGTTTGTAGTTAAACATAAGGAAAGTCATACTTGCAGACTTCATCGAGCACTCTATGGACTCAAACAATCTTCACGAGCTTAGTGTCAAAAGATTGATCTCTTCCTTACGAAACAAGGTTTTATCTCTTTTTCTTCATATCCTAGCTTATATGTCAAGCACTACAATGACAGGTTTCTTATTCTTGCTCTATATGTGGATGATACCATAATTGTTTCTAACAATCTCAACTTCCTTCAATAAGTAAATAAGGTTTTATCTTCTACATTTGACATGGTGAATCTTGGAGACATGTAGTCATGTCTTGGTATTCAGATTCAACACTATCAAGAAAAGGGTGTTTTATTATTGCATCAAACAAAGTTCATTAAAGATATTATTCAGAAGTTTGGTATGGATTTTGCACATCCTACTAGTACTCGTCTTGTGAGCATGCCCGTTTGGGACACGTCTGTTAAGGGAATGAAAATGCTTTCTGGTTTGTAGTACTTACCACCCCTTGACTATTCTCATTTTGATTCTTGTGATCATTGTCGTTATGGCAGGCAGACTAGATCTACGCATAAGAAGTATGGTATGTCACGCATTAGTGAGCCCTTAGCTTTGGTTCATTCTAATGTCTATGGGTGGTGGGAAGTATTTTGTTACTTTCATAGATGATTTTTCACGTAAGGTATGGGCTTATCCCATAAAGTAGAAGTTTGATATCTTGGCAGTTTTTCAGAGATGGCTTGCTTTGGCAGAAAACTAGTTTGGGCATAAGCAAAAATGCCTTAGGACAGATAATGGGGATGAATATGTATCATGTGATTTTGAGCAGTTATGTGATGAGAGGGGTATTAAGTGTCAGTTTACCACCCCTTATACTCCTCCGTAGAATGGTATGACTAAGCGAATGAATAGGACCATTTAGGAAAGGGTTCACAATATACTTAGCCATGCAGGCCTATACCAACACTTTTGGGCTGAGGCAATTACGATTGTCGTATATATCATTAATAGATCACCCTATAATGGCATAGATTTTCAGGTTGTAGAGGAGGTATGGACAGGAAAGCCTACCTCTTATGCACATTTACGTGTCTTTTGATCCGAGACATTTTGCCATGTGCCCAAGGATAAGCGTAACAAGCTAGATCCTAAGAGTGTTAAATGCATCTACCTTGGTTATGGAGATGTAGGAGAGATGGGTTATCATCTATGGGATCCAGAGGCGTGGAAAGTCATGCGTAGCCATGATGTAGTCTTCCATAAAGACAAGATGCATAGGCAGCCTAAGAGACTCGTGGAGATACGTAGGGTTATATTTCAAGAGGAGCCATGTGCTCCCATATAGCCAACTGGACAGCCTACGACAGTAGCACATGCTCATGGCCAGGGTGTTGGACAAAATGTTGGGTAGGTAGTAGAGCTTGCAGTGCGGTGTTCTACTATAGATGGATGCCCACCTGACAAATTTGAGCCCTTCATACACTATGTCTTGGTTACAAATGCAAAAGAGCCTCTCAACTATGATCAAGCTATGTTCAAGGGTGATAGTCACTCTTGGGAGAGGGCTATGCAGTCTCTGATAGACTCCTTACATTAGAATATGACTTGGGATTTGGTTTCCTTACCTGCTGGCAAGAAGGCTCTGCCATGCAAATGGGTGTACAAGATGAAAAGTACCCCGAAATACCCCAAGTCGGCATACAAGGCTAGATTAGTAGTAAAGGGTTTTAAGCAGGAGCATGGTGTTGACTTTGATGATGTCTTCTCTCCTATGGTTAAGATGACCACCTTGCGCTTAGTCTTTGTAATGAAGGAAACCTAGGAGAGAGAAGGAGAGAAGGGAGAGACTATAGAGAGGAGAGAGAAAGAGGAAGAAGGTGAGATAAGAAGAGAGAGAAAGACTAGCAGAAGAGAGAGAAACACAGGAAAAGAGAGAGAGAGAGGAGGGAAGCCATGAAAGCTAGGAGGAAGGAGAAAAGAGAGACTTGATTATTGATAACCCATCCCTAATTGGGTCTCTCAACACCTTATATTCTATCAGTATAACTGGGTATTCCAATGCTAACCCGTGTCCTACCCATCTATCCCCACTCTTTTACATTCCATCCCGACCCCGAAGGTTTTTTCCCTCAAAAACAAAAAGAGAACTTATGGCTCACAGTGAAAAAGGGGGGGGGTGCACAATACTACTCTCCTCAACATTACAAAGGAGGATATAGGAGAATCTCATGTGGAATTGGGGCATAGAATTGTGTATATGATGTAAATGACATGTGCAAGTTGATAGCATATGAGTTTGGCCTCCAATTCTTGAGAATTAGGGGCTGACAAACAGTGGACAGCATGTTGTCCAGAACAGGCCTGCTAGAGAAAACTGGTCATAACTTCCTATGGGCATCTCTGATTGAGGCGTCTGACATGTCAAAATGAAGCTCGTTGAGGGTACTTTCAGCCTAGGTAGGTCATGCAAGGGTGCACTTAATGCAGGCCCAAAACCGTTCGAAAATATATAGCTGTCTATTGCAAAATAGGCCCAAATCGAGTGGTCTTTAGCCAAGGTTTCCGCTTCAAGGTGAGGGGACTACACCGAGGGAGTGTTGATGTAGATAGAGCTTTCTTTCAATCCCCATGATCAAATGGATAACCTGCATGGTAAGCATCACTAGCATACAAGTCATCCATGCAAGCATGGGTCTCTACACTACCATCGGGGTCAAATGGAAAGTGGTTATCCTTTCCATGCATTGGGTTACCATCCACAAGTAAAGCTAGAATGATCAGTACCACTAGCTGTTGCATTGAGTCTTCCATAAGCATCATATGATTAAGCTCGGTCTGTGCTTGGATGCTGTCAATAACAAATGGGGTTGCATAAGTTGAGAAGTGTACTGCATCAACCCTTATATGTGACATGTGTATAGACTGAAGGGTCTCCTAGAAGGACATGTTTTCTTGATCTGTAATATGAGTATGATCTTTAAGATCTACATGATATTCTTTCTTGAATGAAAGTTCATCTTGCTTTGGACCCATATCGAAATGGTCTTTAGCAAGATATATCCTATCCTTGGCATAATGCTATTCGAATACAAATAGGAGTTTTGCATTCTGTGCTCTACATTAGTCTTGATGATCACAAGATATCGGCTTAGCACATCGATAGCATAAGCCCGCAACATGCAGTCCCGTATCATATCACTAGTAAGGTGTCTAATGCGTTTAGCCTTAGATAGCAATCTACACACATGCTCATCGCCATTGGTCAGCTCAGTAATAGTTCTAACATGCTGCTCATAGTCATCTTACTGCTCATGTACAACAGATGGCTGCCCATGACCATAATTCTCATACTGTCCATATGAAGGGTCATGCCAATGTGGCTGCTGCTCATAATGATACTCATGCTACTGTCCACACATATGCTCATCACCATTGGTCAGCTCAGTAATAGTGCTGACATACTGCTCATAGTCATCTTGCTGCTCATCTACAACAGATGCTCATCACCATTGGTTAGCTTAGTAATAGTTCTGACACGCTGCTCATAGTCATCTTGCTGCTCATGTACAACAGATGGCTACCCATGACCATAATGCTCATGTTGTCCATATGGAGGGTCATACCAATGTGGCTGCTACTCATAATGATACTCATGTTGTTCATATTGCATATGGTAATAATATCCCTGCTGCTCATTTACATCTATTTGCTGTTGACTATTACCAAAACTTTGGCCATATTGATGCCCATAAACATGCTGCTTCCCAAGATTTCATGATGATTGTCCAACATGACTACAATGGTGTCCTTGCATCCTAGGCTGACCATAAATATGATGAGTAGCAAGTCCATGAGCATAGCTATCGGCATGATGCTAGTCATAATCATTGACTTGCTGCTCCTACATTGCATAAGAATCTCCATATGCATGCTACTGACCAATGCTATATGAGCTACCATATACATGTCCATGATCATGACTTGCATAAGAACTATGTTGTTGCATAAAGGAGTGCTTGTAAGCGTAATCATGCTATCCATAATGGCCATAATCATGCTACCCGTGATAGCCATACTGTTGATCAAATCCATTGGAGTATGATCCACCCTCATGAAAAGGTACATAGCCTAGGTGTTGCCCAAAGTCGTATTGTACAATACTTTGGTTATCAAAATTGCCCATATGTGATTTAGCTTAGCACCGGTAACTGAGCTATATTGTTTGCCACATCAGAGCATCAAAAGATCCCTAGTGTTATTACTGAAAATCAGATCTGCATACTACTGTTTGCTATTGTATGCTGCTCACTCTATAGAACACACTGTTCACTGTGTGTTAAAAGTTAATCAAACTTATCATCCAATGCTTTCCCTGGTTTTGACAGAAGGAATTCTACATGAAATTCTACATGTTATGTTCCTTTGTCTATTTTGTGTAAAAGTCCCTTCGAACTATGCTTTCCAACACCAAGAATTTGCCCAAAATCTTGTTAATCATTTGCACAGGACTGTCTTGATTTCTTGGCATAAGAACTTTACTTATCTGCAGAGTTTTGAGGGAATTGAAATTTCATGTACTTATGAACATCTACACATTCATGTTGTTCTTCCAGTTCAAACTTTTCACTAGTGTCATCACTGAACTCATCATGGTTGGAAGTGGCTTGAACAATAGTCTCTCTATTGTCTTTTAAAGGCTCAGGCCACAATCCACAATAGTATGAGGAATTTCCTTCCTTCAAGTAGGATTACCTCCTATCTTTTGGAGATTATCTATGAGCTGAGCTACATAATGCATGCATTACTGGAAAGTCCAGTGCCCAGTTGGCGACTTCTTTAGTTGAGCTTTGAAGCTCCATCATTCAATGTTGTAAAGCACATTGGAATCTGCTGTAGGATTTGTATTTTCTTGGGGCACCTTGAGAGAACTTCTATCTTATGTGTCTTTGCTCCAGCTCTGTCATTCAGCCAACTACTACTACTTTCTATTGGACAAAGGAAAAGTTCCAAGTGCAGTGGTAGAGGATCTCCTCTTGACATCGGCCTTCACATTTTCTGATCCTAATGTATGATCAAACTCATTCAGTGAATTGCATTACATCACTTCTTGGCTAATTCTGTCACATCGTAGGAAGGCAGAGCTAAAGTCAGGTGTACATCCTTCCATCTTTATCATCTCCAACCTTCTCTCAACTCAGCATCATATTTGCAAAACTGCGGATAGGATTTCATCCCTTGTATTCACATGAAAACTTTCAGTTTTTGATGTGAGCCGAAGTGCATTCTGCGTGCTCCATTTTTGCACCAGACATTTCCTTCCTAATCCTAGCTACCTCATGTTAACCCCAACACGAAGAAAGCAAAAGGAATAAAAAAGACGCAGGGCAAAGGTGGAAAAAAGGTAGCCGATTGAAGAAAGAATAGGAGAAAAGGACAAAAGCACAAGGGCAACCTTAAAAGTCCAAGGCAAATACAAAAGGGGAAATGCACATTTTAAAATAAAAAGGCGCACCCTAAAATCGTGTAAAAGAGCGCCGGGCCCTCACCCGTGCAATTTGTAAAAGTAGACGGGCGGTGGAAAGGAATCTAGGAAGATAGAAGGACAATGGGAAAAAGGGCCTAGGCTATGGCCGGCCATGTTAAAAAGGAGAAAAGGGGATGACCGCCCAAAAGGGATTCAGGGTTTTGTATATAAAGTGGAAAAGTGAATGAAAAGCTCATTCTTGTGTGTAGCCAAAAGTAGCTCTCCTCTTCTTCTTCTTCTTCTTGTTCTTGCTTGCTTGAGCTTGTGCTTGAGAGAGGGAGTGTGAGAGTGTGAGGGAGTGAGTGTGTGAGGGTGAGGGACCGAGGAGGAGAAGCTCTCCATCTTCTCCTCTCTTCTTCTCTTCTCTTCTCTTCTCTTGTCTTGCTCGCGGCAATGGAGCTTGGAGCGTGGAGCTTGAGGATGGAGCTTGCTTGAAGCTTGCACTTGGATCGTGGAGCTACCAGAGTGTGTGGGAGAGGAGGTAACTTGAATGGCATGGAGGTAAGCTCACTACACCCGTAGATATGGATGGCGCGTCGGCAAAATGCAGGGGCTTTCACTCAACCACCAAGACCGATGGGCCGCTTATTGTTTCAAGTGTTCCAAGCCGAGCACTAATAGCTACCTCTCACATAGCCGATGCGCCATCCATATCTACAGGTGTAGTGAGCTTACCTCCATGCCGTTTGAGTTACCTCCTCTCCCGCGCACTCCGGTAGCTCCACGATCCAAGTGTAAGCTTCAAGCAAGCTCCATCCTCAAGCTCCACGATCCAAGCTCCATTGCCGCGAGCAAGACAAGAGAAGAGAAGAGAAGAGAAGAAGAGAGGAGAAGATGGAGAGCTTCTCCTCCTCGGTCCCTCACCCTCACACACTCACTCCCTCACACTCACACTCCCTCCCTCAAGCACAAGCTCAAGCAAGCAAGAACAAGAAGAAGAAGAAGAAGAAGAGGAGAGCTACTTTTGGCCACACACAAGAATGAGCTTTTCATTCACTTTTTCACTTTATATACAAAACCCTAAATCCCTTTTGGGCGGTCATCCCCTTTTTTACATGGCCGGCCGTAGCCTAGGCCATTTTTCCCATTGTCCTTCTATCTTCCTAGATTCCTTTCCACCGCCTACTTTTACAAATTGCACGGGTGAGGGCCCGACGCTCTTTTACACGATTTGAGGGTGCACCTTTTTATTTTAAAATGCACCTTTCCCCTTTTGTATTTGCCTTGGACTTTTAAGGTTGCCCTTGCATTTTGTCCTTTTCTCCTATTCTTTCTTCAGTCGGCTACCTTTTTTCCACCTTTGCCCTGCGTCTTTTTTATTTCCTTTTGCTTTCTTCGTGTTCGGGTTAACATTACCCCCCTCCTAGACGAGTGTCAGTCCCATGGCACTCACCGTCGTTGGTAGCAGGCTATAGCATGCACCGAAGACGTGGGTGACAAGGACGCGTGTGGTTTCCGTGGAGGAGTGTTGGTGGTAGTGTGGGAGAAGGTCCTGGGGGCCTGTTGGTGGCCAAGGTGGTTGGTGGAAGGTTGTTGGAGTTGGTGGTAGGGCTAGTCTGTGTTGGGGATTGCATTGATGGCCGGCAGAAGTGTTGGTTTGTTGGGGATTTTGCACATGACGATTCTTTGTGGGCTTGTCGGATGGTGAGGGATAAGCATTCAGAGTTGCATGTTGATGAAGAGCGAATGACACTTTTGTTGGAGCCTTCAACACCTGCAATTGAAAACCTCTCATGTGGTCTCTCCCGAAGGGTAATGTGTTGAGATATCGAGCTCCACTCGTGATATGCCAGGGTGACCGTTGTGCATTTATGTCACCGACGTGTCAGTTGCAGATGCGGTTGGTACACCGCCCATGAATAATAGCTACATGATAGCTATCCTTATCTATTCTAGTTCGTGGCTCAGTTAGTATGCGACCTTAGTTAGTTGAGTTTGGTTTGAGACCCATATATAGGGTTCTTCTATTTCTTTGTATGAGAGTTCTTTTTGGCTTACACAACTAAGAAGAGAAAAACTGTTTTCAGCCTCCACCCTTGTGTGTATTCCCCCATTGTGCAAGCAAGAAAGCTACAAGTGAGACTCCTTCCTTCTCTCCCACAATCTTGACATGGTATCAGAGCCTTGTTCGTGGTAAGGAGCTCAAGAAAGCAAGCCAAGCTCGCGGTGTTCTGGTAAGAGGAGCAGTGTTGCTTTCATTTTCTGTTTTGGGAGCAGATCTCTGTAGGTAGCACAGCCGAAAATTGCAGGAGTGCATTGTCTCAGGTTGAGACACCCTTCGCGGTGAAGCAAGAGGGCAGTATATGCTGCGGGAAGGAGCTTTAGCTCTTGGCGACCCTGTTTTTTTGATTTGAGGCCATTTCGGGGCCTGTTTTGGAGGCGGAAGTTTTCTGCACGCACTCAGGAAAAGGCCCAGTTTTATGCTGTGCAGCCACTGTTCTACAGGTCGGTGAATAATTACTGTAAAAATTGCATTGTATGCTTGTGCGCAGAGACATTGGGAGTTACAGAATCATCCCTGTTGCCTGTTGATGCAAAATCGTCACTAGGAAGTGATTGTGTGGTCAAATACCACTTTCGCCAGTTTTGCAGATTTTCCCTTGTGAGGGTGAAGCTGTAGTTTTTGCAGTGACAGAATTTTTTGCAGTCTTCTGTAATGGCATCTGATTCTCTTTCACAGATTGTCACTGAAAAGCTTGACAAGAACAACTTCCAAGCATGGAAGTTTAGAATGACGAATTTCCTTATGGGAAAAGGATATTGGGAATTTGTTGCAGGAAATGAAGAAGAACCAGTTCTTCCTGATGTTCCCAATCAACAGCAAATGCAGGCATTCAAAGCATGGCATGAGAGAGCCAGGAAAGTTATGTACTGGCTGTCTATCAGTATTTCAGACTCTATGATTGTGCATATCCAGGATGCAAGTACGCCAAAGGAGGCATGGGATACTCTGTCAAAAATGTATAGCACAAATACGCAAGCCAGGAAAATGCAGCTCAAGCAAGAGTTGCATAACGTGCAAAGAGAAAGTATGAGCATCAATGACTACCACATGAAGGTGAAGAAGATTGCAGATGCACTTGCTTTCATTGGGTCACCAGTGGAAGATGATGATTTAGTTTCTGTGACCTTGAATGGTCTAGGAAAGGATTATGCACAGTTTCGGACATCCATTTCAGTTCGTGAAAGATTTCCTGATTTTGAGGAGTTGATTGCTCTTCTAATTTCTGAGGAACAGAGAAATGGTGGTGCATCTTCTTCAGGAGGAACTTCAAAAGAAGCTGTCTTCTACTCAAATGCTGGAAGAGGTAGAGGCAGAGGTAGAGGAAGCCGATATGGAGGCCGTGGTAGAAATCAGAATATGCAGCAAACTCAAGAAAACCAGTCCTATGGAGGAGGACGTGGTAACTCTAGAGGCAGGGGGAGCCAAAGAGGTCGTGGTGGATGGCAAAGAGGCCAAAATGCAAACAGTAATGTTGAATGCTACTATTGTGGTAAAATGGGACATATGGCTAAAGACTGCTACAAAAAGCAGAATGACATCATGAATGGAAAACTGCAACAAGGAAATTATGTATCTTCTAGTAGACAGGGTGATGACAGAAATGAGCATTTGTTCATGGTGCAGCACATGAACAATTCTATGACAAGTGCAGAAGAAAGCAACGATGTATGGTATGTTGACTCAGGTGCGTCAAACCACATGACAGGTCATGCAGAATGGATGGAGGATGCAAGAAAAATGGAAAAACCAGGATTTGTGGAGATTGGTGATGATACTGCACATCCGATTGTGCAAATTGGAAAAATTCCTTTGTCTATGCAGGATGGGAAAAAGAAATACCTGTCCGATGTATTTCATGTCCCGAATATCACCAAGAAACTGGTTTCTGTTGGTCAAATGGTTGAGCAGGGCTTGCAGGTCAGATTTAACCCTCATGGATGCTTTGTTGAGGATATGAAAAATAAAGGTCGCTTGATAGCAAAAGGAAAGAAGAAGGGCAGAATGTTTACATTGGATGCAGACGTGTCTGAATTGAGTGCAGCAATGTTTGCACATGGGACCGGTGTAGTTGCAGATATTGATATCTGGCACAAACGCATTGGTCATGTTAATGTACAGCGACTTAAATCAATGCAGGCCCAAAATATTGTTGCAGGTTTGCCAAAATTCAAGGTTGCAGAAATGCATAAGGTATGTGAAGCCTGTCAGTTTGGAAAACAGGCAAGGAAACCATTTCCTAGACATGTTCAAGAGAGTGAGAAGCCATTGGAATTAATCCACTCTGATGTGTGGACTACTAAAGCTGCATCTCTTGGAGGCTGTCATTATTTTGTCAGTTTTATTGATGACTATAGCAGAAACGTTTGGGTGTATTTTATGAAAAAGAAAAGTGAAGTTTTTGGTCATTTCAAAACTCTTAAAGCTATGGTTGAAAAAGAAACAGGTCTGCAAGTAAAATGCCTAAGGTCAGATGGAGGGGGAGAGTACCTCTCAAATGAGTTTGCAAGGTTCCTGTAGGAGCATGGCATAAAGCAGCAATATTCATGCAGTCATATCCCACAGCAAAATGGAATTGGAGAAAGAAAAAACAGACATATTGGAGAGGTGTCTCGTGCCATGCTCAATGAAAAAGACCTGCCAGATTTTTATTGGGCTGAAGCAGTTGCTACAGCAGTCTACATAATGAACAGGACTCCCACTGCAGCAGTACATGGAATGACTTCAGAGGAGAGGTATACTGGTAGGAAACCAGATATTTCTCATTTGAAAATTTTTGGTTGCATTGCCTATGTACATGTGCCAGATGAGTTGAGATCCAAGTTGGATCCAAAAGCTGAGAAGTGCATCTTTATTGGTTACTCTCTGCAGCAAAAAGGGTATAGATGCTATAACCCTTCTACTCGTAAGTTTACAGTGAGCAGAGATGTTGTTTTTGATGAGATGAGTAGCTGGTATAAACCAGTAAATGTGATTGATGATGTAGATGCACAAAATGGTAATGCTGCACAGAATTCACAGCAGCAATCACAAAATATTAGTGGACCTGGAGCATCTTCTAGCAGTGGTTCACATTCTTCGCCATGGACAGGCAGATTGAGATCAGGAGAATCTTCTCAAAGTAATGCAGATAGTGGTATGTAGGTATCACGAAAAGGAAAAGAGAAGGTTGATCAGCCCATGTTTGATGTGAATGCAGGTCACTCTTATGTGGATGGTGAATCCAGTGGCTCAGAACAGAGCATTGATGATGAGTTGGGTATTCCTTCTATTGTTACACCTGGAGTGAGGAAGACCAGGGATGTTTTGAGAGCACCTGGGAGTGAACCCACTTTGCGCAGGTCTACCAGAGTTAGGTATCCTGTGGATAGGCTGAAATATGATGGATTTACAGCCATTCACTATGCATATATGGTCAAGGTGATACAGAAACCAGAACCCACTTCTTTTGAGCAAGCCATGGGAAAAGAAAAATGGGAGAAAGCCATGGATGAAGAAATGGATGCCTTGGAAGCAAATGCTACATGGGAATTGGTACCTTTGCCTAAAGGTAAAAATGCAATTGGCTGTAAGTGGGTTTATAAGGTAAAGCACAATGCAGATGGTTCTGTGAATAGATACAAGGCAAGATTAGTAGTCAAGGGGTATGCACAAACATATGGCATTGACTATGAAGAAACATTCAGTCCGGTTGCAAGGATGGCAACCGTAAGAGCAGTTATTGCTATGGTTGCATCAAAGGGATGGTCTTTACATCAGATGGATGTAAAGAATGCCTTCTTGCATGGTGATTTGCAAGAAGAGGTCTATACGGAGCAGCCACCAGGTTATGTGCATGCTGTTCATCCTGAGTTTGTTTGCAGGTTGAAGAAAGCCTTGTATGGCTTGAAGCAAGCACCTAGAGCATGGTCTGACAAGATAGGACAGTATCTTGTCACTATTGGCTTTCAGATTTCCAAGGCAGATTTCTCACTTTATGTGAGAAAAACAGAGAAAGGTATTATGCTACTTGTCATTTATGTTGATGATTTGATTATGACAGGTGACAGTGATGAAGATATCCTTCATGTGAAAATGCTATTGAAGCAAAAGTTTGAGATGAAGGATTTGGGAGAGCTGCGTTATTTCTTGGGCATTGAGGTGATTAGATCACCAAGTGGGATACAGCTCTTGCAGAGACAGTATGGATTGGACATGCTGTCCAAATATGGGATGACAGGCTGTAAGCCTATTTCAATTCCTTTGGAGCAGAATGTGAAGCTGAGCACAGTTGCAGGTGAGCTTCTAGAAGACCCTACTATGTACAGACGCATAGTAGGAAGTTTGATTTATATGACTATTACCAGGCCAGATTTGAGCTATGTTGTTGGATTGGTAAGTCAGTTTATGGAGGCTCTAAGGAAACCACATTTGGATGCGGCTAGACGCATACTCAGGTATGTGAAGTCCACATTGCAGTATGGACTATTTTATGAGACTGGGGTTCAGATACAGTTGCATGGATACAGTGATGCTGATTGGGCTGGTAGTATTAGACGATCTACCAGTGGATATATGTTCTCTTTTGGGAGTGCTGCAGTCACTTGGAGCAGCAAGAAACAGCCTACAGTTGCCTTATCGAGTACAGAGGCTGAGTACAGGGGTGCAGCAATGGCTGCATGTGAGGTAGCTTGGTTGCATAAGCTACTTTATGATATGCATCAGTTTACAGATGGGCCAGTTGTCATTTATTGTGACAACATGAGTAGTATACACTTGGCAAATAACCCAGTCTATCATGCTAGAACAAAGCACATTGAGGTGCATTATCACTATGTGCGAGAGAGGGTTTTACTAGGTCTTATTGATCTAGTTTATGTCAGCACAGAGGATCAGGTAGCTGACATATTCATGAAGGCATTGGGCGCAGAGAAGTTGCGCAAGTTCAGAGACCTGCTTGGTGTGCAGGAATTGGGATTGAGCTCGAGGGGGAGTGTTGAGATATCGAGCTCCACTCGTGATACGCTAGGGTGACCGTTGTGCATTTATGTCACTGACGTGTCAGTTGCAGATGCGGTTGGTACACCGCCCATGAATAATAGCTACATGATAGCTATCCTTATCTATTCTAGTTCGTGGCTCAGTTAGTATGCCACCTTAGTTAGTTGAGTTTGGTTTGAGACCCATATATAGGGTTCTTCTATTTCTTTGTATGAGAGTTCTTTTTGACTTACACAACTAAGAAGAGAAAAACTGTTTTCAGCCTCCACCCTTGTGTGTATTCCCCCATTGTGCAAGCAAGAAAGCTACAAGTGAGACTCCTTCCTTCTCTCCCACAATCTGGACATAATGCTAGTCTTTGTTATTGTGCACAAGACATATTTTGATTAGTTTGGGAGACAGGTCGAACTCTAAGCAAGCCTGGAGTATTGTCCAGCACTTGAGGACCCAAACTGTGGATTTACTTCGGTGCAGATAGTATGTGAGTGCTTGTGCATACTTAGATATTACGTAGTTAGAAGACTGCGGGTTAGTTTCTCATAACAATGCATGGATGAAGCAAAGTTGTCCATGTGGAGAAGAAATACACGTGAAGGTAATGAGACATCCTTTGCATTGTAACACACGACGTAGCAGAATTGAATACAAGGACACCACACTCTCAGGAGCTGGAAACTATTGGACTTGCTTGATGAGTACGGTGTACTTTTCGTGGCGAATCGTGTGGTGCTTATCACCACTGATTGCAATGGTACTCCGACAGAGTGCAAGAGAGAATTGTGCAAGTGGGTCAGGGTGATAGGTCGAACCATAGGCGAGGCAAGCTCCCCAGGTATGTCCTACCCTTGATGTGCCCTGAACAATTGTGGGTGATGGTAAAGGGCTAGGGGACTACGGACAAAGCTAGTCGACCAAGGTCACTAGACATACCTAGTTTGAGGACCCCTAGGTGCTGTGCTGTGATCTTGGGTGCTTTTTTTTTTTTTGGACTTGCCTGAGTACAACCATTACAATATGTTGAGGCTATCAGCCTTTCAATGGGTTGGACAATGTCAAGCTTTGAAGGCACAGAAAATGGATAGTACAATGATGATTGCGCCCTAGCCTCGTTGTTAGAGAAGCAGTTGGCGAAAGGGGGAGATACACTTGAGATATTGCAAACCTCCTTGCGACATATGCGATGTTGGCATGATTGAGGTAACGACCGCCGTGAGCCAACTATAGAGCTTGACCCAGCAAGGGAGAGTGGCCCATGTGATGTGGGCGGTTGGCAAGGGTGATTCGTGCTTTCGGCAGCATGGCTTTGCCGCGGCTCCTTGTGGGGTCGATGGTCTTGTAGTGATCGAGCATTGAACACTTTTGCGCAAAGACCTGTATCATCCTGTATCCACTTGTCACTTTATGAGAGTATATGCATGGTATATGCCACAACTATAATAAACCAGTGTAATGCAAGGAGACATCACTTATTGGAATTCTATGGTGTTGACTTAGACATTTATCACCTGTGCTTGATTAGCTTTTTCTTTTGCTAAGGACATGAAATATATTAACGCAGATATGAAAAGTTCGTACAATTCGGAAACATGTCAACATTTAACCTTTTAAAGACAAAAAGTTATGGCTAGGTAGCATTTGATAAGCCCTTTATACAGCATGGGGCTACTCTATTTGTACGAGTCGGGGCGAGTCTGGGTGGCCGGGTGATTGGGGCTCTACTGGTGTGGGGCTCCTGTGGGGTGGGGTAGGGAACACGTCGGCCGGGACATGAATGGTGTAGTCCCGGCCCGCTACCGTCTCCAGAATGTCTTTAAACAATTCGTTAAATTCTTCTCTTTCCCGAGCTGCCCTTTCTGCCCTTGAGCATTTGGGGCCCGAGCGTAAGCTGGGGGTTCATGCCACTAGTGTTGCTACCTATTGCGCATTTTGAGTCTCGACTTTCTTGACTCGAGGATTCTTCGGCCTTCGCCCTGGACAGTGGCGCTTAGGGCCTCGCTTCTTGGCATACCTCTTGATGGTGGGCACATAGCGCTCTGATGGAGGGGTGCGTGCCACATGCTATCGTCTTCTGCGAAGAGCGTCTTTGCATGCCAGATCTCCATGATTCTCCATGCGTTCTGCCAAAAAAGGAAGCCTGCAAGATGCAATCCAAGGGTTAGACCTGGATATAGGATACAACTGTTTGCATGGAAGGGATTTTAGTGGAGTTATGAAGCGCATATGACAAGAAGGGGAGGGGTGAGGCATGCGGTGTTTGTTGTAGAGGAGTGGCCCCCATGCTGATGTTCGCGTTGCCTCCATTCATTAGCGGATATTAGTTTATGCTAAGTCACGTGGAATGGTTGTCGTGGAGTGGGATAGGGCACATCCTCGAAAGGATAGACCAAAAAGGGAAGCAGGTGTATTGAAAGGGACTACACCCTGTCTACACCATCAGAGTTGTTGGTCAAGGTTTCCTATGGCGGCAGTGTGGGTTGCATGCCCTTCACCTGGAGGTGGGGCTGGTCACATGGTTTTTGAATGTGTGATGAAAGGAGGACTTGGGGAGGTTAGTTTATCTGACCCCACTCTTCCCCCTGCACTTGACTATCATTGCTTGTGTGTGTTGACATTGTTTATACACGGTGACACAAAAAAAAATGTTTATTTATATACATATTCATGAATCCATGTCACTTCACGAGGATAAGAACCAAGTGTAGAACTCGGGGTTGCACCGGAGCGTGGCACACGCATCTAGTATTTGCGGCAGCTTACTTAATACTGATAGATATTTTGCCACGTAGAGTAGCATGGAACCTTGACCAAGTCTACTGGCAATATGTAACTCCTCCTCAGTGAGAACCTTATCAATCAAAGGGCCCTGTAGCCTAGTTCCAGCTAAGTCCGTATCCCGAATGTCAGTCAGCACTCGAAGGGAAGTTGGTGCCACATAGGTTGGGTCTCTTTGAGACCGCCATTTGGCCAATCGCTCTTCTAAGACTGTCATGATCTGAGCCCCTAGTTCGGCCATTACAACACGGCTTTCACACCAACGCTGCTCAAATTGACTCTGGCCTGCTGACAGTAGCTTTAGTTGCTCTATGTCTACGAGATTCGGTTAGCAAAGCATTTCATTGAACGTGACGGTTAAGCGCAGTTTGTCAGCCTCCTCGTCAGGGATATGTCGCATGCATTCATGTAGGAGCCTGTCGTAGTGCCCATTAAGATGTTCTTGTTCTTCCCATGATAGAGGAAAGGTCAAGTAATCTCCAAGTTGCTCCTTAGGGATTGTGCCCATGTCTGCAAGGATGTAGACACGTGCGACCACTTTGAGCTTAGCATCCAACTCAGTTAAGCATTCTGTGACACTTCTATGTTCAACGAGGGCTTTCTCGATTGCTATCTCGTGCAAAGTTCTAAGAGTTTCCTTAGGCTTCAGCATGACTAGGGGCTCAGGCCTAGATGAGCAAGTTGATCAGCGCTAGGATTTCTTATGCTCTTGGAGTTCTCACGTTTCTCCTGAGGTTTTGCTACTATTTTCTCATGGTTCTTCTCAGATGTGAGTGGTATAGATTTGTCACCCTGTTGTGATGATGTTGTATCCACTCTTGATTGGTCAATGCGAGTTCTATTGTCAGTGGATAGAGTGTTGTGATCAACTGTTGATGGCAATGGTTGCTTTGGTTTTTTAGAGCACATCGATGCGTCTGAGGTTTCACCGCTATTAGGAGAGGCATCAGTGGGCTCATTGGTGGATGGACTCGAAGCATTGTTCATCAGCTCTCCAGCGCCCTTCGTCTCAATGTTCTTGGGGTCCACAACGACCTGTGATTGTTGTTGCCTTCGTTGTTTTCTCCTCTTTTTCTTGGTCAATGAAGGTGCATTGCTCAACGACTCAGAACCTTGAACTAGATCATCCGTTGATGTGCTTGGTTGGGCCTCAGCATTCTCTTCCTCTAGTGTGTCCGTACAGGACATGGCCGTGGCCTGCTGAATAGCCTTGCTAGGTTGTGAGAGCACAATTACCTCCCTTTTCGGAGAGTCTAGCTCTTCAGCCAACTCCCTTGAGTTTAACTCCTCCAGCCTAGG
Organism: Lygodium microphyllum; assembly: GCF_053477565.2. NCBI lineage: Eukaryota > Viridiplantae > Streptophyta > Polypodiopsida > Schizaeales > Lygodiaceae > Lygodium > Lygodium microphyllum. The sequence goes on along the minus strand of NC_141150.1, from coordinate 100,656,581 downwards.
CTTTAGGCACTCTGGAAGTGCTAGAGTTTTCGAGGAAGTTGGTTGTGATACCTCCTCCACGGGTAAACTTCTAAGGACATGTTCCACGAGGGGCATTGTCATGGCCAAGGGCTGTAACTGCTGTGATCCCTGATTGGAAGTAGTAGCAACTAGTTTAGTGGGCTGGCCACCCTTGGTGGATTGTGGTGTCAAGTCCCTAGGGCGATCAGAAGTGGTTGTGTCTTTTGTTGGCCTTTGAGCACTCATCTGTGTAGATCGAACATGAGCTGATCTAGTCGCATTAGGCGGCTCAGGCATATCCTTGGGTCGAGAGCTACAGATGGCGTCATGTCCCACCTCTTTGATGGTTGGAAGCTTCGATGGAGATAGAGATTGGAATTGAGCAGTCGCCCTTGACCTGTAGTGCTTCCTGTGTCTGTTTGGGAGAAGAGGGCGTAGGAGATCTAGGACTCTTAGGTGGACTTGGCCCTAGCTGAATGATTTGCTCGAGGCTATTAGACAATTGTGCCATTTGCTTTGTTGAGCGATCAACCTTGCCTTGAGCAATGTTGTGCCTATGATGCTTGTCCTCCCCTTGGGAAATCAAAGGCTCTTTGGGAACTAGCGGCTTCCACGTATCCTCGACGATTACATCTGGCATGTGCCTGTCAAGCACGCTAGGCCGAGGATTTACCCTCTGATTGGTCCCATTTGGTTTCTTGATTTCGACCATGAGGGGTTCGGTCACTCCACTGTTGTTGACTCGAGACTTGGTTTTTCCCTTAGATCTCCTCCCACGCTTCTTTGCTCTTGATACGATCTAGCCTTCAGTCGACCACAGAGGTTTAGCAAGGGGTTTCGGCACCCAAATCCATCGGTTGCCTACATAATACCCTTGAGCCCGAAGCCACGCCTTGGATATCCATCGTGGCGTTGTGCTAGCTCTCCATCGATGCTTGCGTCTATAAGGCTTGGGCTTCTTTTGGGGTCTTCTACGATATTTGTAAGTCCAAAGCTTGTCCTTGGCATTGTCTCTTGACCTTCTTGATTCAGGCATGGCCTCACTCACTGGCTCTCGTTGTTCGACATGTGCTTGTATTAACTCTTCCAACAAGTCCTTGCTCTCATTAATGGGTTTGACTGTTACGTCAGCACCTTCCTTGCCTTTCCCTCGAGGTTTGCTGAGGTCACCCTTGTTAAAGCTCGTGACTATCCTCACACCTGGTAATGTCAAGTGTATCCTCTGAGCTACATAATCAGCCTCACACTTGGTAGCCTTTTTGAAGGGCCTTCCTAGGAGGATTTCCTTTCCACCATTCTCGCTATTGGGAGGGACATAGAACATGAGTGGCAAGCTTTCTGTTTCAATTGTTACAAGGATTCTGCACCTCCCTAAAAGTGCTTGTGGGTGTTCCCCATAAGGATTAAGAGTTGCATCAGTCGGTGTGAGCTCTGGTTGGCCTAGTAGGGTCCATGATTCATCGGTCAAGATATTAAAATCTGCTCCTTCATCAATTAGAGCATCAATAGTATGCTCTCTTTTCGTAGTGAGTTTGACCCTAAGATAAGCAGGTGGTACTATGTCTTCATCTTCTGCGTCTTGGCTTGTAAATTTAAGCCTTCTAACAGATGCCCTTGAGTTCTCGACTGCACGACCAGATGTGGATTCTCCACTGCTGTCTTGGATCGTTAGTGCAGTGCTGTTCAAGGTACATCTCTCGTCAAGAGTGTCGTGTCTAGTCATCCTCGCCTTTGTAGCTTGATGAAGTTGCATTTTGCTCTGACTAGACACGATTTGAACACAATGTCCTTGTGTTCTCGTGGTGTGGCCTTTTTGCCCTTGATGGCTAGATTGGCCCATTGATGTTCTAGGGTCTCTGTTTCTCTATATTCAGGTATGGGCTTTTGGTTGCTCTATTGCAAGTGAGACTCCATACTCATATAAAGCTATTGCTACACTAGGGTCCAATTTGAAGGACCTGTCACAGCGCGTGTTTTCTCTCCAACCTACTTGGGGGAGGTGCGGAGGGGGTAGAGCCCCCTCTGCGGGGGTCCCGGGGGGGGCACTCCCCTTGGCCCGCAGGGCCGTTACGGTAAAAGCCATGCACAATTTGGAGGACCGTTTATAGCCAAATTCGAACCACTTACTCTCAGTTTCAGCCCGGTAATGGATCTATGATATGGTTTCGGCTCTATATGGTTTCTCGGTTAATTTCACTAACTTCAGGTCAAAATTTGAGAAAATCTAAATTCGGCCTAATAGGTCCGAATTGCAGGGTACGAGTGGATCACTCGGACGGGCCAAGGCGCATGGGCCGAGGGCTAAGTTCGGACGATTCGGACGAATTCGGACACAGTCACTCAGAGGGGCCGAGGCACTTGGGCCAAGAGCCGAATATGGGACGTGGCCGAGGGCCGAATTTGAGTCTCAGGTGGGTCGACTCAGACGGTTCGAGGCCGACTAGGGTTTGGCCGAGTGGGCCGAGTGGTCCGAGGGCCGAGTCTGGGCCTCGGACCAGAGTTGACGTGACTCGGACGTGCCGAACGCCGCGCATTTTTCGTCAAAGCTCCCAAAATTCGTCGTGCAAGGTGCTGGGGGTCTTCCCCCTTGTCAAGCAACTCCAGATTGGTCCTACTACTGTAGGGGAAGGTGTAGAATTACCTGGGTTAGCCGACGATCTCCTTGATGCCAAGATCGAAGCGGATTTCCTCGCCAAGCTTTCCTCTTCTCTCCTGCTCTCCTGAGACCCTGCAATGCACAATGTGGCCTTACTTGCCACTTCTGGCCCTTATACCCTCTTCCACGTATGGTATTGGCACCCCCAATAACTCACTTACTGACCTTAGGCATCAGAAGTAAGTTTTTTACCACTTTTGCACGATTCTTGCCCTGTTTCTGCCCTGTTTTACAACAGTAACCCTAATGCTTATTTTCTTTGTTTTTCTTTGTTTTCTCCTACTCTAATGCATCCAAATCACAAAGTAAATACCTACACTACTCCATCTCACAATATAAATCTCAAGAAAAACAACAAACCTACTTGCCAAGGAGATCGAATACCATCTTTAACCCCCTTGCTTCCTACCTATCTCAAGCACCGATTCGGGGGAAACCCCATTCCAATGCTCGATTCGAAGCGCGCAAATCCGTTGGTCCCGGCAAGGAAACCAAAATGTGGGGGCTTTCACTCAACCACCAAGACCCACGGACCGCTTATTGTTTCAAGCGTTCCAAGCCGAGTACTAATGGCTACCTCTCACATAGCCAACGCACCATCCATATCTACGGGTGTAGTGAGCTTACCTCCATGCCGTTCGAGTTACCTCCTCTCCCGCGCACTCCGGTAGCTCCACGATCCAAGTGCAAGCTTCAAGCAAGCTCCATCCTCAAGCTCCACGCTCCAAGCTCCATTTCCGCGAGCAAGACAAGAGAAGAGAAGAGAAGAGAAGAAGAGAGGAGAAGATGGAGAGCTTCTCCTCCTCGGTCCCTCACCCTCACACACTCACTCCCTCACACTCACACTCCCTCCCTCAAGCACAAGCTCAAGCAAGCAAGAACAAGAAGAAGAAGAAGAAGAGGAGAGCTACTTTTGGCCACACACAAGAATGAGCTTTTCATTCACTTTTCCACTTTATATACAAAACCCTAAATCCCTTTTGGGTGGTCATCCCCTTTTCCCCTTTTTTACATGGCTGGCCGTAGCCTAGTAACCCTTTTTCCCATTGTCCTTCTATCTTCCTAGATTCCTTTCCACCGCCCGTCTACTTTTACAAATTGCACGGGTGAGGGCCCGGCGCTCTTTTACACGATTTCAGGGTGCGCCTTTTTATTTTAAAATGCACATTTCCCCTTTTGTATTTGCCTTGGACTTTTAAGGTTGCCCTTGTGCTTTTGTCCTTTTCTCCTATTCTTTCTTCAGCCGGCTACCTTTTTTCCGCCTTTGCCCTGCGTCTTTTTTATTTAATTTTGCTTTCTTTGTGTTGGGGTTAACACCTCGTCCTAGTTGCAAGCTGTAGCATAGATGTTAAAGATCACGACGTGTGTCCCCAAACATATCAAGACCTGTTCAAAAGCATGCCTCTGCATGGCTATACTTTGATGCTTCCCGCAAGCACTAAGCAAGGAAAGCCACATTGAAGCACCATGCTGACCGCTTACTCCCATAACTTTGTCATTGGCTTCATTTAGAAGTCCTACCCGACCCAAAAATGTCAACCATATATCAACAATCTTGGGGTCTCGGTGTGGTGCGATGATCTCATCACATTAGCACTGAAATAGTGGTGACCTTATGATTAACCAAGGACATTTAATGCAGAGAGAACTCACTTATCTGTCATTTAGTTTCAAGCCAGCACATAGCATTCCTTTGAAGAATTGGAGAACCTTGTTCCAATCCCCTATTGAGCAGCCATTGTTGCAATTCCAAGTGGTGGTGGTGTCTCGTCAAAGGACTTGATTATAAGTTTTGGTGCAACCTCCATGTGCCGCATTTTGCATACATCCCAACCATTGCATTACACACATCAGTATCAAAACTAAAAGTCATGCTTCGTCACTTTGCATACATCCCAACCAGTGCATTACACACATCAGTATTAGAACCAAAAGTCATGCTTCGTCACATTCACATGAATCCTTTTTCCTTGCTCTTCCAGCGTGATCGTAGGGTTTTGACAAAGATTTTCATGCCACCACGAAGCCATAAGACAAGGTGCAGAGTCCAAAGGAGCACCTAGTTCATGAGGCATATCAAGATTCAGACCGGAAGTTTCCAGCTCAGGTTCACTTTCGTATTTACAAAGATTTGCATGCCAAAGGAGCACCTGGTGCTTGAGGCATATCAAGATTCAAACCGGAAGTTTCCAGCTTAGGTTCGCTTTTGTATTCACAAATATTTGCATGCCACCATGAAGCCGTAAGACAAGGTGCAAAGTCCAAAGGAGTAGCTGGTGCCCGAGGCATATCAAGATTTAGACCAAAAGTTTGCAGCTCAGGTTCGCATATGAAGATTTAGACCGAAAGTTTCCAGCTCGGTTCGCTTCTGTATTCACAAAGATTTTCATGCCACCACGAAGCCGTAAGACAAGGTGCAGGGTGCTTTCCTTCTGAATGTTATAGTCAGAAAGGGTACATCCATCCTCAAGCTAGCGACCAGCAAAGCTTGGTTAGCAAAGATCCAATGATCAAGCTATTGCGAGATGATTTTAAGCGCAATAGGAACCCCTATAGAAACCTTTTTCCACCCTGATTTATGCCTTCGTCTATCATAGCAGAAACACCTATTGAGAATACAAACTCCAGGAGAAAGAAACAATTATTTGACATAGCTAAAGAAGCGGTCCAAGCCTATGATGTTGCTACTCAAAAGATTCCTTAACTCCTGTTATGGGTGATGCAGAAACAAAGAAGATTTCTCCCTTCTTTCGTTGGACTGAGAATCCATGGGAGCTTCTCAAGAATGAAGAAGAAAACTCTCCTTTGAGAAGTAACTGTAGTCAAAACTCTCTCCAAGTCTTGTGGCTCTCATGAGATTTCCAAGAAAGGTTGCCAACACCATGTGGTACTCCATCACTACTTCTTACAGCTACTATACCTATGTAACTAGTTTTTTTTTTTGTGAAATATAACTGCATATAAGGAAAGAAGAAGAAAAAGGGACCAAAAACCTAAGCTCTGATGCCAACTGTAATGAAGGAAACCTAGGAGAGAGAAGGAGAGAAGGGAGAGAGTGTAGAGAGGAGAGAGAAAGAGGAAGAAGGTGAGAGAAGAAGAGAGAGAAAGACTAGCAAAAGAGAGAGAAAGACAAGAAAAGAGAGAGAGAGAGGAGGGAAGCCATGAAAGCTAGGAGGAAGGAGAAAAGAGAGACTTGATTATTGATAACCTATCCCTAATTGGGTCTCTCAACACCTTATATACCCTGTCAGTATAAGTGGGTATTCCCATGCTAACCCATGTCCTACTCGTCTATCCCCACTCTTTTACAGTCTTGGCTTTGGTTGCACAGCTTGACTTGGACTTGTACCAGATGGATGTCAAGATTACTTTCTTACATGGAGACTTGCATGATGAGATTTACATGGAGCAGCCTAAGGGCTTTGCAGAGCCTGGCAGGGAGCACCTAGTGTGCAAGTTGAAGAAAAGTCTTTATGGCTTGAAGTAGGCACCTAGGGAATGGTATCATAAGTTCGATGCCTTTATGCAGTCACATGGCTATAGCCGTAGTGCTGTGGATCCGTGCTGGTACACGAAGAAAGCCCGTGATGGTTCTTTGCCTCTTTTAGTACTCTATGTGGATGACATGCGATTATTAGGAAAAGCTCATGATGAGCTAGATGCTCTTAAGGCTCAGCTCAAGAAGAGCTTTGAGGGATCTAGGACATGCCTCTCACATACTTGGTATGCACATTAGACGCGATAGGCATCAAGGACTCATCTAGTTGTCACAAAGGGAGTACATTCATAAAGTCATTGAGCACTTTTGCATGCAGGACGTGAAGCCTATTGGGTGTCCATTTCCTTATTATGTGAAGGTATCAAAGGTCGATTGTCCACACATAGATGAGAAGAGGGCTGAGATGGCCAAGATTCCCTATCCATCTGTAGTGGGCAGTCTTATATATGCCATGATAGCCACTCATCCAAATATTTCCTTTGCAGTTGGTGTTGTGGTATAGTATATCCCTACACATGGAAAGAAGCATTAGGATGTTGTGAAGGGTATCATGAGATATCTAAAGGGCACTACACACATGTACATATGCTATAGTAGCTAGGATACAAGACTTGTGGGGTACACTGACTCTGATTATGCAAGACACATAGATAGTAGGAAGTCCACTTCTCGCTATGTGTTCACTTATGTTGGAGGTGTTATTCCATGGATGCCCAGGGTGCAGAAATGCATGGCCCTTTCTACTATAGAGGCCGAGTATGCTGTAGCCATTGAGGCATGTAAGGAGGCCATTTGGTTGGGTCGTTTGGTTCATGACCTTGATATTGATGGTATTCCTACCCTGCATTCGGATTCTATGAGTGCTATTCAATTAATTCAATTAACCAAGAATATGGTCTTCCATATGAAGATGAAGCACATTGAGGTGAGGTATCACTTCATACGTTGGGTCATTGAGGGAAAGTCTATTGACCTTGTCAAGATCTCAATTTTGTAAGACTTGCATGAGGAGAGAGTAAGACTTGCAACAATGTTGCCTTTACTCAATTGTCTTCTTAAGCATAGAAGCATGGAGAGAGACTCAGCTTGTTGGTGCCTTCTTGGAGTCAAATTTATAAATCCAGTGGAATATAGCTAAAAGGAAGCCTTGTAGTCAGAGAAGATCACCATCGAGGTAGGCCACAAGCTATCATGAGGTTTAGATGATTGAGTGTAGAAAGAGCCCCTTGATAGGACTTCTTAAGGCTTGTTTGTCTTAAGTTGATCACTATGCCAAGCATAATTGCAATTCCATATGTGTTTTCTTACAAACATGCCTTACAAGCCAAAATGCCAACCTGTAACATGTGTGTTGCTATAACCCAACACTTTGCATGCCACCCTTCTTTAGATTTAGCTCTAATAATGCCAATTGATTAGGATAATTAGCACACGTATCATCAATACTTGAATTTGCACTAGATATTAGACCAGACTTCACGAATTGCCACCTCCTTGCAGTCACCTTCCGAATTTCCATGAAGGTGATGTTCCTTTTGAATTACCACCACACTTGTAGTCCCAATAGGTCCACACTAAAGAACACTATCGTATGGTGATCATCTTCAACACAATCAAAGTTTGAAGCAACTCCAAAATATGAGGATTGTCACCAAACACTTCTAGCTTCAGAGAATGGTACATTCCAAAGTATTTGCCATGGTATACACATTGATTTCAACACAAGAACTATTGAAACCTCGATAAAGGCCTGGTAAACCATCATTCAGAGTCATCTTGCAGAATAGCAAGAGTCCAATGAACTAGCACGTCCCTCCTTTCATTGCAGCCTTGGCCTCCTTAGCAAGGTGAGTTCTGAGATAGTCTAGGGAATACACAAAAATGAAAGTAGAAAGAGAGATGCACTAGCCACTCTTGCCCATAATAACATTTCCTGACTCCTCTACATGAAGATCCTCCTTTATCCAAAAGGCATGTTGCACTGCCACCCTCCTTTTCGTTCTTGAAAGAATGCAAGGAAAATCCCTCTTTTTCCCACAAAGCATACAAGTAGACATAAAATACATGTTCTAGTCTTTCCCTTTATTCTTCTGCAAGTCATGCATCATTTGTCAATTAACCATATTTCAATGATGGTTAAGTTATTTCCCATCCTTTTCTATGTTATCATTCACCATGCTTATGGCCATTGAGCTTATGCCCATTGGATTATGCATGGAGGTGTTCTCAAGAATTCCATTCCTTCTTTCCCTCCAAAGATGCAAAGATTCTTCAAAACAATGCTAAAAGCATGTACTCAGTAGTTGTACACAATGCCACATGTTTTAGCATAAAAAACATTGGGCCCTTCATGCACGAGCCCTTACTCACCTAGCTTAGATTATCTATATGATCAATCTCACCAAGCAAACCAAAATATATGAATAGTGTAGCTGACTTGATATCTCAAAATATATGATATCTCAAAACTTGATAGGATTAAATGGCATGCAAAGGTAAATGAAGGAAATATACATATGAGAGAGAGATAGAGAGATACACACACATGCAAAGCATATGGAAGGCCTACTTATTCTAGTTGTGGTTGTTTATAAGCCTGCTGGGGTGTCTACCTTATAGAACATGTAAGATACCACACACAAGTTCAAAGGAAATGATATTTTATTTGATTTTATTTATAGGATTATATCCATAAAACGGGTTTCTTCAAATAATAATTTAAAGAAAATAGGGGAAGATTAGTTTATGGCCTTATATCATGTAAAAAAAGAGTATTTCTTAATAGCCTTTGAGTGCACATTATATAGATGATTTTTTATAGGTGCACCCCTAGGTTTATAAGTCACTGCTTTATCTTCATGTTCAGCTTTGTCTAGTAAGTTCCCATCCCAATTGTTATTTTGATTCATGTCATTGGCCTTCAATGTTGCTTTTGTCTAGTTACTCTTTGTATTGTGTTCCTATCATTGTCATTCAAAAATGTTTATATAAACATTTAATATGTAGGCACAACAAGCAAGATTCTTAGAGAATTTTCAGTTGTAACAACTCATATATATACATCCATATGAAAAACATGTTGGAAATAGGATAGAAGTGGCTGTATGTAATGTACCCATTATGGTAACCTTATACTTCTAAATATTTTGTATCATGAATGGTTAATTTAAGCCTTGAGACTTGGTGAATTTGATGTTTCATTCAAGAAAGGTGATAAACAAAGCTTCTCTTGAATTTTGATGAAGTTAAAGAGAGTCATCTAAGACTACCCCTACCCCTTTTGGACATCTTGATTCGCTAATGTGTTATCAAATTCTTTGTTTAATTACCACCACTTTAGCATGAGAATATTCACCTTATGTTGTTTCTCCCATGTAAATGGCTCCACCCAAAATGTAAGACCCATGAAAGACACAACGAACTATGACAAAATCTTCTTTACTTTGAAGCCACAATAGGCCTTCAACCTCAAACTTGTGCAATGGAACATGGAAAATTTGAAATTTTTCTTGTTAAACAAGATAAAGAAGGCCATAGCAGGCAATGATATAGCCAAACTATTGATTAAGTCAGTGTAGACTCATTGGAAGACATCAAGGTCATGAGTAGACTTGCACAAATGCTTGGCTCCACGGCTTTCATTTGGGAGTTCATGTTGATATTAAAGCCTCTACAATGTGTGCATCATAGTAAAAAGGGGAGATCATGCTTGCCAAAGTTACAAAACAAGAATTGGTGGAGCATTGTTGAAGGGGTTTTAGTCGAAAGGTCGTATCCACCAAGGATCAGAGATAGAAGGAAGTAGAGATAGGAAATAGAAGAGAAGGAAAAGAATAGACAAGAGGTAAATAAAACAAAGACAAAGCACAATGAATTGAATCAATATGTATTGAGAGAACCTGAAATCCCTTATCTGGCACTACTCAGAAGCAATCTCCAAGCAGTAATTCTCTTAGAGCTCCTTTATAGACCAAAAACGTACATCAAAATAACAACTCCTTCTCTGCTACTCAGAACCCCAAATCTGATGGCTCCGTTGGCTCCAAAAGGGGGGTAGAACCCTAGGGCATCTGATCAGGGATCTCCTAGATCACTTCTTCTTCCTCTCTTAGTTCAAAGTGCTATTTACTGCCTGTCAAACTGCGATCGTGACGTGTGTGATTTCACTCCTTTTTCTTTTTTATGAAAAATCCAATAAGTGGTTGAAAAAGTAACTTGCTTTTTGCATGCCACCCTAATCTAGAAGTTTTCCTAGGATTTTAGGATATTTACAATAAATAATATCTAACATATTAAAAATAAACTAAAATTGTCCAAAAATCTAGTATTTTTGGACCATCCATGCCAGGACACTAGCACTAGTGACACAGATGGCATTGACTCTCTAGATTAACAAGAAAGTCGAATGATGATGCACTCTAGAGTTTGTCACACTATATCCATGTAGTGGCATGACATCCACCCGCTCTGAACCTGCACATCCTTTGGTATATGCCAAAATCCTAGTTGTCACCAGCTTATGAGTCCTCCTCATCCTCTACATCCATATCCTTTGCTTCTTCATCTTTCATATCTTCCTGGCTAGCCATTGTTTCATGGGCACTATTTTCTTCCAATTCTAGCAACTCATAGGTAGTAGATTATTGCCTCTTGAATAATTTGATTCTTTTTCTTGCTACCGAAAGTTTTATGGATGTCCCATCCAACTCATTTAATGCATAAGTAGCATTACCAAACACTTGTCTTACCACATAGGGTCCAAACCATCTTTTGGAAACTTTATGCATGATGGCACTATGCTAATTGTCTAAACTGCTATCATAAACCAATACCCAATCCCCATCTTGTATGGTTCTTGGCCTCAATCTATATCTTTTGTCAAACTATTTCTTGTTCTCTATCCTTGCTGCCCTTAACTTTGCAAGTGCTACCTCTATGTCTTCTGACTTTCTTTCTAATTGTCTAATGCGTAAGGCCAATAACTCCTCTCGATTCAGCTCCTCCTCCCAAGTAACACACTCCATGTGACTATCATTTCTTCTATTGGCATGATAGTTTTTGACCATACATCAATTCTATAGGCATATATCTTGTAACAATACTATGACTTGTTATGTCAGTCCACAAAGCATAAGGGAGCAATTGTGGCCACTCTTTTACCTTCTCTCCATATGCTTTTGCCAATGCCTTCACAATAGGTGGATGACCTCTTTCATTTTTTTCATTTCCTTTAGAGTTATAAGCTAAAGTTAAAGCAAGATTTATCCCCAACCATGCAAAGAAATCATGAGCTTCATCTACATCCATCTCACCCCTATCTGCTGTAATTTTTTCCACACAACCATACTGATAAAATATCTCTTTTAAGAGAAAAGTACACATTGCATTTGTTGTCTTAGTATGTAGAGCTCTCCCTTCCACTTGATTAGTCGAGTCTTCATGAGCAAGTACAAGATATCTCACTTGCCAAAGACCTATAGGCATCATGACTAAATCCACCACCTACTTAAAATGAAGAGACAAGGAATATGTGGGCTGCAATCCATCTCGATGTTTCACAGATGAATACATTTGACATGTCGTACATGTCTCCACAAAGTGAGAAACATCCTTATACATACTTTTCTACCAATATCTTTCCTTGATCTTTGCAAAAGTACCCCAAACACCTCTATGGTCAGCCCATAAGCTTTCATGAAATTCTTGCATAACATTTACTTGTGAAGCTCTATCACCCAAAACTTGCAATGGCATACCCTGTTTCTTTTTAGCATGTTTCCATAAGTATCCATCTTTTAAGAAAACCCCATAGGCTTTCCTCTTGATCTTCTTAAACTCCTCATTTGACCATTCATCTCTCTTCGTTAATGTATTGACAATCGGTCTCAATGACTACACGAGCACCCATAAAATACTCTTTATCATGTTTAAGGGCTGTCACAATTCCCCATAATTCTCTTTTTACCTATGGATACCTTCTCTATCATTCAGTCAATGCTTTAGTACCAAAGAAAATTGCATATCTTTTCCCTTCCTCATCATCTTGCCATGTGAATAATTATTATTGGGCTTGCATCAACAATAATAATGATAGGCTTTCCATGTGAATAGTTAGCCTTTGCCAATGGAGGAGCATATTTTAAGAGCTGCTTCAATTTCTTCATTGGTTTTTTATGCTTCCTTGCCCAATGAAATCACTGACCTTTCCTCAGAAGCTGATGTAAAGCATCAACTACATGTGCAAAGTGAGAAATCCATATCAAATAGAATACACATGCACCCAAGTATCTATGCACCTCTAATACATTCGTGCATACATCTTGCATTCTATCAATCTCATATATTTTTGCTGGTGATGGTCTTCGCCCATAGGGCCCACACATATGCCCAACAATCAAAACCTCCTCAACTCCAAAGATAGACTTTTGTCTAGAAAGAGTTAAATGCACCTCTTTTAGACGCATCAAAATCCTCTCACAATCCACAATATGATTTGCAATAAACTGTTTGCATCCATGAGCATCCATTTCTTCATTCTTTTCATCCACTGCACACCCTTTGATTGGAAGATCAGTGCATTGTCAATTGTGGTATAAAATCCCTAAGTATTCTATTCATTGCATTTGTCATATATGCCACTTAGTTTGTTGAACCCTGTAGGAGAATACACATCCGTATTAACCCCAAGGGAGTCTTCATGGTTGTGATATCCCTGCTTTCAACTGCAAGACGAAACTCATCATATCTCGAGTAAATATCACCCAAAGAATAGATGGCTCTGTCTGCAAAAGCCTCTACAAATTAATCAACCACAGGACCTGCAGCCACATTTCTTATGGTCACTTTATTGACCGGTTGCATATCTTGAAAAAATCTCAAAGCCCCATTCTTTTTGGGCACAATAAGCCAACGATTTGAGTATGGGGCTGAAGAGTGCTCCAAGATCTTCATGTAAATCTTTTCATTTAGCAATTCCATTAACTTTGGATCCACACAACCTATTTCAGTTGGCTTAAATGCAAATGCCTTTCCATGCCTAGCCAACATCTACATAAAACAGTCTCTTTTAGCAAGAAAAAGAAACCCTTTTGCACCAGCTTTCAATTCTTGTAATGTTTCATATGTAAATGGATGACCTATATCTTTAGGATCCCATAAGCTTGGATGCCTTAACACTTTTTCATACAAGCCCTCACTTTCTAGTGGAAGTGGCAAAGCAATTGGTTTCACCTTTTTGTCAACTATCTTATACTTTGTCTCCACAAGTGCTTGAGGCCATTGTAATCCTTCTTACTGAGCAAACAATGCTACAGCATCATACATGTCCAAAGAACATACCGACAACACTCTGTTTTCAACCTCATTTTTTGCATGTATAGTTGCTGAAATTTCAGCCATAGTGTCATTAATATTCAGCCCATAAAAGATGCCTGAAATGCATTCATTTTCAGCTAATAATCCCAATGCTCTCAGTTCCTTAGTAGCCCGTTTCATAGATATGTATTCAGCCTTGCACATAGCTTCCGTAGGCTAAAACCAACATGAACTATTTGTTGCAAACTGAGAAAAACCAATAGTAAATACATACTTCATTCCATCAAGAGGTAAGCACATTCTCTAAGCATCACTACTGTAGCCCTGCATTACAACAGTGCTTAATGAAAATCTAGGTCTTTGAATTCCCTTGCATTTGGAGCCAAAGGAGACTCTCGAAGTGTATCCCGATTTCTAGGATGATTAACACATACAGTAAGAAATTGGACTACTTTCCTCCCATCCTTGATTCTGACTTTTGTATAAGCAAAACCATTATCAAGCACCTTTGTTTCCATACGCACTCCTATAAAATAAGGTTGTCCCAAAATCACCGCATATGAGGAACTATCTTGCACAAAGAAGTGTTGCTCTTCTTGTACATCACCAATCGTCACTTTTACATTAGGACATGCAGCATAGAGCTCTCCCGAAGAATTATTTGCAGCCCTTATATGCCAGCCATGATTACTGTCCATAGGCCATGCACCATTTTCATACAATCTATGCTCAATGATGTTAATCTCAGACCCATGGTCAAGTAAAGCAATACAAGCAATTTCACATTCCCCTATTTTCATTCATGTTTCAATGGTAGCCCTAGCCCAATGATTTCTTATGTAATGACTTCGAGGAATAAAACCTAGAGTCTCTCCCCCATATTGTTGCATGTGCCTTACTCCACCATGCATATTGCTATAAGAAAATGCATTTTCAGCCACTTTCTTCTCTTTTCCACATGCTGTCCACTAATTAGTAGCATCCTACATAGATGATTTAGTACTTACTTCATGCTCATATTCAGCTTGAATACCCTACAAACTAGTTTCCTCTTCAAATTGCAGCAATGCACTAGTGGTATCATCAAGAAACTAACGCTTCCTCTTAATTATGTCAATGATCTCATCATGAAATTCTCACTTGGCTATGCCAAGCACCTCTCCCAAGGTGGCTACTTGCCCTTGTTTTTTCCCTCTTGTTTGCTATCCTTTTTTTGCTCCTAACTGACCTCTTCCATAACATGTTTGGGAGGTGACTAATTTGTAGCTTTAGGCTGATCCACACTTCTTCTCGTCACTCTTTTAGATGTCCCTACATTATCTTCATCTCTTTTTCATTTCTCTTCCACAAGTACATCCGTGTTTTGTACCTTTGCTAAATATGCATACACTGAATATACATCTACTGGTGATTCCCATCCAGTTATGTCACAAATGTCTTGCCCTACATGAGACATTTCACTATCAGTAACTTTTTTCTTTTCAACTGCATGCAAAGCATGTGTCCATACTATAGCCTTTGGACCAACCATCACTTGGCCATGCATTCTATCCAACTATAGACCAAAAGTAGAAGCATCATGTACAGTCACATAAGCATTTCAGACAACCAAGTCTTTCAACAACTTTTGCATACCTCCCTTTCCAAAATTCAAAGCAAGAGGCAATCCCATTTCTTGTGCATGGATCTTACTATCTTTCCAAAATATGAGTTGGCATGCCAATTCCTCCTGTTAGGCATCATAATCATTTCTCTCATGTTGCAAACTATCACACCACATGCATCTTTTTCTTGGCTTAAGGGTTGTTTCTCCCTTTCCTCTTGTCCTTTTTCATCCAATTTTGCAACCTTCAACTGAAGATCCCACATACCTTTGACCAATTCATCTAATACATCTTCCCTAACAGTGGGAACAATAACAAGTACAGCCATAGGGTTAGCCACAAAAGTGGGTGGTTTACTGGATACATCAATTGTTTTGCCCATAACAATGGGCAAGCTAGAGACATGCAATCTTTCTCTTCTTCTATGTTTTTTCACAAGTGCAGTAACAACTTCCTTGACATGTCTCCACTCTGTTTTAAGATATGTCTCTGTAGTCTAATCCTCTAGCAAATCATCAAGTTTCTCTTGAAGCTCAGGATCTACTGCTTGTTGAAACAATTCAATTTTCTGACTTGCAAGAGTTTGCTATTTTGCAAGATCCAACTACTCAAATCGACTTTCAAATTCTCTTATTAACAATTCTATAGCCACAAGACCCTTATTGGGTTGTAAAACCCACTCCTAAAAAGTCTTGTGCGTAATTAAATTTGTATCTTGAATGCAAAATTGTTTCCTATGCGTCTTCTTGAAAGTACCCAGTCAGCATCATGCATGTAAAATTCAATAATTCATGCTTTTAGTTCATGTACAGTGATCCAAACAAAATACTGGCTCCATGCAAGTTGAGCCACTCCAAAGAATTCCATCTTTTGAGCATAGGTATGTATATATGCAGATACATCCTTGACATTGAACAACTTCATCTCATGCTCAATTGGTTGCAGAGCATTCATCACAACAGTCACTATTTGAGCAGAATCCTGCATTACGTGCTGTTGTTGTTGAACCTGCATAAGCATGTTCATATTCTATACTAGCTTCTGCAAAACATAACTAGAAATTGTGCTTGAAGGATCTCCCATCTTGTCTTTCCTTTTGACGACCTTTCACATCCGGTTCACCAATGTCGGAGGGGTTTTAGTTGAAAGGTCGTATCAACTAAGGATCAGAGATAGAAGGAAGTAGAGATATGAGATAGAAGAGAAGGAAACGAATAGACAAGAGGTAAACACAATAAAGACAAAGCACAATGGATTAATGTTAAGCCAATTAGCTACATCCCCAAGGGCTTAATGGAGGACATCATGGTAGAAAGATTCGCAAAGTCAAATATGAATGAATTGTGGCTTGAGGCTGTCACAAAATCCACCATGAGTATTAGTAAAGTTTGATTATTCTATTATATTTGAGAATTTGTCACACCAGTGAGGACTCCAAAATGAAAAATATACAAGTATTCCAAAATGCAATTTTATGTCTAGAATGTGAGATAAGCCTCTAATATACACAAAGGATAGATTACTCTTAACACATAATTCCTTCCTCAAATGTGATGCAACTCTTTAACAAACACAATTTAAGAACAAATCATTTGAATGCAATAAGATTATTAATTTTTTGTTGTAAATGGAAATAGTAGTCTCTTACACAACACAACTACAAGCATCACCATTTAAATCCTTTTCTAGAGTGTGATTCAAGTCTCAACACTCCTAACAATAATATTTTTATTACCTAGATGTACTATTGGAGTGTGAGTGCACATCTCAAATAGCAAATATTAGGTATTTTATATGCTTGTATTGTGAGTTAGTGTGAGAACCTCTAATGCAACACAAGTATACAATACCACAAAGTTTAAATCCATTCTTAGAATGTGATGCAAGCCTTTAATAGACATAAAAATGGATGTTTTATAGCTTAGACTTACTATTGGAATGCAAGTGCAAGTCTTGAGTACTAGCAATAGCAAGTCCAAGTAAATTGTATTTTTGTATTATGAAAGAAAGTGCAAGCCTCAAATACAACATAACACAAATGAATAATCCTAATATCCTATTTCTAGAGTGTGAGATATACCTCTAATCCACATATATACAAAGGGAGACTAAAATTCTAAAAATACTTTTAAGGTATGAGGGAGACCCCTAACACAACAAAAGTATTTAAAATAGAAAATTATATATAAATAATATTTTAAAATTAAAATAAAATGATCCCTAAAAATCTACTTATGGACTACTATTAGTTGTGTTGGAGGCAAAGAAGAAAGGGCAAAAACTAGTAAAAGACTTTCAAAATGATTAAAATGTTTTGAAACCTTCATCAACACAATATTAGTGAGTTTGGGAATCTCCCAATTCCCATTTTTTGAATACTAAAAAGATGGCACCCGGATAACATGTCCATATGTTTCTCGAAACCATATGATGTGACCTATCATTGGAAAAAGCACTTGAAAAATGGAATCTATTGAGCTATAGAGTGCTCGATTTGGAGTTATAGTGTTCAGGTTATGACAAATCCAAAGATTTGACCATGTGTCCCAAACTTAAGGGAAATTCTCATATTCTCCAATATGGTGTTCATCTATGTACTTAAATTTTTGTACATAAGCTTTACAATCAAAAGCTTTCGATCACCACTCCAATGAGAGATGATAATGATGATGGTAGTCTTTGTTGAGATGTAGAGAGAAAAGATATGTAAAGACTTGAGAGGGAGAGTGTAAACGCCCCGAACAACGTAGTATGCTTAACAATTATGATATTTGCTTGTTTTCGAGATTTAATATAAAAGAGAATGAACACTTAAAGCTGAAAATGAAAATTACTCACAAAATTACAGCCATGAAAATGTAAAAGTAATGGAGACAAGATTGAGAGTTGAAGATGGGCAACCCCCCCGAAGGAATGTATTTCTGCTCAACCCAAGTCCCTTAGGGAAGAGCTCAGTTACAATCAACCTGAGAGTGAGAAGAAGTAATTCTCACTCTCACAAGATCATGCAAAGATGTACAAACACACATGCATTATCTATTATGCAATGATAAGAACTGATTTCTTTACAGTATGAGAGAAGAAAAAGGGGAATTCAGCCTTTCTCCATCGTTGATCAGCAGTACATGGATAGGGCTTGCTTCTTGTAGCTAAAATGGAAGAAAGAGCTCGAGAAGGAGGTGCTGTAATGAATTTACAGGCTTGCTGTCTTGTAAAAAAAACAGTGATAGAAGAGGGAATATGGAGGAATTTGATAATGAAGAAGTGGGGGATGATGATGGGGATGGATGGGGCCAGTTTCTGGCTATCTGTGGGTGCTGTACATGAGTTTACAGCAAAGAAAAATGATGTTGAATGAAGAAAAACGAGCTCTTATTTATAGGAGAGGGGAGAGCTAGTACAAAAGGGGAAAGTGGAGTAGCACAAGACAAGTGTCCAGCCACATGTCATGAGATGTGACAAGTGGTGGGACACTTGGAAACTTGTGTGACAAGTGTCTTGACACTTGTCTCTTCTCTATGGCCTTCCTTTTTGGGTTGAATACTGTCAAGAATAGAAACAACCAAATTTAGTAAGCATAGTCAGAGTACAGAACTTACTATTTTTAGAATGACATCCCTATTTTTTAGGACTAGCATTTTTAGGCTAATTCGAGGCTCCTAAAATTTAGGGACCTCCTAAAATTTAGGGATCTCCTAAAATTTAGGGACCCCCCAATATGGGTGTCATATGAAAGCTTTTTCTGTGTACATTGCAAAAACGGTATCAGAATCTTCATGTGACTTTCCTATGCAAAGAAATGTGCATTTCAAGCTTTCAGCCCACACATGCACATTATACAAGCATTTCATGATCATGCCATCTTGTTGATTGTAACTGTCTGTTCTGGTGGATCTAGCCCACACTTCAAGGCATCAATCCTTTATGTGTGCGAGTCTAACCCTGATATGCGTGAGTTCTAGTCACAGGCGCCCAATCGGGTCATATAGGTGGAAGTGTGAACTATCTTTTCTCTAACCCACCGTGTGGGTCCACCATAACCTGTGACCACTCATCAGTGGCCAGCTCCAATGCACTTTTCTTTATATCTAATTAGTGCAAAGGAAATAAATTTAATAAATCATTATATAGACAAATTAATGAAAAATGATACAAATTCTGTTTCTATAGAGTTGTGACAGCCCTCTGGCTTTTATTCAGCTGTCCTCAGCTGAAAAGCTTCTTGATATTGCTGTAGAATATTTGGGTAATCCTTCATGAATTTTTCATCTACCCACTGTGCATCTGTTGTGGGTAGATTCTTGAATTTTAGTAAGAATTTTCGTGTCACAAGGCCACTTCTCGTGGTTCGATCCTTGAGAAACAAAATCTTTTCAGGTTCCAAGAGTTGCTCTGTTTCTTCAACTTCTGGGGGATCTTCAGTAATGGGTTCCTTTGGTTCTGGTCCTATGTAAGGTTTTAGAAAACTTACATGAAAAGCATTGTGTTTTTTCCAATGAGTAGGAAGCTCAAGTCGATAAGAAATTTCATTTATTTTCTCAATCACTTTGAAGGGTCCAAAGTATCTACTGGAGAGCTTTGGAAAAGATGAATTTTGACCAGAACCTTGTTTGAGCCTGCTTTTATCAAACTTTAGCAAGACATATTGACCTTTTTCAAAAGCCAAATGCCTTCTTCGTTTATCTGCTTGCTTCTTTTGTCGCTCTTGGGAAACTTTGATAGTGGCTCGAACTTGATCCACTGCGGTTTTTAAATCTGAAGCAAACTCATCAGCAGCAAAAATCTTATCTTTAGTGCGAATAATTGGAGGAGGAATCACTTTACCCTGTACTATTTCATTTGGAGCTTTCCCTGTGGATGAGTGTACTGTATTGTTATAAGAAAACTCCAATAATGGAAGATATTTCTCCCATTGTGACTTATGTTCACTAACATAAGCTTTCAACATATCCAAAATAGTGAGATTCATCACCTCTGTTTGGCCGTCAGTTTGAGGATGAAAAGCTGAGGAGAACTTTAAAGTGGTTCCCAAATTCTCAAATAAAGCACGCCAAAAGTTACTTGTGAATTTGGAGTCTCTATCTGAAATGATCTCAGAAGGCATACCATGTAATCTGAAGATATGTTGAATGAAAAGTCTTGCAGCTTGTGCGGATTTCAATGTTTTATGACATGGAATAAAATGTGATTGTTTGCTGAATCTATCAATTATGACCCAAATCATATCATGACCTTGAGGTGTTCTTGGAATACCTGAGATGAAATCCATTGTGATAGATTCCCATGGATCTTTGGGCACTGGAAGAGGTTGCAACAATCCTGGAATCTTCTGCCTATCATATTTGGATTTTTGGCATACCAGACAAGCCTCGATGAAGTTATGTGTATCTTTTCGTAATGTTGGCCAATAAAAGTAGCGCTCAATTGCACTTAGAGTGGCTGCCCTCCCTCTATGCCCTGCATAAGGGGGTTCATGAATTTCTTTAAGCACCTTTTGTCGAACAGGAAGAGTGACACAAAGGCGATTGTTCATGAGAAGGTAACCGTCTTTGATGGAATAATCTCGATGAGAACCTCCTTGCTGTAAATTTGACCAAATTGCTGCAAAATCAGTATCTTCATCATAAGTATTCTTCATCGTTTGAAAATCTTCATGATGAGCCACTGTAATAGTTGCAATGCGAGGCACTCTAGAAAGTGCATCAGCAACTACATTTTGTTTCCCTGGAGTGTACATAATTTGAAAATGAAACATAGACAAGAAATTTTCCCATCTTGCATGTTTCTCCTGCAAATGCTTTTGAGTCTTGAAATACTTCAAGCTTTGATGATCGGTTTTAATAAGGAATTCATTGCCTAAAAGATAATGTTTCCATATCTTTAAAGCATGAACCACTGCTAAGAGCTCCTTTTCATAAATGTCATACCTTTTCTCCACATCATTTAGACGGCGGCTTTCAAAGGCTACGGCATGGCCTTCTTGATTTAGCACTGCACCAATACAATCACCGCAAGCATCTGCTTCCACCACAAATGGTTTTACCAGATCTGGAATGATAAGAACAGGTCCAGAAGTAAGAGTTGTTTTCAGCCTTGTGAAGGCTGTCTTCTCTTTTTCCTTCCATTGGAAAGAGATCTTCTTCTTTGTAAGGTCATGAACTGGAGAAGCCATATGTGCAAAATGCTTGATGAAGCGGCGGTAATAAGAACTTAAGCCAAGAAACGATCGCACCTCATGTACATCACGAAGATGAGGCCATTCTTGGATTATCCTGATCTTTTCAAGATCCATCTGAATCCCTTCAAAAGAGATGACATGCCCAAGGTAATTTATTTTATGCATGAAAAATTCACTCTTTTTACCATTTACCAAGAGTTGATTTTGTTGTAGTAATTGTAGAACAATTTCGAAGTGTTGATGATGCTCCTCTTCATTCTTGCTAAAGACAAGAATATCATCAAAGAAAGTACCGACATATTGTCGATGCTCTCTAAAGATGCGCTCCATCATTCGATTAAAGGTGGCTGGTGCATTGGTTAATCCGAAAGGAACCACCAAGAATTCGTAAAGACCGTATGAAGTGCGGAAAGCAGTTTTGTGTACATCTTGTGGTATTACCCTAATTTGATGGTAACCACTCTTTAGATCAATGCGGCTGAAAACCTTTGAGCCTCCTAGACGATCCAAAATGTCGTCAATTCTGGGAATAGGAAACCGATTCTTCACAGTGATTTTGTTGAGGGCTCGATAATCAATGCACATCCTGAATGTGCCATCTTTCTTTTGAACAAGAAGAACCGGTGAACAAAATGGTGAGCTACTTGGCCTAATTAGCCCACGGTTGAGTAGGTCTTCGACTTGCTTTCTGATTTCTTCTTGTTGAGGATGGCTCACACGGTATGGTGCTATATTAGGAGGAGAACTACCTGGGATAATATCAATATGATGGTCTTCTGGCCTTTCTGGGGGAAGCTGATAAGGAAGATCTTCCGAAAAACAATCTTTATACTTTTCCAAGAGTTGAAGTTGCTCTTGGTTTTCAGCATTCATATTATCTTTTACATCAGTGACATAAAGCAGACAACATTGAACACAATCCTTAATTGCTCTAGAGACTTGCATATGGCTTACCATAGGTATGGTGTCTCCAGAAACTCCAGCTTGGATCTCGTACTTCTTGCCTTTGTTGGTGAGTTCTACCTTCTTTTTCTGAGAGAAGATGGTTGAATCTACTCTATGATTCCAGGGCATGCCAAGAATCACATCGCAACCATCAAGGTCTCCGATACAGAAGGTATCTTCATCACTGTAGCCTTGAATTTGAAACTTGAGCTTGCCAATGTAGGGTATCACAGTCTTCACTGTGTCACCTTCATCAGCATTTAAAGCTTGGCGAACTTCTGCCGGAGTGTCCATCTCTTCATTCTTTAATCCAAGCTCTTTAGCTAATTGCAAGGAAATGATATTTTCATTCGCCCCAAGATCTATCAAGAATAGTGCTTGCTTACCTTGTAACTGTCCCCAAGCTTTTAATAATTTGCGCGTCTCTGGAGTGTGAGTTGTGTTTGCAACTACATCACTGATAGCATTGATTTTCACTGGCGACTTAGGCTTGTTGTCAGAAACCTTGCTTTGTCCCTTGTTTGGACATTGCTTCGCTATGTGGCCTGTTTGTCCACATTTAAAGCACTTTCCTTCTTTCATGAAGCGTTGCTTTTCTTCTTTTTGCTTTGCTTGTGGGTATAGATTGGAGCGAAATTGAGGAGCATTAGGAGGTGCATAGGGCTTCATCTTCTTTTGATTTGATGGCTGCTTTTGCCACTGTTTTTGTCCTTCATTTGGGACTGAATACTCCTCATCATCAGCTACTCTCTTCTTATCATTCTTTTGGAATGATTTGTTGCCATTGTGCTCCATTTCCCATGTCTCAGCATGGTCAATGAGTTCCCTGAGACTAGAACAATGATAATGATTAAGAGCAGTACGAAGTTTAAAATGCAAACCTCCTTGAAACTTCCTAAGCTTTTCCGAACTGCTGATCTTCTTGAAATGTTGGACCTTCAAAAGTAGCTCCCAAAATCTCTTGGTATAGTCACCAAGTGACTCATTTTTCTTTTGCCAAAGTCGATCCCATTCCATTTTTACATCTCTTTTGAAATGAACAGGAAGAAATTGGCTTTGTATCAGGCGAACAAAGGACCGCCATGATTTTGGGGCAGCATGATCATATTCCAACCCCGTCCACCAAGTATGGGCTAAATCGGTTAAATGTAAAGCTGCAAACTTAATCTTTTCTTTTTCTTTATACTTGTCACGACCATACAAAATTTGAAATTGACGAATAAACTTCAGAAGAAGATCAGGATTTCGGGAACCATCATACATACTGAACTTGATCTTCTTTTCAAGTTGAGATAGTGACTTAGTCTTCTTCTTCTTCTTATGCCTTCGTCCATACTCGGATCTTGAGGTTGAAGATGATGAAGTGCTTGATGGGGATGAAGATGGAGACGAGGGTGAAGAATGTCGACGCCTTTGACGATGATGAGGTCTTCCACGAGAAGGGTGTGACTCTTCATTACTAGAAGAGGATCCATCAGAATAGGCGCCAGATGACTTTGAAGAAGAGGATGAGCTTCGACACGATCTCTTTCTTTGTCTTGAAGTAGAATGGGACTGCCTCTTAGAAGTAGTTGGACTTCTTGATCGGCTCCTTTCATTGGTATGGCTTTGTCTCCTTGAAGTAGAGGGGCTTCTTTCCTTGAATTCTTTGGGATTCTCAACTTTTTCTAGTTTGAGAAGTTGCTCACGAATTTGCTGATTCTCCTCTCTAAGACTTTGAATGGCTTGAAGGATAGCACTCGATTGATCCATTGAGACTAAAGAAAAAAAATATATGCTCAAGCACTCAATGCAAGGGCTGAAAACAAACAAACTTATAGTTGTAAGCACTACCAGTGTTGGGGGTGAGGACCAAGCCAAAGCTCTGATACCACTGTAAACGCCCCGAACAACGTAGTATGCTTAACAATTATGATATTTGCTTGTTTTCGAGATTTAATATAAAAGAGAATGAACACTTAAAGCTGAAAATGAAAATTACTCACAAAATTACAGCCATGAAAATGTAAAAGTAATGGAGACAAGATTGAGGGTTGAAGATGGGCAACCCCCCCCGAAGGAATGTATTTCTGCTCAACCCGTCCCTTAGGGAAGAGCTCAGTTAGAATCAACCTGAGAGTGAGAAGAAGTAATTCTCACTCTCACAAGATCATGCAAAGATGTACAAACACACATGCATTATCTATTATGCAATGATAAGAACTGATTTCTTTACAGTATGAGAGAAGAAAAAGGGGAATTCAGCCTTTCTCCATCGTTGATCAGCAGTACATGGATAGGGCTTGCTTCTTGTAGCTAAAATGGAAGAAAGAGCTCGAGAAGGAGGTGCTGTAATGAATTTACAGGCTTGTTGTCTTGTAAAAAAAAACAGTGATAGAAGAGGGAATATGGAGGAATTTGATAATGAAGAAGTGGGGGATGATGATGGGGATGGATGGGGCCAGTTTCTGGCTATCTGTGGGTGCTGTACATGAGTTTACAGCAAAGAAAAATGATGTTGAATGAAGAAAAACGAGCTCTTATTTATAGGAGAGGGGAGAGCTAGTACAAAAGGGGAAAGTGGAGTAGCACAAGACAAGTGTCCAGCCATATGTCATGAGATGTGACAAGTGGTGGGACACTTGGAAACTTGTGTGACAAGTGTCTTGACACTTGTCTCTTCTCTATGGCCTTCCTTTTTGGGTTGAATACTGTCAAGAATAGAAACAACCAAATTTAGTAAGCATAGTCAGAGTACAGAACTTACTATTTTTAGAATGACATCCCTATTTTTTAGGACTAGCATTTTTAGGCTAATTCGAGGCTCCTAAAATTTAGGGACCTCCTAAAATTTAGGGATCTCCTAAAATTTAGGGACCCCCCAATATGGGTGTCATATGAAAGCTTTTTCTGTGTACATCGCAAAAACGGTATCAGAATCTTCATGTGACTTTCCTATGCAAAGAAATGTGCATTTCAAGCTTTCAGCCCACACATGCACATTATACAAGCATTTCATGATCATGCCATCTTGTTGATTGTAACTGTCTATTCTGGTGGATCTAGCCCACACTTCAAGGCATCAATCCTTTATGTGTGCGAGTCTAACCCTGATATGCGTGATTTCTAGTCACAGGCGCCCAATCGGGTCATATAGGTGGAAGTGTGAACTATCTTTTCTCTAACCCACCGTGTGGGTCCACCATAACCTGTGACCACTCATCAGTGGCCAGCTCCAATGCACTTTTCTTTATATCTAATTAGTGCAAAGGAAATAAATTTAATAAATCATTATATAGACAAATTAATGAAAAAGGATACAAATTCTGTTTCTATAGAGTTGTGACAGAGAGAAGAGACACACCATGTACACTCCCAGAGACTGTTTCATATTGATCACAATCTACATATTTATAGGTGAGACCTAGTCTAGATAGGGGGTGAGCTTGTTATATTTAGACTTGTTATGTTGAACGTAGTCTTTAGCAAGACTAATAATCACATCGAAGTGGTGTGCTAGAGAGAGGAGGAATGGCCAATATTTGATAGAACTTGTTGAAGTCATAATGACTCTCGAGCCACTAAAGATGTAGCTACTTATTCAGCCATTGTAGTGGAAACAACAACCCAACGTTGTTTCTTGCTAGTCCAAGAAACAAAGAAACCATTGATAAAGAAACAATTTCTAGTTGTAGAACGCATAGATAAGTGAGAGCTTGCCCAATTTACATCTGTATAACTCAAAAATTGAAGTGAACATTTGGAATCAAAGTTTTGGTGGTGCCAATAAAATAACCCAAAATCTTTAGTGCCTTTCAAATACTTCAAAACTCATTTAGCGATAGTCTAATGTTTAAGGCATGGAGAATTAAAATGTTGTTTGATGCAGTAAGTGAGAGTTTTTGGTAGAGCTCACAAGACAAGGAGTACTAGTAGGATGTCTAAAATCCAAACCAAACTTTTGAATAATATCTTCAATGAACTTTGTTTGACGCAGTAATAAAACACCCTTTTCTTGATAGCATTGAATCTGAATACAAAGACTTAAGTGTATGTCTCCAAGATCCACCATGTCAAATGCAGAATATAAAACCTTCATTACTTGTTAAAGAAAGTTGAGATTGTTAGAAACAAGTATGGTATCATCCACATATAGAGCAAGAGTAACAAACCTATCATTGTAGTGCTTGACATGTAAGTTAGGATCTGAAGAACAAGATATAAAACCTTTTTTTGTAAGGAAGAGATCAATCTTTTGATATAAAGCTCATGAAGATTGTTTGAGACCATAGAGTGCTCGATGAAGTTTGCAAGCAACATTTTCCTTATGTTTGACTACAAATCCCTCGAGTTCCTCCATATGTATCTCTTTCTTTAATTCCCCATTAAGAAAATCAGTTTTCACATCCATTTGATGAACCTCCAAATCAAACTCAACAACAAAAACTAACAAGACTTGAATACTAGTAAAAGGAACAATAGGTGAGAAAGTTTCTTGATAATCAACTCCTGCGATTTGTGAAAAACATTTGGAAACTAGCCTTGCTTCGATTTTTTCAAATGTTCCATCTACTTTTGTTTTAGTCTTATAAACCCACTTGCATTTAATAGCAGTACGTCTAGGTGGTAACTCAGTTAGAATCCATGTACCTTTAGAGAGAAGAGATTAATTTTCAGTTTCCATAGCCTCCTGCCATTGTTCCTTTTGTGGGGATGACATGGAATCACTATAGGAGACAAGGTCTTCACAAATATTGAGAGCATTCTCAAGAATATCAACATCAAAACATAATAGGTACCATGTAAATGTTCAATTGGAAGATCAATGTAAAAATTAATGCCATGGTCATCATCATCAACAATAATAGGTATAGGATGTGAATCCTAATTTGAAGAGTCAATATTATCTCATGAAGAAGGTTCACCATCATATAGAAAATGAAAAGTAGTGAGTAATTAATTTTTTTCATGAATGTCCTCAAATGACCACGTCCTCCTAGCATCCTCCTAAGACCATGTGTTGCCCATAAGTTGCTCATTGAAAATAGCATTACCACTTGTGCTTACATGCTTGGAGGATGGATCATTAAACTTGTATCCCTTAGAAAAATGTGAATATCTAATGAAAATAACTTTCAAACTAGGATGATCAAATTTTCTATGAGTCTCTTTGGGTACATCAATATAAGAAACACATATAAAGGTTCAAAAATATGAAACAAAAGGAGTTTTTCCTATCCAAGTATCAATCAACATTTTACAAGGAGCAGTCCTAGAAAGATGATTTTGCAGAAATACTGCTACTAAGAGTGCTTTAGCCTAGAAATATCAAGATAAGCTAGAATGAATGAGCATACATCACATGGCATTGAGGATAGTCATGTTTTTACATTCAACAATACCATTCTATTGAGGAGAGTAGGGAACCGTATATTCATGATGAACACCCTGATTATTATAATAATCATCAAAATATTTTGAAATGTATTCTCCATCATTATCAGTGCAAAGTTTCTTGATGTGACAACCAATATGAAGTTCGACCACTTTTTGATCTTGCTTCAAATATAATAAAGCTTCTGATTTGTATCGCAAGATAGAAAAAATGGTGTATCTTGAAAAGTCATGAAATATCGATCTTGAGATTTTGATGGAGAAAAAGATCCACGAATATTAGTGCGAATAAGATCAATAAAATATCTGGAATGAGTTTGGGTGGAAATGAGAAAGGGTTTGTGAAAATGCTTTCTAAGTGTACAATATTTACAAATACCCATGTGAGGATGAGCTTTGAATTCCATACCTTAAACAAGGTCACACCGATAAAGATTGACAAGCTTACAAAAATTAGAATGATCAAAGCGATGATGCTATAATTTACTGTTAAGATCACTAGGACACTCTATTACGATCTGAATCAAAACGCCTCTTTAAACATAGATGAGTTGGATGATAAGGAGAATAATCACTAGATAAACATGGTTGTTTGTTTGTTATACCATTTTCTTCATCATATTATTTTTCCTAGCAATCATCTGTAGTGTGATCATTTCTACTGCAATAAGAACAGCATATGTTAGGAAACTTGAGACGAGAGAAGTCACCACTATGACGACTCCTACATGTAAAGCATGGAAAGGAATGCCTTTGAGCAAGTAAAGCTTGGTTGATTTGTTCTAACTATGTCCTCTTGTGAAATCATAGCTATTTCTTGATTTGTGTGTTGTCATTCATGTCATTGTGAATATTCAATCAAAGATATACAAGCTTGATCAAAATTGATCCCATCTTTGTTACATAATATGGTAACAATATTATCATAAGTAGGATCCTTTACAGTGTCAAGAAGCTATGTCACTAATTGCTTACGTGGAATGGCATCACTAGCAGAGCCAGTAAGATAATTGATAATGTTCTTAATAATTTGATATGTGTTGCCATAGAAGCTCCGATGTCATATTGTAACTCAGTGAGATGACTACGAACATAAAGTATCTCTGTAATAGTTTTCTTCTCAAAATTTGTAATCAAATACTCCCATATAGCTTGTGAGTTAAAAGATTACATACATCAAGCATAAGAGATTCTTGAAGAGTAGAAAGAATATACCGACAAGCTACTTTATCGCCTCTGACTCACTCGTTATAAATAGTTTGCCATTCTTCAAAGTTAGCTCCTTCAGTTACAAGGGTATTATCATGAGCCTCATCAATTGGTTGAGGCAGACATTCATAATTACCGAGAACAATATCATGCAAGACATTGCCTTCAAGGATTAGTAGCATGTTTACTTTCCATCCAAGGAATCCTTGTCCTTAAAAGTGAGGGATAGAACGTTGTCCAGAAGGAAATCTGTAGACCATTATAGAATTTGACATATCTAGCTGAGAGAATAAGTACAATATGAGATCATAGAATTTGCACACCATAGACAAAATGATGACAAAAGTACAGCACAACAAGTCGTGCATAGAAGCTATGCTATAAAGAAAGGCGTTTAGTTCAAAAGCATACTCCAAAAGAAAGAGACCCAAGATAGATGAAATGTGGGCAAGAATAAAGCAACCTAGAATAGACAAAACATATGCGAGAATAAACCAACCCAACATAGATGACAAAACATTATCCCTTTACTTTTTGGCCAAGAATAGATGATGATCTTGCAAATTTTGGTAGAAACTCAAGAGTGAGTAATCATGACAAGACATGTGTCGTAGAAGTCTGCATGGAAAGCTATTGTTTTGTTTGTTTTCCTGTTTCGAGTCCAATTTACTTGAATTGATATAACTTTTGACAAAGAACTTCAAATTGAATAGGGATTTGCTAGAAGAAAGCTTGTGAGTCCTACACATCAAAAAAACTATTTTTCTTGGAAAAGACATTCCTTTAAGAGTTTCCTAAATAGAAATTTTTGGGGTGTCCAAGCAAGACATATCTACAATTCAATATATATGCAATCTAAATGATGATCAAGTGAACTTCTTCTATGCTTAAATTGCATAACATAAGATGCTCATAACATACACAATACATCAAATTTAGCATGAAAAGAACATGAATCAAGAATTTGAGAGATACTACATAGATATACTTCCTGATTGTCTTCTTCAAGGAAATGGTTGTAGTTGAATGTGATAGCTTTGATACCATGCTGAGATGTAGAGAGAGAAGATATATAGAGATGCGAGAGGGAGAGAAGAGACACACTATTATGTGGACTTCCAAAGACTATTTCATATTGATCACAATCTACATATAGATAGGTGAGACTTAGTCTAGATAAGGTGAGCTATATATAGCTCCAACAATCTTTTGTCTGAGTTTTGATGGTACTATGCCTGTGTCATGAGTTACAAGACTTTTATGCTCTTTAATAAATTTTGCGCCTTGAAATGATGGTAATGGAAATTAGTAGCGGAATAACCCTTAAAATACACAAGTTAGTGGAGCCACGGAAACATTGCTTTGTCTTTTATAATGAGCCCCCGTTGATATGTGAATGGGAGTCGTTGTTACAGATTTAAATAAAATGCTTAATGATAAGGCTTTAATGGACCTAATCCACATGAATGATGATAATTTTCATGCTCTCACAATAGTTTAAAATGGCAATTTGGACTAATTGAATTAATTGTAAACTAGATTAGAAGGTTGTGCTCAAGCTATGAGGGCATCTCACATCATATTATGAGTTGAAAATCGATACTTAACAATACATGGACTCATTAGGAATACATTGACATAGATTGTAGCATGAGGCAACTAAGGTGGGAACTCCAAGAGCTTTATAGAAGGAGCGATTAAGCTTGGTAACAATGGAGGATGGAGAGGACACAACTATGCTAGACATGACCATACTATTGTATACCTTGGTATTTGGTTTCTTATTTTTCTTCTCCTTTCACAATGAGAGGAAGGATGGCCCTTGCCACTATTCTTCTTTTCCTTCTCATTTGAAGTAACTATAATAGTCATATTCTCTCCATTTAAGAACTACATGAGTAGATGGGTTGCCTTCTTCTCTAGCTTTTCTTCTAAACCATGGATAGAGTTCTCATACTATAGGGTTTGGTTAAGAAGAGTGATATATATGTGTGTGTGTGTGTGTGTGTGTGTGTGTGTGTGTGTGTGTGTGTGTGTACACACATATCATGTATATCCATGTGTGTGTGTGTGTGTGCATAAAGTATTACAATGGAAAAGGAATAAAGCTACTTTAGAAGACCAACTCATGAAGGTCTTTGAAGACCATACCATGCTAAAAGTGAGCCTATCAAGCCCTTGAGAATTGGAGACAATTGATTTTTTCCCTTACTTTGAAGAAGATATGAGCTTGAGTGTGTTGTTATAGAGTGGTTTTCCAACCTTGTACCCTCTCTTATGGGTAGTTAAATAAATATTTTACTAACTTGTTCTCAAAGCACAAAGAAGATGAGCAAGATGTTGATGTTGCAACCTCGAGAAGAACACTGTTGAGCTATTTTGTATGACAAAATGAGGTTGTTTTGCATCTTAAAATTGTATAATAAAGGGATAAATTATTGAGGAACTTCGTGAGACTTCCATGATGATCATGTGATGCAACTTTTCCATGGTACCATGAGACTCATATAAGCTGATAATTTATGTATTAATCTTGCATTGTGTAAAATGGGTTTCTTTGCGAGTTCATGTGTTGTTGGCATTTGGCTTTGTGGAAGAGGTGCTTAGAGTGGTGCTACTTATCTTGTATATGGCCGTGTAGGGGTTACCTCTTTTTTGGTATCTGTAAAGTCTTGCTAGGGCTTTTGTGAGTGCTTGTGGGCTCTTGGCCTACAAGAAATTGTTATCATTTGATGTTGCTTTGGGTGGTCTTGTGGAGCTCAATTTCAAGTTGTCTATCTCAACTCAATAGAATTC
This sequence comes from Lygodium microphyllum, assembly GCF_053477565.2. Classification (NCBI taxonomy): domain Eukaryota; kingdom Viridiplantae; phylum Streptophyta; class Polypodiopsida; order Schizaeales; family Lygodiaceae; genus Lygodium; species Lygodium microphyllum. The sequence goes on along the minus strand of NC_141150.1, from coordinate 100,625,007 downwards.
GTTTTGCTCGCTTGTGTGCCTATTATTTAGTTTTATAATCAACTTTTTGTTTAGTTCAATGATATAATATGATTGGCTTTTGGTGAGGTCAAAACTCTTACTTATGGAGGTAAGATATTTGGCCTATGGGCTCATGGATAATTGTGATTAGCTATTGCAAGAAGCTGTGATGAAGCTTTCCATATTTCTTGTGATCTTTTTATTATCTTTTGGAGTTTTCTAATCCCTAAGGGTGTCTCCCCTACATGCGATGAACCTATTGTATACCAAGATTTTTTTTATCATTCTAGTAAGGATATATATCATATGCTTGTGTCCTACATAATAACCCTTGAAGACTGATGTAAATGATACCCTTAAAGATAAGAAAGATTGATTGTGTTCGTTTGTCTTGCCTTGTGAGAGTCACTTTAAACGTTGAATCTCATGATATCTCATCCCCTGTTACTAGATTTCAAGGGTAATGCCATTTTTGTATCTTGATTGGTTGGGTGGGTGATTAGGCAAAGTTAGCAGTTGTAAGTGTGGTATTGGTACCCTTTTCCCATTATGCTACTATCTTATATGCATGATTTTTATCTTAAAATATTAAAAGAGGGATGGAGATAAGTGACAAAACAACAATAGCAAGAGTCCAATAGCAAATCAGTAATGAGCACTAATGAGCACTCTATTTATGAAGATGAGGTGCCTTTATAAAGACATTACAACTAGTGGTTTTGGCAGGTGCTTTTAGTATCTCCAATCACACCTAAGTAGTTTCCATAGTTAAATGGAGTAGGTGAAAAGTGAGCTCCTATCTACACTTGTTATAGAGAGATTCTCCCTTTATTCATGCATAAAAGTATAGAATAGAACATACTTGTTCTTAATAGCTATCGCCCTTCTACAATCCCCTCAATACATATCATGAGTTTGGATTTAACCCCCCCCTCTTAAACTAATGATGTAGACAACTTTATGCATGACCATCTTTTGCAATAGCTCGGTTACCACATTACTTGCAAGGGACATGTGTGTCTCAGAGATGTAAATGGTTCACTAGACTTGCAATTTTAGATAAGTTAATTTCAGCCAAGGCCTATATATATAAAGTTACAAGGTGTCTATATTTATGAATTGCGAGAATTACAAAAGAGAGTCCATGCTTTCTCAAGTAGTCCTTCATATGTTGAAATATCAAAAGAAGCCTTATTTCTTTCTTTTTTAAAAAATTCATGGAAAGGCGTTTGTGGTGGACCCTAACTTTGGCATACCATAGGAAAGCTCAAAGCTCTATTGTGGGGGTTGGTTTAGTGAATCAACAAACTAAGCACCCCAAAAACGTAACCACTTCTTGGTTGTTAGTAACTAACTCATGTATTTAAGCATGGATTGTCTAGAAAAGGAAGGGAGGGAAACAAGAGAGTTGAAGCTCTATTTGATGTATCTTTTTCCAATAATTGATATTTGTCAATATAATGTGTGTTGTAGAGCTTGTTGGATAGGATTTTTATACATAGTTATTGGTGGAGAGAGCAAGCATCACTCATCATGTTTGGTAATCCGAGAGATGAAATTATGATTTCTAGCCTAGATTCTTTGTTGCAATCTTACAATGTAGCATTGCAACAACTATCTACAACCAAACCAGCAAATTTCTACTAATCAAGCCATTTTATCTTTGTTATCCAATCAAGCTACCTCTTCCTCTTCCTCTTCCTCCTCCTCCTCCTCCTCCTCCTCCTCCTCCTCCTTCTTCTTCTTCTTCTGCAACCCAATATAGGAAGGTTCACCAATTCTACAAGCTATAGACATATTATCTTAGTTAAATCCCTTCAAAAGTGTTGCAGATTATCATCAATGGTGGCAAGAAGGAGAAACGTTCAATGAGGTGTAAATGGTTTTGGAAGGAATTGCATCCACATGGTATATTCAACAACTTGACGATGTAAAAAATAATTGGAATTCTTTCAAGATAGCTTTAGTACCAGATTTTGCTCATGACAATGCAGCAAAAAGTGCTCCCCAACAGCTTTAATGAGTGTGAACAAAAGGAGCATGAAACAATTTCTCAGTTTGCTATGCATTTGAAGGAAACTATGATGAGATTTTATATAAAAATGATAGAGGACATGAAGTTATTTTTTTAATGGCCTAGACTAACACATGATCATTGTAGAGGGTTAAGTTCAAGGTCTTGAGACTTTTGCATATGATATTTAGATTGCTCAAGGAATTGAAGGAAACCTTCTCAATCAAGAAGGAAGAAGATATTTTCAACAAGAAACAAAAAGGGCAAGGAATATATTTAGTGAGCGATCCATAGGGTTTGGTCGTTTGAGTATCGCCTTTTAGCATAGCCAAGATGGTAGCTAGGTCAACAGGTGTCGTCGTCCAAGTGTCCATCTCTACCCTCACTGCACTAGTTCTATTCCCTAGGAAAATCAACCCATTGCCCCAGTCCTCTATGACACGTGCATTCCTCATCCAAGGTCGGCCTAATAGTATGTCGTAATCCACTCCCTTCACGACAATGAAGTTTACCGAAAATTGCACATCGACAATCTTTACCAGCCAATTCTTTAAGACCCCAAATGTTCTTACCCTCATTCCGTTTGCTAATGTGACATTAAATCTAGCAGTCTCTACAGGAGGGTTTTCCCATGCCTCTAGGACTGCATGGTTTAGCACACTAACACCGGCGCCTGTGTCCACAATTCCTTTTCGAGTCATGTCTCCTAAGGCTAGGATGGGAAAAACTGCGTGCATTTCAATGCCTTCCCAAAAAGCATTGATGTGCAAAGACTTAGGATTTGAGTGTAGAGTTAGACTTGGGATCCATGTAATTGCATCATGATCTTGCGGATCAGCACCCGCAAGTCCTGTGTGACCCTCGATCAAGTCTTTTAACTCCTGCCACAAGGAATGATTTTGCCTAAGCAGATCCTCCAAGCTTAGAGTTACTGGAGTGGACAACAAGGTTGTGAGGAGGTTACTGGACCCTTGTCTTCCTCTGAGGCTAGCAGTTCTAGGCCATGCGTTCTGTCTGCCCTGGTAAATTTCCCCCCGGCCTTGCTGCTGAGTCGCTCCCAGTGGTGCAGATATACTCACAGCTTGTGGTTTTGAGGGTGAGACTGGTGTGCTCACACTAGAGAAGTCGTCCATAGGATCTTCCAATATGGATTCAGCATCCTCGAGGTGCTTTTGGGCATCCTTGACCCACTCCTTGACCTTGGCTATAGCCTCGAGTTGTCGTTTGGGGTGGGGGTATTCCCCTACCTTGGCACTCCCTAGCTCAGCTGTCTTGGGAGCCGAGGTCTTTGTCTCTGCGTCTGTGACCTTCTTTCCTGTTACTAGCGTAGTCGTTTCCTCGGTTTTAAGGGTTATCTTTGCATCGGTTCTCTTTTTCTGTCTCCTCCGACTTTTCTTCCCCATTAAGGTTGCATCAAGGTTACTTGGCCCTGGCAAGGAGATGCCTGCTTGTTTCGTTTGAGTTCGCATCATAGCATGTAGTGGGATGGGCATGTCCTCACTACCAAATGTTTCCACTCCAAAGAGCCCAACGGCACCGATGGCATGTTGGCAGAGCTGGTTGATGGCTTCCGCCTAGGACAGTCAGGAAACAGATGTGTGATACCACACTCTGTGCATCGGAGGTCTGCTTTGTCCTTGTTAGCTTGTTCTCGTTCTGGGCAGCGTGATGAAATGTGGCCTGGGTGGCCGCAAGTCCAGCATGTGACTGGATCCTGGCTGGGCCCTCCAAGGCCTCTGCCTTTTCCTCTTCCTAAAGCCATCATCGGCACTGGCCGATAGTCCATTAGGACTGGGTTGCCCTCCTCGTCATAGGATATGTACGGATTGACACATGTCTCTTCCTCGGTAGGCTCCTCCACAAAGTGAATAGGAGCATCACTAAATGGGTGAGTTACAAAAGGCCCTGGTGGCCTGGGTATACATGTTGGGTTCATCTCCAGCCTAGGCATGGCAGGTCTTGAGTCAGTCGGGTGCTAGAAGAGCTAACTGGGCTCCCTTGCCAAAGAAATTAGGTGGCCTATTACCTAAGTATGGAGGGTTGTACTGCTGCGTGTATGGGAATCTCCTCGGCATTCTGCAATGCACTGCATCATGCCCGAATCTACCACAATTTGAGCACGGCCGAGATCTAGGATCTTGGCACTCAACTGGGAGGTGATTGCCGCCGCAGTATACACATTGTACATGCGATCTCACAGGCTTCCTCACGAGCTCTTGCAATCGTGCAATCTCCATTCTCATCTCTAGCATCCCTTGGTTGTGATCTACACTCTTTCCCTTATCCTGCACGCTAGCAGTTGCTTTTTCCCCCAAAGTGGTTGATCTCTCAAGGTCCCTCTGGCTTGCACTATCTCGGTTGGTAGTCCTCATGCTACGTTCCCTGAGTTGATCATCTACGCGTATTTCCTCCTCGAAGACTCGAGCTAGCACATCTCGTTGTAAGGTCGAGCTACTGGCCAAAGCCTTGTAGAGCTCCTCACTCCGAATCCCGTTCATGAACACTGTAGACACTGCCCTCTCGGTAGGTCGCTCATTGGAAGGGATTCTCTTGTAGAGGCTACGCACCTGAGTGACGTAATCCCTAACATCTTCCTTCTCCCTTTGACTAATATTCATCAACCTAACGATGAGGTTATCCGAATACCCTGCCTCCGAAAACCTCTTGATGAAGAGGCCCTTAAGGTGAGCAAAGTTTGTATGTTCTGCGTCATCCAGACTATAATACCAGGTCCTCCCCTTGTTGCCTAAGCACAGGCCGAAGGCTTGAGCTCGCTGCACAGGGTCAGTAAGACCGTTCGCCTCACATACTTGCTCGAAATGCTCCATGAAGCTGTACGGGTCACTACTAGGTTCGTATCGAGCTAGTTGTTTTGCTACTATGGGGATTCTAGCCTGCCCTTTAGCCCCTTGCGTGACTCCAGTCCTGACAGTAGCGTGGTGGCTAGGGCAGCAGCGCTCTGTTCCACGGACGTGTTGTCCATGAGTCGCTTTGCTACCAGTTCACTCAATGTCATGTCAGCCTCTAATGTCCGTTCCCTCTCTATGTTCGGTCCGGACTTGGCCGCCCCAGCTAGATCTAGTACTCGTCTAGCCTCGTACATATCTACGTCTTGCTGCAGCCTTCTAGCCCTTTGCTCATGGTTGTAGGCAATTATGCCTTCCAGTGCTCTCTTGATAGCTCTTCTCTCTTCTTCCAGGTTAGCTACCACTTCCTCTACAGATATGCCTTGGATCACGGTCCTAGTGAGTAAATTGTAGTCGTGGACCAGTTCCTGGACCGAGGTTGGAAATTCTCCTAAGTCTAATTGGTCTTCCCCTTGTTTGCCTCTTGATCCCGACATTGTTTCTACTTCCAGCTCCACGAGGTTGTCAATGAATCCAATCAGCTCCGGCAGCTTTCACTCCTCTATCTTGTTGCTTCCCGTGACTTCGTGTCTTCTCTAGGTACTACTAGTAGGGCACTCAGGCACCTGTCTAAGTCTTGGGGTCTTCTCCTACTAGTGGGTTCCTTAATGTTATTAGATATCCTGTGTGTTCCTCGTTATTCTGCGATCCTTATTCACACGTTGTGCTTAGTGCTTTCATGGTGCTTAGTGCAAAAACAGGCTTTTCTCTTTTCTTACTGTCCAGACTTAGTGGGGCACAAGAGTGAAGTGCCGATGCAGAAAGCATTTAATGCAAACTCCACCTTGTTTCAACCCACATTCCCAGCCTAATTTGAGTTCTCAACTTGGTTCCCGGCTATTCTACGATCTTTCTGTGGGTCTGTGCTACGTTTTCTATTCTGCCCTAAGTTCGATTGGTCTTTGAGGGTCTAATGGTCAAACTGGGTCTTGGGGGTATTCAGGGTTGCGTCCTGGGGGTCAGGTCTGTGGCAGGGCCAACAAAAGATCCTTATCTTTTCCTTCTGGCAGGATGGTCCGATTCTGGGAATCCGACAGAGCTGGTCCGACTCTAGGAGTCGGATGGTCCGATTCTTGCAATCAGACAGGTCTAATCCGACTCTAATAGTCGGATGGGGTTGGTTGATTCTGGACTCATCCGACCTTGGTGGTCCGATTTTGGGAATCGGACCAGGAGGGTGGTCCTATTTTCAAAGTGGTCTGATTATGGACTGGTCCGAGTCTGGCTACGATGGTCCGACTATAATGGTCCGACTCTAGTGGGCAGTCTGAGTGCCACCTGGCACGTTCAATCGAGGTGTCCGATTCTGGAAATCAGACAGGGATGGTTCGACTCCCTCAGTCAGACGGTCTGATTCTGGGAATCGGATGGTCTGACCCCAGGACTCGGGTGGTCCGATTCTGGGAATCGGACCACTGCGAGTTGGTCCGACTGCATCGGCAGCGGGCGCGATTCCGACGCGTTTGGATCCCTCTTAATGTCTACTACACACAATCACTACAGACTTCCCATATCTGATTAGAGCACTATTGAAAAACACCAGACTCACTTGGAGCAGCACAAATCGATGGCACCCAAAATCGTGGTAGGGTTTCCTCTTCCTGTGAACCAGAAGCTCTCTCTCTCTCTCTCTCTCTCTCTCTCTCTCTCTCTCAAGGCTAACCAAAGAAATGAGGTTTGTCCTGGCCTCCCAAGCCTCTTAAGGTCCTTTCCCAGCACTGCAAAATCTTACAACCAGTTCCCTTTCCCTGTTTCACCCAGAAACTTGAATCTGGTCCCCTGTTTCCCTGTTTTCAACAGCAGCCAAAACCTCTGTTTTCTCTTTTTTTACCCTAATCTAACCTTAATCTAGTGTAGCCAACATGCAAAATAGAATTATCCAATGCTTCCAACAAACCCAAATACTTACTTGTTTCACGGATTAAACCCTCCTAAATCTCCTAGTTATCTTGAGCACCGGTTCAGGCTGCAAACCCTACTTCTATGCACGATTTGATGCTCGCGGTGCTCAAGGCTCAATTCCGTCTGTCCCAGAAACAGAACCAAAATGGAGGGGAGCTTCAAGCTCTACCCCGAGACCTACAGACCACTTATTGCTCAAGTGTTTCAAACCGAGCGGCCATGGCTACCTCTCACATAGCCGACGCGCAATGCCTATCTTACGGGTGTAGTGAGCTTACCTTGCTGCTCGATCGAGTACCCTCCTCTTTCTTTCACACCGGTAGCTCCATGATCCTTGAGGCAAGCTCAAGCAACCTCAATCCCTCTCCCATGAGCTTCATCCTCCATAGCCACACGCGAGACAAGAGAAGAGAAGAGAGGAGGGGAAGATGAAGAGAGGAGATGGAGAGCTTCTTCTCCAAGATCCCTCACTCTCACACAATCACTCCCTCACTCCCCCACACTCTCTCAATCCCTCTCTCAAGCACAAGCAAGAAGGCAAGAAACAAGAGAAGAAGAAGAAGAAGCTTTGGCCACACACAAGAATGAGCTTCCCATTCACTTTTTAACTTTATATACATGCCCTACTTTTCATGGGCGGTCATCCCTCTTTTTTACATGGCTGGCCATTAGCCTGGCCCATTTCTCATTTCCCACCGTTCTAGTCTATCCTATCCCCAACTAATGCATACAATTTGCACAGGAGTGAGCCTGGCGCTCTCTTACAAGGTTTTGGAAGCGTTTTCGCACTTAATGGTGCGGTTTTTACTCTTTTACTCTCCTTGGACTACTCTAAGACTTCTTGAGGATCGTGACGTGCGTTTAATTTTTTCCAGGGCCTAGTTGCTAGTTAAGGCCCCTTTTTCTTCTTTTCTTTTTTCCATTTCCCGCTCCTCTATGCTGCGATAAACAGGTTGAATTGTACAAGCAACAATATGTAAAGCTAGAAGAGGGTGCAAAAAGAATACAAGAACAAGATGAAATAAGGATGCATGAAGAGGATGGTGAAAGGATAGAGGAGGAATGATAGGATTTTACTCAGGCTACACTACTTATTACTGAGGTTGAGATTAGCCATACCAAGGCCTATGCTAAGATTAATGAGGTTGTGATTAGCCATACAGTGGATGCCTTGAAAAGCATGAAGTTGATGAGATAGAAATTGCAAGTGTGTACTTTGTGAGTGCTTATGAGGAGGCCTATAATGCTCATGTATTACTTGATGTAGTGAATCAAAGAGAGATTGAAGAATTGATGCATACAGATGGTAAGGAGGACACACTTGTAGTCCATGTGGAGGTTCAAGAGCTAGAGGATATGCATACAGAGAATGATGAATGTGATGCTACAGAGTTTGAGATGTTTCATATCCTTTAAGAGATGAAAGTATGATCTCTTCTTATGCCTTGACAGGAAATTCAAAGGTGCTTCAAGATGTTGAATGTCTTGATGCTTTTAGTGACGCTTTTATTGATTTGGATGTGGAAAGTGAGAGTCGACAAGAGTAGCTTTTACTGCCATGGATTAAAAGAGAACAAGAATGTCCTTTGTACATGGGCATATTGCAAGCATGTATATGGAGGTCAAAATTCTCAAGTGTATGAAACCCACACAAGGCCTAAGGATTCACGAGGGGGTGCTTGGTGTGGTACTCTAGATGTAAAGATGTCTATTATTGAGATCTATCTTACATGCGGACATTTGCTTATGTGCATGTTTCGAGAGGATTTGACTATATGGGTGTTTGACCCAAGTGTTTTAATAGGTTTCATATTCGAAGGATGTGAAAATTGGAATGGGGTGGATATCATGTGGATTATCATCCTCCTTGTGAAACCTCCGAATGCATCATATGTTGGGTCAACTACAAGATAATGGGAATAGTACACTAATTAGACTAGAAACATTTTGGTGCTAAATGATGAAGATAGACATTTAGATCTAAGTAATTCTTAGTAAAACCTTAGCTTTATAGGCTAAAGCCATTGCATCCTTTAGGAGGCTATTTTTGGGAACACAAAGAGAATTCATGCATGTAGGAGAAAAGAAAGGCAACTAGATGAAGTGGGTCCCATGCTACATGTTGGTATCCACCACCTCTTGGAAGAACATCGAGCAAGTGTAACCAAATGTGTTGGATATGTGAGCATGGTTGTTGTTATAAGTAAGCAATATCACAACAATGGAAACTTTCTTCTTAACTAAGAATATGAGTCTAGGCATGCCTTGAAAGCAGACGGGTATCTCTCCCTGTGCTACAAGTCTAGATGCACGAGGTCACACAAAGATATGAACAATGGATATGAAAATATAAATAGCTCCCTCCAACGCTCATCATCCTCCCTTGTGTAGAAAAATAAGTGATTCCATCAATGGATGGAGGGCCATAGCTTAATGTATCATGGTGGGATGCCTTTATTTTACCTAATGGAAAATGGGGGCCGCCTTTGAGCGAATTGGAGTCGATGCACACCAAAGAAAAGGAAGGAAATTCCATATGTCTCAATCCATCAAATCATCCTCCCCTTCATGAACCAAAGTAGGTACTACAACCATGAACAAAGAGCTCTGAAGAGTCTCCCAAGTAGTCATCACTTGATAAATAGCTATTTGAATGAGGGGTGAAATCCACCATATTTGGGCTCTCATTTGCCTATGTCATGCCTCAACATCACCCAGCAAGAGGCTTGAGACCAATGGAGTCAATAACTGCTCATTTCCTACATGATTTGTATGTTGAAACAATAAAAAGGTGGGACTATCACTTGACTGATAGACAATTAATATTATGAATGTGATGAATCCAAGATTGGAATACATGATTGCAGTAAAGAATAATATAGTAATTTAAACCCTAGCATCTATGAGAAATGGGACCAAAATAAACAGCCATAGGATCTCTTTATAGTGGGAATTAAAAGTAGATGTCTAGGTAACCAAACTTGTTGCAGATCTTTGTGGTAGCCTAGAAAGAGTTTTGTGATTACAGGTATGTTGAGTTTCCTTTAGTGAGCATGGTGAGGTGGACTGCATAGAATCAACAATTGAAGGTACATCACATGCCCGACTAAACCATCTTTGGTGGTTGTGGAAAAATTAATATAAACTATATTGTATTTATGAGAACAAATATTACCTTTTATATGGAGCCTACTCCATGCTAGACACTCTAATGATTTGATGTTTGATTATTTTTTTCCTTGCAATGAGCACATGTATGGGGTGCAACAATGAAAATCTATGGGGCAATCATTGTAAACACATGGTGGGATTTTTTAGTGTAGGTTGCTACGGTGAATAGTAGGTTTTTCCTTGCCTTTTTTTTTCTGTTGCTCCACTCATACAAGTGGTGTGGTAATGCTAATTGCACATGCCTTGTTAATTGCTGTGATTGTAGTAGAGTGCAAAAATTTCAATGAAGAACAAGGTAGTAATTTAAAGCCTAGCATCTATTAGCAATGGGACCAAAATAAATAGTCACACAATCTCACCTTGATGGGGGTTTAAGCAAATGCATAGGTAACTGGACTTGTTGCAGATCTTTGGGCCAGCTTGATTGGAGTATAGATATATTGAGCTTCCTTTTAGCGAGTGCCCTGAGGTGGACTACATAGAATCAATGATTGAAGGTACATCACATGTCCTACATAGAATCAATGATTGAAGGTACATCACATGCCCTACTAAACCATCTTCACTAGTTGTGGAAAATTTTGCATTAGATGTACTATATTTATGAGAGCAAGTATTACCTTCTTTATGGAACCTACTCCATGATGCTAGACACTAAGATGATTTTATATTTGGTTTGTTTTCTCTTGCAACGATGTAGAAGTATATGGTGGACCAATGCAGATCAATGGGGCAGTCTTTACAGACACATGACGATTGCTTAGTGTAGGTTGATGCATCAAGGAGTAGCAAGTTTTGCTTGGACTTTTTTCTTTGTTCCTCCACTGTTACAGGTGGTGTGGCAATGCTAATTACACAAGCCTTGTTAATTGCTATGATTTGAGCACAATGCATAAAGAGAGAGAGAGAGGTTGCAGCAGGCCATGCAACTGTCAGAGAGAAAGGGGCATGAAGGAGAGCATGAAGAACAGGGAGTATGCTAGAAGAAGATACGTTATGGCAACAATCATGGGAGGAAAGTGAAGACAGTTTCTGTTGAGATGACAAGCTCAACACATGCGGACATTGATGATGGACCGCCTGGTTAAATGGGTCCACATGTCTACAGTTAGCACATTGGTGATCATTATGACTCTCACATGGCCACTAACTCATTACTTATTATATTTAGGTTGTTACACCTATTTACAGCTGGCATAGTTATAGCGCCAGTCGACTAGTGTAGTCGGTTATGCATTGTTTGACTTAGTAGGCCACTTTCCTTTATGTTGTATCTTATCTATACTTTGTGTACATTATAAAGGGTGTGGAAGAAGAAGAAGAAACCAGCAAGAAAATGTTTTGGCCTCCATCTCTCTTCTTGTCTCTTGAGTGAGATTCTCCTTGTGCATTCTGTGTGTGTTCAGCACAGCATCTTGAGCAAGTCCTCCCACCACGCGATTCTTGACATGGTATCAGAGCTGCACCACTGAGAGAGGCTGATTTTGAAGGCTGAATTGAAGGATAAGAAGCAAGGTTCGAGCAAGCAAGCCATGGGTAAGAAGCTCTCGCATGCTTCCACTCTTTCTCTTGGATAGTGCCTGTGGAGGCACCGGAAGCAGGGCAGAGCAAAAATCTCAGATTGCAGTGAGATTTGGTGTGCACGAAGAGCATTGTGTATTCTGCAAATTAATCCCTTTAGGGCTTATCCAGAGTTATTTTGGGCATTTAAGACCGTTTTAGGCCCCGTTTTAGAGCCGCAAGGTTACAGACAACAGTTTTAGGGTACACTGTGATTTCGGCTGTTTTAACCGAAAGTGGGTGCACAGGTTACAGATTGCGAATCTGTAATTCTTGAGGTGTTTGTAGAAAGAAAACATAAGGTCTATCTGCAAATAGGTTGCAGATTGCATGTATTGTTGAGCAGACAGTGAAAAAGGCTATCTGGTGTATTGCTGTGCACTACAGGTCGAGGGTTGCAGAAGATTTGCTTGCTATTTGGTATTAGTTTTGTGATAATGGCAGAGAACAGTGGAAGCCCCATCATTGAGAAGCTCGACAAGAACAACTACCCTTCATGGAAGGTTCGTGTCACGAACTTCCTTATTGGAAACGGCCTCTACGAGTTTATTTCATGTGAAGAAAAGGAGCCGGAGGTGAGTGATCCTCCAACTGCAGAAGAGACAAAGGCATGGAAGGAATGGAATGAAAAAGACAAGAAGGTCATGTATTGGCTGTCTGCATTAATTGACAATAATATGTTGGGACATATTAGAAATGCAGAGAATTCATATGTAGGTTGACCATACTTGAAAGTATGTTTTCTGTAAATACAAAGACACGAAAGATTCAACTCAAGCAAGAGTTGAATACATTGAAGAAAGGGAAGATTTCTATCAATGAGTATGCACTGAAGGTAAGGAGCATTGCAGATGCATTGGCAGTGATTGATGCAATGCCCAATGATGATGATTTGGTGTCGTCTACCTTGGGTGGACTTAACAATGAAAAGTCTTGGAAGTCTTTTGTAACTTCTGTATATGTCAGAAAGCCATTTCCATATTTCGATGAGTTGGTCTCCCTTATCACTGAAGAGATCAACATGCAGAGTGAGAAATCTAAAAGAAGTGGTGAACAGGTCCAAGTTTTCTACTCTAGTTCAGGAAGGGGACGCGGCAGGTTCTCTTCAAGAGGCTGTGGTAAAGGACGTGGTAGTGACAACCAACAAAACAGATTGAGTTAGCAATTTGGAGATATGTAGGTTTCAGGAGGTCGTGGTAACTTTAGAGGCAGGGGGAGCTTTAGAGGAAGAGGTGGATGGCAGAACAGAGGTTCTAACAACTCTGGTATTCTGTGTCACTACTGTGGCAAAACAGGTCATATTGCAACCCAATGTTATGCTAAGAAAGATGATATTCACAGTGGTAAGTTGCAGCAAGGAAACTATGCATCGTCCTCATGATAGAATGAAGACAAAAATGAACCTATGTTTGTTATGCAGCATATGCTGAATGCTGTTACAGGAAAGGGAACACATGATGATGTTTGGTATGTTGATTCAGGTGCATCCAATCATATGACCAGCCATCCAGAATGGTTTGGAGAGATGCAAGATTTGCAAAATGCAGGTTATGTGCAGACGGGTGATGATTCATGCCATCTAATTTCACACATTGGAAAAGTTCCCTTGTCCTTGCATGATGGTAAGACAAAGATTCTTTCAGATGTATTACATGTGCCATCTATTACAAAGAACTTGGTGTCAGTCGGTCAAATGGTAGAGCAAGGGTTGCAAGTCAAATTTAATGCAAAGGGCTACTTTGTAGAAGACTTCAATGCCAAGTGCACGTTGGTAGTAAAGGGAAGTAGAGTTGGACGTATGTTTACTCTGGATGCTGGAATTCCTACTATGAATGCTGCTATGTATGCTAAAGGAAAAGGTGTTGTTGCAGATATTGAAATTTGGCACAAACGCATTGGACATGCAAATGTACAAAGTCTGAAATTAATGCAATCCAAAGGGTTGGTTACAGGTTTGCCTACATTTAGAGTTGCAGAATTTCATAAGGTATGCGAAGCATGTCAGTTTGGTAAGCAGGAAAGACAACCCTTTTCACATGATAGAGATGTAAGCAGAAATATCCTTGATGTTATGCATACAGACATTTGGAGGCCTACACAAAATGTATCTCTTGGAGGCAGTTCATACTTTGTCACATTCATTGATGATTGTTCTAAAAAGCTGTGGGTATATTTTATGAAGGAAAAGAGTGAAGCGTTTGAGCACTTTAGAACTTTCAAGGCTGCAGTTAAGAGAAATAGGCTTGAAAGTAAAGTGCTTGAGGTCAGATGGAGGGGGAGAGTACCTCTCGAATGAGTTTAGTGATTTTCTGAGGTCTCATGGGATAAAGAGATAGTTCACATGCAGATATACCCCACAGCAAAATGGGGTTGCAGAAAGGAAAAATAGGCATATTGCAAAAGTTGCACGTGCCTTGATGGTTGAAAAGAATATGCCTAAGCATTTTTTGTCTGAGGCTGTTCATACTACTGTTTATATTATGAACAGAACTCCCACAGTTGCAGTTCATGGGATGACTCTTGAAGAATGCTTTACTGGCAAGAAGCCTGATGTATTGCACTTGAAGGTATTTGGCTGTGTTGCATACGTTCATGTGCCAGATGAGCTACGAAAGAAGCTTGATTCAAAGGCATAAAAATGTGTTTTTATTGGATACTCTTTAGAGCAGAAAGGGTATCGTTGTTATAACCCTATCACAAGTAAGTTCAGAGTGAGCAGGGATGTCATCTTTGATGAAATGAGTAGTTGGCATGCATCTAGTGGTGATGCATTGGATGATGATGATGATCATGGCACTCATGTGCAGGCTGAAAAGCAAGAATCATGGACTCTTAGTGGACCAGAGACATCATCTGGTAGTCCTTGGTCTGGGAGACTAAGGAGTACCTCTACATCTTCAGGTGCATCTAGTAGCACTACACGTAAAGACAAAGGAAAGAATAAAGGGTCAGATGTCATTGATGCAGTTCTTGATGGAGACTCCAGTGGCTCAGAGAGCTTGGATGATGAGCTTGGTATTCCTTCTGTCGGGACACTAGGTGTACAAAGAGCTCATAGTAATGTAAAGACTCCATTGAGTGATCCAGTGGTATGTAGATCTAGCAAGGTCAAATACCCTGTTAAAAGATTTGGTTTTGAAGATTATGCAGCTCACCATTATGCTTATATGGTAAAACTAGTTGAGGATGTTGAGCCCACATGTTTTGAGGAGGCTGTTGGTCATGCTCATTGGGATGCAACAATGGATGAGGAGATGGCTGTATTAGAGGCCAATAAGACTTGGGATATAGTATCATTGCCGAAGGGCAAAAAAGCTATTGAATGTAAGTGGGTTTATAAGATTAAGCACAATGCAGATGGTTCTATCAGTAGGTACAAAGCTAGGCTGGTTGCAAAAGGCTATGCCCAGACATATGGCATAGATTATGAAGAAACCTTCAGTCCAGTTGCTAGGATGGAAACTGTCAGATGTGTGATTGCTTTGGCAGCAGCCAAAGGTTGGAGGTTGTAGCAAATGGATGTGAAGAATGCCTTCTTGCATGGTGATTTGCAAGAAGAAGTGTATATAGATCAACCAGCAGGTTATGAAGATTTAGAACATCCCACGTATGTGTGCAAGTTGAAGAAGGCGCTCTATGGGCTCAAGCAAGAACCTAGAGCATGGTCTGACAAGATCAGAGAGTATCTTGTCAATATTGGCTTTTATGTTTCTGATGATGATCACTCACTTTATGTGAGAAAGGGAGATGCAGGTTTGGTCATCATTGTCATCTATGTGGATGACTTAATTATTACAGGTGATAGTGATAGTGGGAATGTTGAAGTCAATGACTTTTTGAAGAAGAAGTTTGAGATGAAGGATTTAGGTGAGCTAAGGTACTTCCTTGGCATTGAGGTGATCAGAGGTGATGATGGTATATGGCTATCCCAAAGACAGTATGGCTTGGATATGTTGTCCAAGTATGGTATGACAGCATGCAAACCACTTTCAGTCCCGTTGGAGCAAAATGTAAAGTTGAGTGCTGATGTTGGGGATGAGATAGAAGACCCTACTATGTTCAGGAGGATAGTGGGGAGTTTGATCTACATGACCATTACAAGGCCAGACTTGAGCTATGTTGTTGGTCTTGTGAGTCAGTTTATGCAAGTACCTAGAAAGCCACATTTGGATGCAGTCAGACGCATATTGAGATATGTGAAGTCCACATTACATTATGGACTTTTCTATGAGGCAGGTACAAATGTACAGGTGTTTGGATACACAGATGCAGATTGGGCTGGTAGTATGTCTGATAGAAGATCTACCAGTGGATACATGTTCTCTCTTGGTAGTGCAGCAGTTACTTGGAGCAACAAAAGGCAACCTACAATTGCTTTGTCGAGTACAGAGGCTGAGTATAGAGGTGCTACTATTGCAGCATGTGAGGTAGTATGGCTACAAAAGTTATTGGCTGATTGAGATGTGCAGGTGGAAAGTCCAGTTCTCATTTATTGTGACAACATGAGTAGTATACAGTTGGCTAGAAACCCTGTGTTCCATGCTAGGACAAAACATATTGAGGTACACTACCACTTTGTGAGAGAGAAGGTACTAGCAGGTGAGATTGACTTGGTGTATGTCAGCACATAGAATCAGATAGCTAACATCTTCACGAAGGCATTGAATATAGAGAAGCTTCAAAAGTTTCGAAGCTCACTTGGAGTTGCAGAGATAAAGTTGAGCTTGAGGGGGAGTGTTGAGATGATAAGCTCAACACATGCCGACATTGATGATGGACCGCCTGGTTAAATGGGTCCACATGTCTACACTTAGCACATCGGTGGTCATTATGACTCTCACATGGCCATTGACTCATTACTTATTATATTCAGGTTGTTACACCTATTTACAGCTGGCATAGTTATAGCGCCAGTCGACTAGTGTAGTTGGTTATGCATTGTTTGACTTAGTAGGCTACTTTCCTTTATGTTGTATCTTATCTATACTTTGTGTACATTGTAAAGGGTATGGAAGAAGAAGAAGAAACCAAGAAGAAAATGTTTTGGCCTCCATCTCTCTTCTTGTCTCTTGAGTGAGCTTCTCCTTGTGCATTCTGTGTGTGTTCGGCGCAGCATCTTGAGCAAGTCCCCCCACCATGCGATTCTTGACAGTTTTGAATAGCTTTTGGACTGCCTTGGCAGTAGAAGGATGATTACATGATTACATGCCAATCCTAATTATTTCCACCAATTGAATGACTATCACAAAGAACTAGTAGGGAAACTAAATAATAGGGATGATGAAACATTTCCTAGTTAGAGAAACTAGGGAATCCCTAATTTCTCTAACTTATGTGAATTTTTAAGTAGAAAATTATATGCCAAATTTTCAACTAGGAAATTATATAGAGATTGCCTTGGGGGGATCACCTTATAGGATAGTTTAAAAACTTATTTTTTTAATTGTGTATCATTTTTTATATCCCTTTTGTGAATTTTGGAGGAAATAGTTATATCTTTTTTATAAATTCAAAATTCAAAGAGTGTAATTTCATGGCTCTTTTTATATAAATCAAATTAAAAGCATGATGTTGAAATACTTTAACCATGGAAATAGTTATATCTTTTTTATAAATTCAAAATTCAAAGAGTGTAATTTCACGGCTCTTTTTATATAAATCAAATTAAAAGCATGATGTTGAAATACTTTAATCATGGAGTTTTATTTATGATCTAAGATGAAAATTTTATCTCTCCAATAGAACTTGTGTGTGATAATGATTGACTAAGAAGGATGTTGAGTATAACAGACAAAAATATGCCATAAATGGCAACATATCGCTAGACTACATAAAATACTCAAATAAACATCATAATGGTCTTAATCAAATGTCTAAAATACCTAGAAATGTCAAGTATGAATTAGACTCACACGAGCTCATCAGATTGCTAACATCCTCTCTTATATCATGGGCAATTCGATATAATAGAATCATATAATGATAATGACTCATCATAGTCTATACAATAAAGACCACCAAAATAGGACCATGGATATCCAAGTAGTGGGTGATGAAGCCACCACTAAGGTGTTTCAAAGAGAATCTAAGTGTCAATGTTGAATGTCTAGTACAAGATTATCCCATCAAAAATGCCTCTAAACACACGTGACCATAGATTCCTTGCCTTTGGTTAAGATCACCAAAGCGTCACCTCATATGAGCATGAACTAGGAGCTAATAGTGCCGTGTCAAATAATAGCTTATCATGAACTTGGATTTCAATCTTAACTCTAAGATTTCAAAACTTGTTAGTTTTCAATTGGTGTGTTAGGGATGCTCCTTTCTAGAACTTGTGTATCTGTGTATCTGAATAGATGAGGCGTACTTACCCCATCTCACCACATGCTTACACATCCTCTCTTGCATTGGAGAGTCATAGGGATGATCGTATCACTAGTATTGGAAAGAAAGAGGAGATGCCAAGTCCTTTTTGGGGTCTAAAGAAGATGGCCATGTCTGTTTCTTGGCCTTGACCTTGTCCATGATTCAAGTTAGAGTGTCTGAGAAAGATGATGATTGAGTAGAGGAGTTAGGATCTTGCTTCATCTTCATCTCTGCCTTCCTCGAAGCCTCTACCTCTTTGTAATCCTTGTGCAAGTGTCCCTTTTTATCACAATGATAATACATGGCTAGGCCTTCAACTTTTTATGCATGTCACCCCCCTCTAATGCTATAAAGGCCTCACATATGGGATGCTCTAAATCTTCACAAACTGTCACTTGCTCCATATACACCTCTTCTTACAACTCATTATGCAAGAATACATTCTTGACATCCAGTTGCTACAAATTCCAATCTTTGGGTGCTATCAAGGAAATCACACATCTTGTCATGCTAGCAACTGGAGTGAATGTCTGTTCATAATATATATTATATGTTTGAGCATAACCTTTTGCAATCAGTCTAACATTATAGTACCTACTAACATAACTATTTATATTATGCTTGATTTTGTAAATCTACTTATAGAAAATAACTTTCTTGCCCTCAAGCAATGGTACCAAATTCCAAGTCTTATTGGCTTCTAATGCAACCATCTCATTCATTGCTACATCCTAATAAGCATGACCAATAGCATCCTCAAAGAAAGTGGGTTCAACATTCTCAACCAACTTTATCATATAAGCATAATGGTGAGTTGCATAACCTTTAAAACCAAATCATTGAATAGGGTATCTTACCCTGCTAGACTTGTGTACCATAGGATCATGTGCTCTGTGTACACCTGGTGTCCTGACTGAAGGAATACCAAGCTCATCATCCAAGATCTCTGAACCATATTGGAATCTCCATTAGATCCCAAATGACTAGTAGATGCATCATTACCATCCAACACTTTCTTATTCCCTTTGTCTTTACTTGTAATACTTGTAGATGCACCTGAAGATGTGGGGCTACTCAGTCTCCCAAACCAAGGGTTAATTGTAGATGTAGTACTAGATGATATTTTTGGTCTACTAAGACTATGATTTTCACTTTTTATTTTGCACATAACTATTATGATTGTCATAATCATCCAATGTATCAGCACTAGATTCATATCAACAGCTTATCACATTAAAAAAGTGTCCCTGCTCACTCTAAACTCACCTATGATGACTAGATTATAACAACAATACCCTTTCTACTCTAAAGAGTATCTAATAAAAATACATTTTTCAGCCTTTTGATAAAGTTTCTTTTGTAGCTCATTTGATACGATGTCATGAACATATGCAATACAACCAAACATTTTTAGGTGTGACACATTGAACTTTTCGCTGATAAAGCATTCTTCAAGGCTTATCCCATGAATTATACCTATGGAAGTTATTCATAATATAGATATGAATATGAATAGCTTCATATCAAAAATATTTTGGCATATTCTTTTCAACCATCAATGTTTGTGCAACTTTTGCAATATGTTTATTTTTTCTTTCTACAATCCCATTTTGTTGTGGGATATATTTGCGAGTAAATGGTCTCTTTATCCCGTGAGACCTCAAGAAGCCATTGAACTCATTAGAGAGATAATCTTCTCTTCTTTCTGACCTCAAGTACTTAAATTTCAAGTATGTTTCTATTTCAATAGCAGCCTTGAATGTTTTGGAGCGCTCAAATACATCACTCTTTTTCTTCATGAAATATAGTCATAGCTTTCTTGAAAAATAATCAATAAACAAGATAAAGTATTTGTTGCCACCAAGAGATATATTTTTTGTAGGCCCTAAAATATGTGTATTTACAACATCAAGTATATTTCTACTCATATCTCTATCATGAGAAAAAGGTTGTCTTTTCTGATACCAAACTGATATAATTTATACACTTTATGAATTTTTATAACTTTGAAAACAAGAAACCTTGTAATTAGTCCTTTAAACTACATTAATTTCAACCGTTACACAATTGTATGTCCAATATATTTGTGCTATATTTTAATGTATACAACCACTTCTTTGCTTTAAGTATATGTAGCGACATTCATACTAGGATTTCTACATTATAAAGTGAACATTGATGAACTCTACTTCCTTTTGCCATCAACCTGCACTTATCATTAATGTATTCTACCAAACAACCTTTTTCATTAAATCAAACCTACAACTCTTGCTTTATCTTTTGGCCAACAGAAACAATTCTTTGTGATTGATGGCACATGTAATGCATTTGACGGACTCTTTGTTTGGCCATCATGCAAGGATAAATGATTTTTTTCAATGTGTAAAATTGGTTGGCATGAATCATTACCCATCCACACAACCTAGATTTTTTAAATCCTTTATCTTTCCGAACCATTGAGCATGACTTGTCATATGATTAAAGTCACCTAACTAACAAATCATATATCATCATGTGTCCCGTTTCTTGGAACAATATTCATCATATACTACAAAACAAACAGACGCTCATGTTGGTCTTCATTTTGTCATTAGAGGATGATGTATAGTTTTCTTATTGTAATTTACCACTCCTGCGGATATCATTCTTTTTAGCATAACATTGGGCTGCAAAATTACTTGTTTTACTATAATAGTGACAAACAATACCAGAATTGTCAAAGCCTCTATTTTATTATTCGCCTCTTCCTCTAGAGCTCCCCCTGTCTCTAAAGTTTTCATGGCCTCTTGAAACATTCATTTCACAAAATTTCTCATTTAACTTTTTTTGCTAGTTATCACCAATACGTCCATACCACAATCTCTTGAAGAGGATCTACCACATTTCCTTTCTAAACTTGAGTAAAATCCTTGAACCTGTTTACAACTTCTCTCAGATAATTCACCCCACATATTGATCCCTTTGGTGATCATGAGAGAGACCAACCCATCAAAAATCTCAAAATGGATTTCATATATATATATATATAAATAGTAAAGAATTTCTGAGCCTTCTCACTATTAAGGCCATCCAAAGTACATAAAACCAAATCATCATCATCAAGCATTGTATCAATCATTGCCAAAGCATCTACAACACTCATCACCTTCAAAATATACTCATTAATATACATTTTTTCTTTCTTCAAAGTATTCAACTCTTGCTTGAGTTTAATTTTCCATGCCTTCCTATTTATTGAAAACATATTCGTTAAAATGGTCCAAGCTGCATGTGAAGTTTTTGCATTTCTGATATATCCCAATATAATATTATCAATGAATATAGATAGCCAATACATCACCGTTTTCTCCTTTGCATTCTATTCTTTCTATGCTTTTAATTCATTTGCAGTCATAAGGTTACTCAACTCTGGCTCTTTTTTTTACTTGAAACGAACTCGTAAAGGCTCTTTCCAATAGGGAAGTTCGTCACACAAAACTTCCATGATGGATAATTGTTCTTATCCGGCTTCTCAATGATTGGATTTCCATTGTTATTTATCATTATCACAAGATTGATACAAAACAGAAAGCAAATCTTCTACAACCTTTCACAACAAGTGCACATCAATACACTATTAAGTAGCCTTTCTAATTGACTATTGAATAGTAGATTGAGTATGCAACCTGTTTGTAGATAAAACTTGTGTTTGATTCTTGGCAAACACCTTAAAACTTACAAATTTGAAATCTATAACCTATGTATCCATTTTTTATCGACATAGCTAAAATTGCAATATATCCTGAAACTATTATTTTGAACCTTGTGGATCTAAAATGAGGCCCGAAATGGCCTCAAATGGCCAACAAAAGTAGGATGACTATCTTGCAAAATATACAATACTTTGTTTCACACAAAATCGCATAGCAATCTAAGATTTTTGCTATGTATTGCTTCCATGCCTCCACATACACTATCTAAGAGAGAGTGTGTAAGAATGGGAGAGCTTCTTACTCCTCATTGGCTTGCTTGAATCCTTACTTCTTCTCCTCCACTTTAGCCTTCAAAACTAGCCTCTCTCAGTGGTAATGCTCTAATATCATGACAAGAATCATGCCATAGGGGAAGTTTTTGGAGTTGATGTGCCAAACACAAACCATACACATAAGGAGAAGCTCGCCCAAGAACGCAAGAAGAGAGATGGAGGCAAGAACGTTTTTTTTTTCTTATTCTTCCACACATAATACAATGTATACAAAGTATAAATAAGATAAAACATTTAAAAAAAGTCACATACTAAGTTAAAGAGTATATAACTAACTATACTAATAGACTAGTGCTATAACTATGTTATAAAAGTAGGTGCAACAAACTAAATATAATAAATGACAAGTCACTGACAATGTGAGGATCATAATAACCATCAAAGTGCTAAGTGTAGATGTGCATAAGAGTCTCCTTTAGCATTGCATTAATCAATGCATCTCTACCTTTAACATCAACCTACATAAGTAGAAAACATAGCAACATTCTGAATCAAAATCTCTACATCTTCACATTTCTCCAACATACATTTGATTCTACAATTATAGTAGCATCGACTTACACATCAGATAGTTTAAAGAATCCCGAGAAAAAATCCATGCAATATCAGTAATATTTGACTTTATTTCTAGTTTTGCATTATACTTTGCAACTTTAGCATGCAACAATGGAATCTCAAATAGTTCAATAGACAAATCACGATTTTTCATACAAATCTTAGCTCTTTGGACACACTTACATTCTCCCTAGACTTTAAGACTGTACATGTAGTCATCCTAGGATATACCACACATATGTGGAATCTCCTAAACTTGTTTCTTAAACACCGCTTTCATCAACATATTCAAAACATTCAATCCTACAATCCTCTTAGATATCATATTGTTGCATCCTTTTATCAAAAAATTTGACATAGCTACATACATCCTGTCCATTAAATAGGCCCGCTTCCTCAATAATCATTTGAAGTGCTTCCATTGCCAAATCCTCTATCCTCTCAGGTTCTTAATTAGTAATTTCGTATTCCTGCATATATATGACTTGATATGGTAACTACATTTGTACTTCCCATATAAATATTTGAATTACATGTATCCTACCATCCATATCCAAATATTTACACTTAACTACATGTATACACTTTTTCAATAACCGCATCTGCTCCGTACTACATTCCTTGTTAAGTCCTTGTCAGCTTCATGATTCCTGATTCTCCCATCCTACAACCTTGTCACAGCATCTCACATCGGGTTTTAACACTCATGTTGAAAGGATGCAGATGTAGGCCAATAAGAGGTGGGGTCTCTACCAAGAGATTTAGGAAAGAGGAGGAGGTGTGGTAGTACTAGCTGAATAGGAAGAGATACTTTCAATGTTATGCACAACACTATAAGAAACCCATATTACAATCCTAGTCAAAAGATTTGAACCCAAATCACAATTTTATATGAGAATATCCTCAATGTTAACCCTCCACTTCATCCACGTGTTTCCAGGGATTAGGAGTGGTCGACATTAACCCCAAACTCTTCTTAGCCCTCCACTTCATCTGAGCATAAAATTTCTCAAGAGTGATCAAGACTAAGCCTCAATAGTTAACCCTTATTAAGTCACTTCAAAACTTCAAGTATGTTTTCATACATGAGATAAAGCCTAACTTCCTTCATTGCATTCGTTCCATAAAGCATTGACCAGCACATACATAAACAAAGTTAAGATGAACTGTGATAGCTACATCAATTTCTCCACTTCTCCAACATATTCAAATTAAGTGTAGCATGATTTTCCTCTTAGGGTAGGTATACGCTTCTCTTGTTGTCACTTGTTTCTTTCCAAGGTTCCTCAGTCGATAAGATGTCCTTGCTGAATGGTAGCTATGATAACAAGGAACTTTCAACTCCTGATGGTAGTAGCAAGGAGCATAGACTACACAGAAGGAGTTCATGGTAAAGCTAGCTCTCATGATAAGGCAAACAAAAGGATTAGCTTTTGTACTTTTCGTTAAGGGAGGGTAGGACTTGAAATAGTGTTTCCTTTACTCATTTTGTTTCTAGAGCATTGAAGCATGGAGAGAGACTCGAGTTGTTGCCTCCTTGAATTCAAGTTTATAAATCTAATGGAGTATAGCTTGAAGGCAGTGTTATAGTTAGAGAATATTGGCATGAAGGTAGGCCACAAGATATCATGATCTTCATATGATTGCATAGGAAGAGCCTCTTAATAGGACTTATTAAGGCTTGTATCTCTTAAGTTGATCATTATGCTAAGCATCATTGGAAATCCATATGTTTTTTTTTTACAAACTTTCCTTACAAGACAAAATGCCAATGTGTGACATGTTCTACTACTACAATTCGGCACTTTCCATGCCACCCATTTTTAGGTTTAGTTATGATCATCCCCATTGATTAGAATAATAAGTATATGCATCATCAGTACTTCAATTCATGCTAGATATTAGACCACAATTCATGAGTTTCTGCCTTATTATAGTCATCTCTTGAATTGTCATGAAGGCCTTGTACACCTTGAATTGTCACCACACTGGTGGTCCCAATAGATCCACACAAGAGAACACCATCCTCTTCATGTAGGCGGTTGATATCCATCAATAGAGTCAAAGTTATAAGAGACTCCAAAATATGAAGATTGTCAACAAGCACATCTAGCTTTAGAGAGTCATATAGTCCAAAGTATTGGTGATGGTATACACAATGATTTCAACACAAGAACTATTGAAACCCTAGTAAAACTTTGGTAGGCCATTAAGCTTCAGACTCTTCTTGTAGACAACCAAGAGTCCATTGTACTGATGCTCCCCTCCTTTCTTTATAGCGTTGGCCTCCTTAGCAAGGTGTGTTCTAATGTAGTCTAGGGAATACACAAAAAGAAAAATAGGAGGGAAGACACATTGGCTACTCTTGTGCATAATAGTATTCCCCCATTTCCCTACATGAACATCCTCCTTTACCAGAATGCATGTTGCACCCCCACCCTCCTTTTCATTCTTGAAAGCATGCAATGAAAATTCCTTTTTTTCCCACAATCCATGATAGTATATATTAAAGACTCATTTTTCTCCTTCTCTTGCCAAGTCAAGTACCATTCACCAATCAAGCATATTTGAATGAAGGTTGAGCTTTTTCCCATCCTTGTCCATGTTATCATTCACCACACTTATGGTCACACAACTTACATCCATTGAATCATGTATGGAGGTGTTCTCAAGAAAGCCATGAGCCACCTTTCTCATAGATACTGATCATTAACCATTATTCTATCCTTCCAAAGATGTAAAGGCACTCAAAAACAATGCTAAAAGCGTGTACTCATTAGTCGTACAATGCCACCCGTTTCACCATCAAAAAATTTGGGCCCTTCATGCATGATCTCTTATTCATCTAACTCAGATCATCTATACAATCAATCTCACTATCCAAACCAAAATATATGGATAGTGTTGCTAACTTTAGCTACTCAAAACATCTAACACATGTCCTTTTTCCTAGGATTTTCATTAGTGGATGCATAACATCATGACATCCACCCTCTTCAAACCTATATATCCCTCTGATGTGCCACACTATGTAGCCACCTAGATCAGACACTAGTATGATCATTACCTTCTTTTTTTGAATAAGCAACCTCCCACTAGGATCAAATAGCCAAGTCATCGGTATATTTTGGCATGCATAACAATTCCAATCTCTAATTCCACCTAGATCATAAGGCATTGATAATTCATGACATCCCTCATTCATATAGCCTTTCATGGCTAAACCCATGAACTCACTAGATCCTCTGAGATCAAAGGGTAAACCGAAATACTAGTGTAATATCCTATATCTTTGAGTCTATGCATGGTTGGAGCATCCATCTGCACATTGGTGTATTCATCCAAAGCGTATATTTCTTTCATACCTTCAACTCTGATAGCATCATCCATCTTTTGCACATTAGCATCAATATGATCCATCATCACATCCCCATTAAGAATGTTAGATTTGTCAACCATAGCACTTATAATAGTCTCCTCTAGCATTACATCTATCAATGCATCTCCATCTTGAGCATCAATCTGCATAGTAAAAACATAGCAAAATCATGAATCAAAACCTCTACATAATCACAACCCTCCAACACTATGTCTGATTCTATAATTATAGGAAATATGTTCATAAGTATAGCATCCACCTTCATGTTAGATAGTAAAAAATCATCCTTAGAAAGAATATCTACATCATTAGTAATCTCTAGCTTTGTATCGGTATCTGCATTATCCTACATCACTTCAACGTCTAGAAGTGGAATCTCAAATAGTTCAATAGATAAATCAAGATTTTCCATACAAAATCTTAGCTTTTTGGGCACATTTACGTTCTTTTCAATATTTTTGAGCATGCTTGTAGTCATCCGAAGTTATACCATACATATGTCATATCTTCTAAACTTGTTCCTTTAACCCGCTCTTGCATGGAATTTGTGCGGGGATTCGTGAAAGTCACTCACCGCAAGAACGCTTTGTGATGGGAGAACTAAACGTAAAATAGTTATCCAAAAGAATTTTAGTTTGAGAAAATAAATTCTTTGATTAAAGATATAGACAAAATACAAAATCAAAAGACTCTCGGATATGATCAAAAGACATCAGCTCGATATGGAACTTGTTTCTTTTAAGCAAGCAAAGGTTCACTAGCCAATTAGATGACAAGGTTGTTCTTGGGTTACAACAATATTTGGTAGCAAGCAATATTGAGGAGCACCATGAAATGGCTCAATGTAATGTACTAAATTTATAGTGAGGCTTCTGAGCCTTGATTGTGTAGTGAATTGATGTGACCTTGTCAAGTTTGTAGTACCCTTTCACATCAATTGTGGCTTTTTGGGCATTGTTTACGAATATCTACACTCCCTTCACACCAATGCCTTAACTGTCTACAACTTGGCCACCAATAGAGATCCCAATTACTTGAAATGGCTCAGTGATAACAACATTGTCATGACCAACAGCTACTTCAATGGAAGTAGGTGAAACATCAAAGACTGTAATTTCTCCCTTGTAATAAGGCACAAGCTTGTACTGTCCACAAGGCAATGAACTGAAAATAAACTTCCCATTTGCATTTGATACGGCACATCACAAGGCTTTCTCATCAAACGGTGAATCCTCAAGGCCTTCAGGACATACATGCTGCTTTAATGCTGTACAATGTGTCCTAGCAAGAAAATATGCTTTGAAATAGAACTTCGTGCTCAATCATTTGTGATTTGAAGAGGACATGCAAAATTGAATCCATGCTATGCAACCAATCGAATGATGATCCACACAAAATTTATGAATGGAATGAAGAAAATGTGCCTAGCCTATCCACATGTGCTCGTGCGTCATGCAAAAATGCAAATAAAAACACACACACAACAAAAAATAAATTCCTAATGACGTTGACTAATGGTTTCAAATTCTTGGTGAAAAACTCCACCCTCATGTTCGCAGTGGTGGATGCGCAGCGTCACGACACTGGTTTCATCAATGCATTCTAAACATTCAATCCTATAATCCTCTAGGACATCAAACTATTGCATCCTTTCTTCAAAATCTTTGATATGGTTACATATGTCCTATCCATTAAATAGACTCACTTCCTCTACAATCAGTTGAATTGCTTCCACTGCCAAATTCTCCGTCTACTCAGGCTTTTGTTCAGTAATTTCCTATTCTCGCATATCTATGACTAGATACAGTAACTGTATTTGTTCTACCTCAATAAATATTTGAACTACTCATACCCTACAATCCATATCCAAATCTTCATGCATAACTACATGTACATACTTTTCTACTAACTTCATCTACTCCCTACTGCATTCCTCTTAAAGTCCTTGTCAGCTTCATGATTCATACAGTCCCCATTCTACAACCTTGTCATGGCATCTCATATTGGACTCAACATCGATATATTGAAAGGACATGCACTGGTAGATATACACTTCTCTTGTTTTCACATATTTCTTTCTAAGGTTCCTTGATCATCATAAAATGCCATTGTTGAATGATAGCTATGATAACAAGGAGCTTTCAACTCCTTATGGTTGTAGGGAGGAGCCATAGACTACACTAAAGGAGTTCAATGATGGCGGTGCTAGCTCTCATGATAAGGATTTTGTACTTTTCATGAGGAGAGAGTAGGACTTGCAACAATGTTGCCTTTGCTCGATTGTCTTCTTAAGCATGGAAGCATGGAGAGAGACGCGGCTTGTTGGTGCCTTCTTAGAGTCAAATTTATAAATCCAATGGAGTATAGCTAAAAGGCAACCTTGTAGTCGAAGAAGATCACCATCGAGGTAGGCCACAAGCTAACATGAGGTTCAGATGATTGAGTGTGGAAAGAGCCCCTTGATAGGACTTCTTAAGGCTTGTTTGTCTTAAGTTGATCACTATGCCAAGCATAATTGCAATTCCATATGTGTTTTCTTACAAACATGCCTTACAAGCCAAAATGCCAACGTGTAACATGTTGTGTTGCTGTAGCCCAACACTTTGCATGCCACCCTTCTTTAGATTTAGCTCTGATCATGCCGATTGATTAGGATAATCAGCACATATCTAGCCGTCCAGAAATACGTACGGACGAACATATTAGAATAATTTTTAAAAAATACACAAACAAGCATTCGAATGCATACACCGACACTCATTTGGACGGGTTGCATGTAATATAATGTACCTAAGGTTAAAGCTCTCTCTTTTTAAGCTCAAAAAACGGTGGGTGGATCGATGGCCGTGCCGGGCGGGTAGGGTAATTTTTCTTCTTTTCTTTTGCTTTATTATCTTTATTATTTATTTTTAGTTTCTTTCTTTCTTTCTTGTGGCGGTTGGTTGTTTTTGTTCCGTTCGTTGTTGTTAAGGTTTTAAGGTGGATCGATGGCCGTGCCGGGCGGGTAGGGTAATTTTTCTTCTTTTCTTTTGCTTTATTATCTTTATTATTTATTTTTAGTTTCTTTCTTTCTTTCTTGCGGCGGTTGGTTGTTTTTGTTCCGTTCGTTGTTGTTAAGGTTTTAAGGTGGTAAGGTCAGGGGGGCCGTCCCAAGCCCTCCCTGGAGCATCTCTCGTCCACGCGCCTTACCCCCCGCCGAGAGACAGCGCTCTCGGACGACGGGTGGCATGGAGATGGAGAGAGAGCTCACTCGGCCCGGCCATCGTCTCTGGCCGTTGCATCGTATCCCCACCGACTCGAGGTCTGCAACAAGGAGAGCCCACCGGGGACAGATGAAGTGGGAGCCGCCCCTCTCCGCACACTTTATAAGCAAAGCTCGGATTACGCGCCGTTGCATGTGGGATACGCGGGATGCAACAATGTTCAAGGATAAGACATCATATCATCCCACGTAACGAACGCAATAAGCCTCTCTCTCTCTCTCTCTCTCTCTCAAAAGGTGAAGACATGCCCTTTCTCCATTGCCTTGTAGCACTACCCTATCAATGTCTTTTGTACACATCCTAACATCTTAGTGTGGCCTCCCTCTAAATGTGATGTAGGTTTTAGCCCATGTGTAGCCAACTTTCGATTAGCCACACAAAAGGGGTGTCACTGAGACTTACACTTGTTGGAAATAACTCCTACATGAAGTGGTCCATGTTTTCGCACCAATGGAGGGTTTTCTTGAACATGGAGAAGGCCCTCGGGGCTGACCAACACATGGCACAAATTGAGGGGCACATTGCATGATGCTCTAGCTCATGCTTCGTTGCCTTGAATTTAAAAACATGTGCAAAATTAGAGCTAATTTTTTATACTCATCTCACCTTAACTCAAAGTAGTGTGAATTCTTATACCTAATAGCTTCCAATGCATTTCTACAACGAACTATGACAAAATCTTCTTTACTTTGAAGCCACAATAGGCCTTCAACCTCCAACTTGTGCTATGGAACATGGGGAATTAGAAGTTTTTCTTGTTGATGAACAAGATAGACAAGGCCATAGCAGGCAATGATATAGCCAAATTGCTCATTAAGTCAGTGTAGACTCATTGGAAGACATCAAGGTCATGAGTGGACTTGCACAAGTACAAGCATCACAGTTTAAATCCTTTTCCGGAGTGTGGCTCAAGTCTTAACACTCCTAACAATAATATTTTTATTACCTAGATGCACTATTGGAGTGTGAGGGCACATGTCAAATAGCAAAGACTAGGTAGTTTCTATGCTTGTATTGTGGGTTAGTGTGAGCACCTCCAATGCAACACAAGTACACAATACCACAAAGTTTAAATCCATTCGTAGAATGTGATGCAAGCCTTTAATAGACATAAAAATGGATGTTTTATAGCCTAGACGTACTATTGGAATGCAAGTGCAAGCCTTCAGTACTAGCAATAGCAAATCCAAGAAAATTGTATGCTTGTATTATGAAAGAAAGTGCAAGCCTCTAATACAACATAACACAAATGAATAATCCTAATATCCTATTTCTATAGTGTGAGGCATGCCTCTAATCCACACATATACAAAGGGAGACTAAAATTCTAAAAATACTTTTAAAGTATGAGGGAGACCTCTAGCACAACAAAAGTATTTAAAATAGAAAATGATTTTTAAATAATATTCTAAAATTAAAATAAAATTATCCCTAAAAATGTACCTATGGACTACCATTAGTTGAGCTGGAGGCGAAGCAGAAAGGGAAAAAACTAGTCAAAGGCTTTCAAAATGAATAAAATGTTTTGAAACCTTCATTTATGTACTTAAATTTGTGTTTGTAAGTCTTACAATCAAAAGCTTTTGATCACTACTCCAATAATAGATGATAATGATGATCGTAGTCTTTGGCTCCTATACACTTTTCCAATAACTTAATTCACTCCCTACTACATTCTTCTTAAAGTCCTTGTCAGGTTCATGATTCATATAGTCCCCGTTTTGAAACCTTGTCACGGCGTCTCATATTGGATTCAACATTGATATTGAAAGGATGTGTACTGACCAGTAAGAGATTCAAGGAAGAGAAGGAAGACTGGTAGAATTAGATGAACAAGGAGAGACATTTTGAATATTATTCACTATATTATGAAAAACCCGGATTACAATCCTTGTCAAGAGATTTGCATCCAAATCACAAATTCATATGAGAATATCCTAGATGTTAGCACTCTAATTCATCCAAGGACTTCCCTGGATTAGGAGTAGTCAATGCTAACCCCGAACTATGCTTAGCCCTTAACTTCATTTGAGCATAAAATTATTCAAGAGTGATCAAAACTAAGCCCCTTTTTTGTTACCCTTGATCAAGTCACTTCAAAACGCGAAGCATGTTTTCTGACATGAAATAGAACCCGCCTACTTCCTTCATTGTTTTCTTACCATTGTAAAGCACTGATCCACACATAAACAAAGTTAAGATGGAAAGTGATAGCTACATCAATATCATTGCTCCACATCTCCAATGCATGCAAATTAAGTGTAGCTTCCTTTTCCTCTTAGGGTATATATATGCTTCTCTTATTGTCACTTATTTCTTTCTAAGGTTCCTTGATCATCATAAAAATGCCCTTGTTGAATGATTACTATGATAACAAGGAGCTTTCAACTCCTTATGGTTATAGGGAGGAGCATAGACTACACTAAAGGCATTCATGGCAGTGCTAGCTCTCATGATAAGGATTTTGTACTTTTCATGAGGAGAGTAGGACTTGCAATAATGTTGCCTTTACTCGATTGTCTTCTTAAGCATAGAAGCATGGAGAGAGACTCGGCTTATTGGTGCCTTCTTGGAGTCAAATTTATAAATCTAGTGGAGTAAGCTTAAAGGCAACCTTGTAGTCAGAGAAGATCACCATCAAGGTAGACCACAAACTATCATGAGGTTTAGATGATTGAGTGTAGAAAGAGCCTCTTGATAGGACTTCTTAAGGCTTTTTTGTCTTAGGCTGATCACTATGCTAAGCATAATTGGAATTCCATTTGTTTTTTCTTACAAACATGCCTTACAAGCCAAAATGCCAACCTGTTACATGTTGTGTTTCTATAACCCAACACTTTGCATGCCACCCTTCTTTAGATTTAGCTCTGATCATGTCGATTGATTAGGATAATTAGCATATGTATCATCAACACTTGAATTTGCACTAGATATTAGACCAGAATTTATTAATTTCCACATCACTATAGTCTCCTTACGAATTGTCATGAAGGTGACATCCCTTTTGAATTACCATGACACTCATTGTCCAAATAGATCCACACTAAAGAATACTATTGTCTGGTGATCATCTTCAACACAGTCAAAGTTAGAAGCAACTCCAAAAGATGAAGATTGTCACCAAGCACCTCTAGATTTAGAGAGTGGTACAATCCAAAGTATTTGCCATGATATACACATTGAATTCAATACAAGAACTAGTGAAACATTGATAAAGGCCTGGTAGACCGTCAAACTTCAAAGTCTTCTTGTAGACAACTAAGAGTCCAATGAATTGGCACTCCCCTCCTTTCATTGCAGTCTTGGCCCCCTTAACAAGGTGAGTTCTAACATAGTCTAGGGAATACACAAAAATGAAAGTAGAAGGAGAGATGCACTAGCCGCTCTTTCCCATAATAACATTGTTTGACTCCCCTTCATGAAGATCCTCCTTTATCCAAAAGTCATGTTGCACTACAACCCTCCTTTATGTTCTTGAAAGAATGCAAGGAAAATCCCTATTTTTCCCACAAAGCATACAAGTAGATGTAAAATACATGTTTTACTCTTTCCCTTTATTCTTCTACAAGTCATGCATCATTTGCCAATTAACCATATTTCAATGAAGGTTAAGTTATTTCCCATCCTTTTCTATGTTATCATTCACCATGCTTATGGCCATTGAGCTTATGCTCATTGGATTATGCATGGAGGTGTTCTCAAGAAAGCTAGGAGCTACCCTTTTCATATATTTTTATCCCTGACCATTCCTTCTTTTTCTCCAAAAATGCAAAGATACTCCAAAACAATGCTAAAAGCATGTACTCAGTAGTTGTACACAATGCCACCTGTTTCACCATAAAAAACATTGGTCCCTTCATGCATGAGCCCTTACTCACCTAACTTAGATTTTCTATACAATCAATCTCAAGAGGCAAACCAAATATATGAATAGTGCCGTTGACTTCATCCACTCAAAATATCTAACTCGTGTCCTTCCACTTAGGGTTTTCACGAGTGCATGCATAGCATCACATCAACAACGGTAGCTAGTAGCTAGTATTTCTTTCTCTCATATCCCTCATAGTTGGAATCATACTCCTATGGTTGATTGAATTGAGGACGAGTTCTCCCTCTTCACCAAGCACAATCGTGAGGAATGTAGCAACTAGGAGGCATGTGTTTGTTTGTGTTAGATACCTCATAGTTGGAATCATGCTCATATGGTTGATTGAGCATACATTTGTTTTTTATTGGTAATTTCTCTTTACCAAAAGGTTTTTGGTTCATTTTAATTTATGTCATCAATAACTTTGTTAAGATAGGTGCTTTCAATTTGGGGGCACAAGAAAAATGAAACCACTTATGCAAAAGAGATGCATGCATTTGTTTTAAGTAAGAATGCATGAAGTTACAAGCAATGGCACTCTTGTATTGATGGTGTAGCCTTAATATTTAGGTAGTGCATGAAGTTAAAAGCAAATATTTGGATTCGATGATCATTTTTAAATTGTCTTTTTTAGGCATCCGTTATTGTGTTTCTCGCTTGGAAAAGAAAGATTACTTACATCAAGCATAGGTGATTCTTGAAGAGCAAACATAATATACCAACGAGTTACTTTATCGCGTGTGATCCACTCGTTATAAATAGTTTTAAGTTCTTCAAAGATAGATCCTTCAATTGCAAGGGTATTATCATGAGCCTAGTCAATTGGTTGAGGCAAACATTCATAATTACCAAGAACAATATCATGCAAGTCATTGCCTTCAAGGATTAGCAGCGTGTTTACTTTCCATCCAAGGAATCCTTGTCCTTGAAAGTGAGGGATAGAACATTGTCCAGAAGGAAATGAGTTAACCATTATAGAATTTGACATATCTAGCTAAGAGAATAAGTGCAATATGAGATCACAAAATATACACACCATAGTTGAAACAATGACAAAAGTACAACACAACAAGTCGTACACAAAAAACTATGTTGTAAAGAAAGACATTTAGTTCAAAAAGCATACTCCAAAAGAAAGAGACCCAAGATAGATGAAATGTGGGCAAGAATAAAGCAACCCATAATAGAAAAAACCTGTGCAAGAATAAACTGGCCCAACATAGATGAGAAAACATTACCGCTTTACTTTTTGGCCAAGAATAGATGATGGTCTAGAAAATTTTGGTAGAAACTCAAGAGTGAGTAATCATGACGAAACTTGTGTCATAGAAGTCTGCATGAAAATCTATTGTTTTATTTATTTCTTGTTTCAAGTCCAATTTACTTGAACTGATATAACTTTTGACACAGAACTCCAAATTAAGTAGGGATTTGCTAAAAGAAAGCTTGTGAGTCCTAACACATCAAAAAAACTATTTTTCTTGAGAAATGCATTCCCAAATAGAAACTTTTAGGGTGTCCAAGCAAGGCATATCTACAATTCAATATATATGCAATCTAAAGACCTAGTCTAGATAGGGTGAGCTATATATAGTTTTGACAATCTTTTGTCTGAATTTTGATGGTACTATGTCTATGTCATGAGTTACAAGACACTTATGTCTGAGTTTTGATGGTACTATGTCTATGTCATGAGTTATAAGACATTCATGCTCTCATGATAGCCTAAAATGGTAACTTGTACCAATAGAACTAATTGTAAACTGGCTTAGGAGGTTGGGCTCAAGCTATCATAGCATGTCACATTATATTATGAGTTGAAAATTGATACTTAACAATACATGGACTGATTAGGACTACATCCATGTAGATTGTAGCATGTGACAACTAAGGTGGGAAACTCCAAGAGTTTTATAGAAAGAGTCATTAAGCTTGGTAACAATGGAGGATGGAGAGAACACAACTATGTTAGACATGACCATACTATTGTATATCTTGATATGTGGTTTCTTATTTTTATTCTCCTTCCACAATGAAAGGAAGCATGGCTGTGGACACTATTCTTCTTTTCCTTCCCATTTGAAGTAAACATAATGGCCATATTCTCTCCATTTATAAGAACTACATGAGTAGATGGGTTGCCTTCTTCTCCTTTTATTCTAAACCATGGAGAGCTTTCTTGATCATCTAAAGTAGATTTCTCATACTATAGGGTTTGGTTAAGAAGAGTGATGTGTGTGTGTGTGTGTGTGTGTGTGTGTGTGTGTGTGTGTGTGTGTGTGTGTGTGTGTGTGTGTGTGTGTGTGTGTGTGTGTGTGTGTGTGTGTGTGTGTGTGTGTGTGTGTGTGTGTGTGTGTGTGTGTGTGTGTGTGTGTGTGTGTGTGTGTGTGTGTGTGTGTGTGTGTGTGTGTGTGAAGTATTGTAATGGAAAAGGAATAAAGCTACTTTAGAAGACCAACTCATGAAGGTCTTTGAAGACCATACCATGCTCAAAATGAACCTATCAACCCCTTGAGCATTGGAGGCCATTGATTTACTTTGAAGAAGATATGAGCTTGAGTGTGTTGTTATAGAGTGTTTTTCCAACCTTTCACCCTCTCTTATGGGTAGTTAAAGAAATATTTTGGTTCGAAGAAGTTGAGTAAGAAGTTGATGTTGCAACCTCAAGAAGAAGATTGTTGAGCTATTTGTATGACCAAATGAGGTTGTTTTGCATCTCAAAATTAAATAATAAAGGCATAAGTTATTGAGGAACTTGGTAAGGCTTCTGTGATGATCATGTGATGCAACATTTCCATGGCGCCATGAGACTCATATAAGCTGAGAATTTATGTATTAATCTTGCATTGTGCAAAATGGGTTTCTTTGCGAGTTCATGCATGTTGTTGGAATTTGGCTTTGTGGAAGAGGTGCTTAGAGTGGTGCTACTTATCTTGTATATGGTCCTATAGGGGTTATCTCTTTTTTGGTCCTATAGGGGTTATCTCTTTTTTGGTGTCTTTAAAGTTTTGTGTAATATCCCCACCTCGCATAGAGGGGTTATCTCTTTTTTGGTATCTTTAAAGTCTTGTGTAATATCCCCACCCCGCATAGGAATCCCCCCTCTAAAAACAAATAAAAATTATTGAAATTCCCCCTGTCATTGCGGAACAGGTGGCAGGGGGAGGAAGAAGGAGACGATGGTGACAAGAGGGATGATGTGGAAGAAGAAGAAGTAGATGACTAGAGGAGGAAGACAATGACGGCATGGAGGAAGAAGGAGATGACACCAGGGAATACGTGCAAGATGACGTGAAGTAGGAGTGGAAGTTGACATCGATGAAGGAGAAGAAGGCGATGATGTCGAGGGGGAGGCCACATGGCCTACCAACCCTCCCCCTTGGGCATATCGAGCCCTCACGGTCACCTGGAGGGGCTAAGAAGCCCCACGGCCATATGGATGGTGACAAGTGGTGGGCACCACCACCTCCTCCCCACTTCCCCTTCGTTATAAACCCCCCCCCCCCAATGGAAAGAAAGAAGGGCCTCGATGCTAAATGGCACTACATAGAGAGAGAGAGAGAAAGAGAGAGATCAATGCAGTATACTTTGATAACCTCATTGTTAAGCTGATGAATGTCATCCAGAAAGACAAAGAGGATATTTGAGACTACATCACACATGTAAGGAGCCTCTAGAAGAGGATACCTCTAACAGAGCAACCCAATGAGAGAGCCATCTTTTCGACCATATTCATTAATGGGATTTGCAATGAAGAACTCTATAAGTCCCTAGTGAGAAACTCAAACATGAAAGGGATGTGCTTGCAAGAGTCTTTGTGGAGGCCATATGGATAGAAGACTTACTCTGGGAGAGAACCTCTTGAGCTGCACAGCAAGGTAGTAATGCCAAAAGAGCTACAACAACTAGTGAATGAGCAGTCACCAATGAACAAGAAAAAGGAAAGAGTTGACTAGAACCAAGCTATAGGAAACCTAAAATCAGAGCTATGGCCAAGCTACAAGAATCAATACAAAGGTCAGTGTGACCTTGCACACAATGTGTGCAGTGTGGGAAAAACCACCTACCATCTTAATATCCCAATCATAGATCAAGATCTTGTGCCAATTATAGAAGATTCAATCATGATGCCATGCATTGTCAATTGCCAAAATGATTGCCCTACCAACTACCTTACACTCAATCATACTATCTAGTAGTTAGGCAACCATACTTTAGAAGGGGATTCCCATTGGCTCTCCCTACACCTAGCAATTCAAAGCCAGTCACCCTGATAATAGATATCAACCCAACAAGAATCCCTAGACCATTAAGACCTATCATGACCCATCTATCTAGTGATGCTTTGGCACTTACCCTTTCCCTCTTATTCGCAAGCTTAACCTCCCCCAATCATGATAGAAGAGAGTCACCCTAGCATGCCATCTCTCTAACAAGAGAGAGAGAGAGAGAGAGAGAGAGAGAGAGAGAGAGAGAGACACAGACTCATAAGCTGAAAGTACAGCCCCAAAATAAAGGGTGACACATACTAATGGTAATCCCGCATCTAACAATGGAGTCACCGGTCAGGGCATTACCATTAATACAAATATAATGTTGAGTATGGATAATTCATCTCCGAATACCTAGGTACTAATTGCCATCTCTGCTATTCATTGAGACATAGGCATGTGCATGAATTCATTTTAACAAGTAGCTTGAATTTATTTTTCAATAGTTAATGAACTCATAGGGGGATGGTAGGATAATTCTTTTCGCGTTAGGTTCTCGATAACCATCAATGACCTTGAATAGATTTATGCATATGGTGCATTGAGGTTTGCACAAATACTTGTACCCAAATACAATCATGGCATCCCAGCGCTATGCGACAAAATCATACGTAGTATGAAAAGCATATAAGTTTACCTTGAGGGTTACGCACATAGACAGTACATGCATGGGAAAGATTATTTGAAACATACATCAATGGTACATGAAATGATCTTTCATTAAAAGTCTTGTATCTATCCTATGAAGGTTTCACATAAAATAATGGTTAAGGAGTTTACCTTGTGCTACCAAACCATGAGTTGATTACAACTCGCACAATAATTCGGGAATTATTTTACATTGGAAGATAGTCTTGCATCATTACAAATTTGTCTCGCATTCTTTGCCTTACGAGAAAGGAAGATAAAGTCGAGTTAAAATTTTGCATAGTATCGCTCTTTGATCCCAAGGGGGAGAGCAAATATGCAACGAAAAGGTTATCGCGACTATTCTTGTAATGTTTGGGAAAGAATACCATTGTTTTTGTTGAATTGTTGTTTGAATGATTATTCGAAGTGCCTGTGATTGATGGTAAATTCATGGCGGGGGTCTATGATGACAAATTGCCATGGTGATAAAGGAATGTTCTCTTGGAAAATTATATAAGGGTTGACTACCTTGACTGTGCTTGATTCTTAAATGATTTAATTAAGGAAAGGTTCTTTGCACGGGTGGATCACCTCCAAGATCGCACTCTGGATCAACCCGAAAAGTGCACCACTCGATTCACGACTTGAAGGTCGAGTGATGAAAAGGCCAACCACGGGAATAATGTTTTCACTCTTAGGCAGCTTGCGGGTCAAGTGGAGCTCTGGACACCCCTTGCCAAGTCCAAAACAGAGTTGAGGACCTCCGTGGCCCCAACATTTGTGTGGCATTGGAAGATCCTATTCGAGATAAAGGATGGAAATTGTGGTGCCATGTGATTTGGACTAGTTACTTCTGTAGAAGTGACATGTAAATTCTCATATATGGGAAGGGAGCAAATATTAACTTGAAGATAAATTAAGGAACTTGTTTGCCAAAAGGATTGGTTGCTCTATATTCAAGTCTCTACTATAAATTATGCAAACAAACCTTGATTATTAAAATGATTAATTAAGGAATATGGTTTTAAATGTCACACATAAATGTGATAGGACATAATTAAATAACTAAAGAATGCCTATTGAGGGAAGTGGGTGGACGGAACCCTTGATGCGTCCATTCTACAATAGGGTGGTCTGAGAGAACTGGGAGGCTTCTCACCAGGTTTTATCGACATTCGATCCTTAGGAATTGTTAGATTAGAACCCCAATTCATACTGTTTTAGGGGACCGGAATGGGACTATGCCCTATCGGCAAAGAGATTGAGTGGCACATCCCTCTTGTTTCCCATTCTCTTTGTACCAAGTGTGGCATGGGTCTACTTCGACTTGGTATCTGTACATAAACTAGGATGTTCAAGACCACCCGACGCTAGAATGTTGTTAGGAGACCTTGACCACTAGGGACTCAAATGTTAGGTCGATGCCAGTGGGTGTCAAGATTGTGGGAGAGAAGGAAGGAGTCTCACTTGTAGCTTTCTTGCTTGCAC
This sequence comes from Lygodium microphyllum, assembly GCF_053477565.2. Taxonomy (NCBI): domain Eukaryota; kingdom Viridiplantae; phylum Streptophyta; class Polypodiopsida; order Schizaeales; family Lygodiaceae; genus Lygodium; species Lygodium microphyllum. Next base: position 100,585,610 of record NC_141150.1, on the reverse strand, counting down.
AATGGGGGAATACACACAAGGGTGGAGGCTGAAAACAATTTTTTTCTCTTCTTAGTTGTGTAAGCCAAAAGAACTCTATATATGGGTCTCAAACCAAAGACAACTAACTAAGGTGGCATACTAACTGAGCCACGAACTAGAGTAGATAAGGATAGCTATCATGTAGCTATTATTCATGGGCGGTGTACCAACCGCATTTGCAACTGACACGTCGGTGACATAAATGCACAACGGTCACCCTGGCATATCACGAGTGGAGCTCCATATCTCAACAGTGGGTTCGTCGGCCATGAACATTCCGTTGTGAGGTAGACTCAAGAAACCCTAGGTGACAAACCCCATTAAATTCCATGGGAGTGCCGGGCAGCATCGCTTAGATTCCTCTCTCAGTGGACCGCTAAAAATGTGCCTTGATATCCGATAGGCAGGCATGTCACATCTTGCTAGGGCTTTTGTGAGGGGTTGTGGGCTCTTGGTTGTAAAAATTACATGGTGCAGCAAATAGAATCTGAGAAAGAGATAGAGATAGAGAGTACACAATAGATAAGAGGAGAATTAGAAAATTTATTTACCTCCAAACAACTGATACAAAGATGTCTCTGTCCACCTGTGCACTTCCCTTATGAAGCTTAGATGGCGATCTAGACAGAAGATAGGTGAAGAGCTTAAGGCTAGTTGGAACAACTCTGACTGGGTGAAAGATAGGTGATCGATGGCTGTGAAGGGATTTAGCTTTTATAGACCGCGAAGGCAATTAGGTCGGCATGACCAACCTACCATATGAGTCTCCAATAGTCGGCCATGGAATATTTCCTTTACCATCGGACCAAGGGCGCTGCCCTCAGACCCCCGCCAGGGGGGCTGCTGGCCCCCCTAGGGCCCCCTTTAACTCCCTTACCCTGCAACTCGATGCAGTGTGCCTCGAGTTGCTACCAGCTTAACTACTCAGTCCAACCCAAAGATTAGACCCACAATGGTCACCTTTTTTCCATCCGGTCACATAGACCTCATCTGATATACAAGTCAAGACTCAACCAATATCCGGGCTCACATTTGGCTTCTCCTCATAATGGGGGCCTTACAACTTTGAGCACCATAGATCATTGGTCGCACCTTATGAGGGTGGGGCATTGAGCATATCTAACACCCCCCCTCAATGTCCACCCATAGGTGAACTATCTCCTCGGCCCAATGCCTAGTCTCTAAAGATAAACTTAAAGCAGATCCTTCGTAAGTGCCTTGGTGAAGATATCCACTCGATTCTCTTCTGTTGGACAGTAGACCGGTTCCATTATCCCATCCTCCATCAAATCACACACATAGTGATACTGGATCTCTATATGTTTGGTGCATGCATGAAACACTAGATTTTTGGCAATGGCGATGCAACTCTGATTGTCACATCTCAGCATAGTTGGTTCTTCATCCTACACTCCCATATGTCATAGGATCCTTCTCAACCATATTGCTTCACATGCAGCAAAACAAGCTGCCTTATGCTCTGCTTCGGTAGAAGACAATGCCACTGTTGGCTGCTAATCCAAGAGAAATTTCCTGAACCCAAAGAGAAACAATAACCAAAAATTGACTTCCTAGAATCACTATCTCCTACCCAATCTGAGTCACAATTCCTCACAAGAGAAGTTCCAGAGTATGTGATACCATGGTCAAGAGTTTTCTTCAAGCATTTGAGCACCCGCATCTCAGCCTTCCAATGACTCTCATGAGATTTGTTTGAGAACCTGCTCAAAACACCAACAACAAAACTGATATCTAGTCTGGTGTTATACAAGTACATCAGACTATCGACCATCCTCTTGTACCTCCCAATGTCTGCCAGTGATGATGTATCCTCACGGATAACTTTGCATTCACCTCCATAGGTGTAGCTATCTCCTTGCACTCGGTCATGCCAAATGCCTTCAAGATCTCCCATGCATACTTCTTCTGAGAGATGAAGATCTTTCCTGGCTCTTGCTAGACTTCAATTCCCAAACAATGGTGCAGCAAGCCCAAGTCTGTCACTTCAATCTCAGAACTCGAAGCCTTTCGAGTTTGGTTGATCATACTTTCATAGTCACCTATAATAAGAAGGTCGTCCACATATAGGACAATCACTACAGACTTTTCACCATCCCTGTAAATATACAAGTTAGCATCTGAGGCACATCTTTTGAAGTTTAAGCTTTAAAACAACTTATCTATTTGCTGGTACCATGCTCTGGGGGCTTGTTTCAGCCCATACAATGCCTTCTTTAGCTTATACACTTTGTTCTCATAATGGGGGGCCTCAATGTTGAGATATCGAGCTCCACTCGTGATACACCAGGGTGACCGTTGTGTATTTATGTCACCGACTTGTCAGTTGCAGATGCGGTTGGTACACCGCCCCTGAATAATAGCTACATGATAGCTAGCCTTATCTACTCTAGTTCGTGGCTCAGTTAGTATGCCACCTTAGTTAGTTGAGTTTGGTTTGAGACCCATATCTAGGGTTCTTCTATTTCTTTGTACTAGAGTTCTTTTGGCTTACACAACTAAGAAGAGGAAAACTGTTTTCAGCCTCCACCCTTATGTGTCTTCCCCCATTGTGCAAGCAAGAAAGCTTCAAGCGAGACTCCTTCCTTCTCTCCCACAATCTTGACATGGTATCAGAGCCTTGTTCGTGGTAAGGAGCTCAAGAAAGCAAGCCAAGCTCGCGGTGGTCTGGTAAGAGGAGCAGTGTTGCTTTCATTTTCTGTTTTGGGAGCAGATCTCTGCAGGTAGCACAACCGGAAATTGCAGGAGTGTATTGTCTCAGGTTGAGACGCCCTTCGCGGTGAAGCAAGAGGGCAGTATATGCTGCGGGAGAGGGCTTTAGGCCTTGGCGACCTTGTTTTTTTGATTTGAGGCCATTTCGGGGCCTGTTTTGGAGGCGGAAGTTTTCTGCACGCACTCAGGAAAAGGCCCAGTTTTATGCTGTGCAGCCACTGTTCTACAGGTCGGTGAATAGTTACTGTAAAAATTGCATTGTATGCTTGTGCGCAGAGACATTGGGAGTTACAGAATCATCCCTGTTGCCTGTTGATGCAAAATCGTCACTAGGAAGTGACTGTGTGGTCAAATACCACTTTCGCCAGTTTTGCAGATTTGCCCTTGTGAGGGTGAAGCTGTGTTTTTTGCAGTGACAGAATTTTTTGCAGTATTCTGTAATGGCATCTGATTCTCTTTCACAGATTGTCACTGAAAAGCTTGACAAGAACAACTTCCAGGCATGGAAGTTTAGGATGACGAATTTCCTTATGGGAAAAGGATATTGGGAATTTGTTGCAGGAAATGAAGAAGAACCAATTCTTCCTGATGTTCCCAATCAACAGCAAATGCAGGCATTTAAAGCATGGCATGAGAGAGCCAGGAAAGTTATGTACTGGCTGTCTATCAGCATTTCAGACTCTATGATTGTGCATATTCAGGATGCAAGTACGCCAAAGGAGGCGTGGGATACTCTGTCAAAGATGTATAGCACAAATACACAAGCCAGGAAAATGCAGCTCAAGCAAGAGTTGCATAATGTGCAAAGAGAAAATATGAGCATCAATGACTACCACATGAAGGTGAAGAAGATTGCAGATGCACTTGCTTCCATTGGGTCGCCAGTGGAAGATGATGATTTAGTTTCTGTGACCTTGAATGGTCTAGGAAAGGATTATGCACAGTTTCGAACATCCATTTCCGTTCGTGAAAGATTTCCTGACTTTGAGGAGTTGATTGCTCTTCTAATTTCTGAGGAGCAGAGAAATGGTGGTGCATCTTCTTCAGGAGGAACTTCAAAAGAAGCTGTCTTCTACTCAAATGCTGGAAGAGGTAGAGGCAGAGGTAGAGGAGGCCGATTTGGAGGCCGTGGTAGAAATCAGAATATGCAGCAAACTCAAGAAAACCAGTCCTATGGAGGAGGACGTGGTAACTCTAGAGGCAGGGGGAGCCAAAGAGGTCGTGGTGGATGGCAAAGAGGTCAAAATGCAAACAGTAATGTTGAATGCTACTATTGTGGTAAAATGGGTCATATGGCTAAAGACTGCTATAAAAAGCAGAATGACATCATGAATGGAAAACTGCAACAAGGGAATTATGCATCTTCTAGTAGACAGGGTGATGACAGAAATGAGCATTTGTTCATGGTGCAACACATGAACAATTCTGTGACAAGTGCAGAAGAAAACAACGATGTATGGTATGTTGACTCAGGTGCATCAAACCACATGACAGGTCATGTAGAATGGATGGAGGATGCAAGGAAAATGGAAAAACCAGGATTTGTGGAGACTGGTGATGATACTGCACATCCTATTGTGCAGATTGGAAAAATTCCTTTGTCTACGCAGGATGGGAAAAAGAAATACCTGTCCGATGTATTTCATGTCCCGAATATCACCAAGAATCTGGTTTCTGTCGGTCAAATGGTTGAGCAGGGCTTGCAGGTCAGATTTAATCCTCATGGATGCTTTGTTGAGGATATGAAAAATAAAGGTCGCTTGATAGCAAAAGGAAAGAAGAAGGGCAGAATGTTTACATTGGATGCAGACATGTCTGAATTGAGTGCAGCAATGTTTGCACATGGGACCGGTGTAGTTGCAGATATTGATATCTGGCATAAACGCATTGGTCATGTTAATGTACAGCGACTTAAATCAATGCAGGCCCAAAATATTGTTGCAGGATTGCCAAAATTCAAGGTTGCAGAAATGCATAAGGTATGTGAAGCCTGTCAGTTTGGAAAACAGGCAAGGAAACCATTTCCTACACATGTTCAAGAGAGTAAGAAGCCATTGGAATTAATCCACTCTGATGTGTGGACTACTAAAGCTGCATCTCTTGGAGGCTGTCATTATTTTGTCAGTTTTATTGATGACTATAGCAGAAAAGTTTGGGTGTATTTTATGAAAAAGAAAAGTGAAGTTTTTGGGCATTTCAAAACTCTTAAAGCTATGGTTGAAAAAGAAACAGGCCTGCAAGTAAAATGCCTAAGGTCAGATGGAGGGGGAGAGTACCTCTCAAATGAGTTTGCAAGGTTCCTGCAGGAGCATGGCATAAAGCAGCAATATTCATGCAGTCATACCCCACAGCAAAATGGAATTGCAGAAAGAAAAAACAGACATATTGGAGAGGTATCTCGTGCCATGCTCAATGAAAAAGACTTGCCAGATTTTTATTGGGCTGAAGCAGTTGCTACAGCAGTCTACATAATGAACAGGACTCCCACTGCAGCAATACATGGAATGACTCCAGAGGAGAGGTATACTGGTAGGAAACCAGATATTTCTCATTTGAAAATTTTTGGTTGCATTGCCTATGTACATGTGCCAGATGAGTTGAGATCCAAGTTGGATCCAAAAGCTGAGAAGTGCATCTTTATTGGTTACTCTCTGCAGCAAAAAGGGTATAGATGCTATAACCCTTCTACTCGTAAGTTTACAGTGAGCAGAGATGTTGTTTTTGATGAGATGAGTAGCTGGTATAAACCAGTAAATGTGATTGATGATGTAGATGCACAAAATGGTAATGCTGCACAGAATTCATAGCAGCAGTCACAAAATATTAGTGGACCTGGAGCGTCCTCTAGCAGTGGTTCACATTCTTCGCCATGGACAGGCAGATTGAGATCAGGAGAATCTTCTGAAGGCAGCGCAAATAGTGGTATGCAGGTATCACGAAAAGGAAAAGAGAAGGTAGATCAGCCCATGTTTGATGTGAATGCAGGTCACTCTTATGTGGATGGTGAATCCAGTGGCTCAGAACAGAGCATTGATGATGAGTTGGGTATTCCTTCTATTGTTACACCTAGAGTAAGGAAGACCAGGGATGTTTTGAGAGCACCTGGGAGTGAACCCACTTTGCGCAGGTCTACGAGAGCTAGGTATCCTGTGGATAGGCTGAAATATGATGGATTTACAGCCATTCATTATGCATATATGGTTAAAGTGATACAGGAACCAGAACCCACTTCTTTTGAGGAAGCCATGGGAAAAGAAAAATGGGAGAAAGCCATGGATGAAGAAATGGATGCCTTGGAAGCAAATGCTACATGGGAATTGGTACCTTTGCCTAAAGGTAAGAATGCAATTGGCTGTAAGTGGGTTTATAAGGTGAAGCACAATGCAGATGGTTCTGTAAACAGATACAAGGAAAGATTAGTAGTCAAGGGGTATGCACAAACATATGGCATTGACTATGAAGAAACATTCAGTCCGGTTGCAAGGATGGCAACCGTAAGAGCAGTCATTGCTATGGCTGCATCAAAGGGATGGTCTTTACATCAGATGGATGTAAAGAATGCTTTCTTGCATGGTGATTTGCAAGAAGAGGTCTATATGGAGCAGCCACCAGGTTATGTGCATGATGTTCATCCTGAGTTTGTTTGCAGGTTGAAGAAAGCTTTGTATGGCTTGAAGCAAGCACCTAGAGCATGGTCTGACAAGATAGGACAGTATCTTGTCACTATTGGCTTTCAGATTTCCAAGGCAGATTTCTCACTTTATGTGAGGAAAACAGAGAAAGGTATTATGCTACTTGTCATTTATGTTGATGATTTGATTATGACAGGTGACAGTGATGAAGATATCCTTCATGTGAAAATGCTATTGAAGCAGAAGTTTGAGATGAAGGATTTGGGAGAGCTGCGTTATTTCTTGGGCATTGAGGTGATTAGATCACCAAGTGGGATACAGCTCTTGCAGAGGCAATATGGATTGGACATGCTGTCCAAATATGGGATGACAGGATGTAAGCCTATTTCAGTTCCCTTGGAGCAGAATGTGAAGCTGAGCACAGATGCATGTGAGCTTCTAGAAGACCCTACTATGTACAGACGCATAGTAGGAAGTTTGATTTATATGACTATTACCAGGCCAGATTTGAGCTATGCTGTTGGATTGGTAAGTCAGTTTATGCAGGCTCCAAGGAAACCACATTTGGATGCGGCTAGACGCATACTCAGGTATGTGAAGTCCACATTGCAGTATGGACTATTTTATGAGACTGGGGTTCAGATACAGCTGCATGGATACACTGATGCTGATTGGGCTGGTAGTATTTCTGATAGACGATCTACCAGTGGATATGTGTTCTCTTTTGGGAGTGCTGCAGTCACTTGGAGCAGCAAGAAACAGCCTACAGTTGCCTTGTCGAGCACAGAGACTGAGTACAGGGGTGCAGCAATGGCTGCATGTGAGGTAGCTTGGTTGCATAAGCTACTTTATGATATGCATCAGTCTACAGATGGGCCAGTTGTCATCTATTGTGACAACATGAGTAGTATACACTTGGCAAATAACCCAGTCTATCATGCTAGAACAAAGCACATTGAGGTGCATTATCACTATGTGCGAGAGAGGGTTTTACTAGGTCTTATTGATCTAGTTTATGTCAGCACAGAGGATCAGGTAGCTGACATATTCACGAAGGCATTGGGCGCAGAGAAGCTGCGCAAGTTCAGAGACCTGCTTGGTGTGCAGGAATTGGGATTGAGCTCGAGGGGGAGTGTTGAGATATCGAGCTCCACTCGTGATACGCCAGGGTGACCGTTGTGTATTTATGTCACCGACTTGTCAGTTGCAGATGCGGTTGGTACACCGCCCCTGAATAATAGCTACATGATAGCTAGCCTTATCTACTCTAGTTCGTGGCTCAGTTAGTATGCCACCTTAGTTAGTTGAGTTTGGTTTGAGACCCATATCTAGGGTTCTTCTATTTATTTGTACTAGAGTTCTTTTGGCTTACACAACTAAGAAGAGGAAAACTGTTTTCAGCCTCCACCCTTGTGTGTCTTCCCCCATTGTGCAAGCAAGAAAGCTTCAAGCGAGACTCCTTCCTTCTCTCCCACAATCTTGACACTCAAACCCTAGTGGTTGAGCCACGTACACCTCCTCCTTGAGGTCACCATTTAAGAATGTTGACTTAACATCCATTTGGTAAACTGGCCACTGCTTGTGGGCGGCCACTGCAAGTACTATGCAAATAGTGGTGATTCTGGAAGTTGGGGCAAATGACTCTTGAAAATCAAACCCTTCAACTTGTGAAAATCCTTGTGCAACCAGTCTAGCTTTGTACTTTTCTAAGGTACCATCAGCCTTGTACTTTACCTTCGAGAGCCACTTGCTGCCAATAACCTTCTACTTTACTAGCCGATCCACTAGCTCCCAAGTGTCATTCTTCATTATGCTGTCATACTCAACTTGCATAACTGACTTCCATGTTGGATCTGCAAGTGCTTCTTCTAAGTCAATTGGCTCCTTTACTTCTTTCATAATCTTAGCCATCAAGGCTAGATTGACTATGTGAGCAGAAGCCCTCCTTTGCTCCTATATTCTCTGAGACCTCCTTGTTCCGCCGGGCCTTCTCCTCAACAGATATGGGCATAGGATTATTGTGGTCATAGAGCTGCTTCACCCAACACGGAAATGGCTTTTCAGGTTGGGTGATGTCATGTTGGTAAACTTTTTCCTCATTATTTGAAGATGATGCTTCCTCCTCCTTAAGGATAGGGACATCTCTCGAGACAAATTCATAGTGGACTACTTCGCTTGATGATAAAGTGGAAGAACTTGCCTTCTCCTCCTCCACAGTATGTAGCTGCTCCTTGAACACCACATCATGGCTCGCAATGATATTCTTTGCCTCTTGGTCATATAATTTGTAAGCCTTCTGCTATCACTATAACCCAAGAAGATACATTTTCTGCTTTTTGGTTGTAACTTGTTTCTCTTCTCATCTGGAATATGTGCATAACATTCACATCCAAAAATTCTGAAGTGTGAGACACATGGTTTCTTACCAGTGTAAGCCTCATGAGGTGTTTTTTCCTTGAGAGCCTTTGTGTAGCTCTGATTTAAAATGTAGACTGTAGTATTAACAGCTTCAGCCCAAAAATGGTTAGGCAATCCCTTGCCCTTTAGCATGCATCTTGCCATCTCCACAATGGTATGATTCCTGCATTCCACAACACCATTCTGCTGAGGTGTGTGAGGCATCGTCAATTGACGCTTGATCCCTTTGCTCTTGCAAAAGTCTTCAAACTCCTTTGAGTTGAACTCACCACCACCATCTGTTCTAAATTTCTTCACACTTTTCCTTGTTTCATTCTCAACAAGTTTTAGCCATTCTTTAAACTTACCAAAAGCTTGAGCCTTATCATGAAGGAAGTACACCCATATCTTCCTACTGTAGTTGTCGACAATCAACATAAAATAAGAAGATAACCCCAAGGCCCGTGTAGGCACCTTTCCGCACAAGTCAACATGCACCAACTCTAGAGAAGCCTGTGCTCTATTCTTGCTTTCTTGTGGAAATGCCTTTCTCTATTGCTTGCCCATCATACAAGCTTCACATGGTTTCTTCAATTCAGTCATTGCAGGTAGGTGAGCAGCCATACCTTGCTTGTGCATCTCCTTCAACACTGCAAATCCAATGTGTCCAAACCTTTCATGCCAAAGCTTACTTGTGCCCACTCCAATGGTGGCTGTAAGAGCACTTAGCTCATACAGGTTGTTCCTTCTTTCTCCTTTGCCAACAACTTTGCCAACAACCTTTCTTGTTGGTCATGTGACGGGAGGCCCCACTATCCAACACCCATGAGTCAGTGGTACATTCTTCTTGCGTTGACGAGCATACCTCCTCAATGGTCACCATGAACAACTCCAACCTTGCTTCAGTCGTATTGGCTGTCTCTTTCCCTTTACTTTTAAGGGTACCATTATTTTCATCTTCCTTCTTGACACGACAATCTACGACTGCATGTCTTTTCTTCTTGCAATAGAAGCACTCTCCTTGAAACTTCTTCTTATAGCCCTTCTTCTTTTTGTCACCATCATTTTTGGTGGAGGAACCACATTTGCCTTTTGCATTTGCAGAGAATGCAGCATCTCCATTGTTGCTTCCTTCTCAGGCTTTTAGCCTCAACTCCTCCTCTAGCAATAATGTACAAAACTCCTCAAAACTCAAAGCATGAGGTCTCACCTGAGTATTAAGGGCAGTTACTAGTCCATTAAACTTTTGTGGATAAATCTGAAGACACCTCCGAGCTAGCTCCTCACTAGTCTTTTGTATCCCAGCACCAGCCATCTGGTTGCGCAAATTCTTAATCCGGGTGATGAATGCTTTGGCTGTCTCTCCTTCAGCAAACTTCTCTACTGCTAGTTGATTCTCCAAGTTTTGAACCCTAATTTGGTTTCGCGTTTCATACTCACTCCTTGGTACTTTCCAAGCCTATGATGCTTTGGTTGCATGCTGAATCAAAGTTAGAACAGCTTGTAACTAAGGCACACAATTCATCTACATTCCTTGGTTTCCAAGCTCGTAGCAGATCTACATTCGGAGGAATCATGATAATAGGATTTTATGGGTCGGGGGTAGGCTGTGGTTCTACATTAGCCCCCAACATAGTCTCCAAAAGCTCATAAGAATCAAGGATAGTTGTAATTTTGAACTTCCACAAGGTATAGTTTGTACCATCTAACTTGCCTGCGTTGAAGGTTGGTGGACGAATCCTCAGTGTTTGAATAGCTGGTATAGCAGCAACACCTCCTGTACCACTTCTAGAAGATGACATTGTTCCTCTTTGCTGTTGAAGCCTTTGCCTCTTGCGCACTCTTCGATCCCTAGAGCCCCCTGGGCTCTGATACCATATAAAAATTACACGGCACAGCGAACAAAAAACTGAGAAAGAGATAGAGATAGAGAGTACACAACAGATAAGAGGAGAATTAGAAAATTTCTTTAGCTCCAAACAACTGATACAGAGATGGCTTTGTCCACCCGTGCGCTTCCACTATGAAGCTTAGATGGTGGTCTAGATAGAAGATAGGTGAAGAGCTTAAGGCTAGATGGAACAACTTTAACTGGGTGAAAGATAGATGATCGATGGTTGTGAAGGGGTTTAGCTTTTATAGCCCACGAAGGCGGTTAGGTTGGCATGACCGACCTACCATATGAGCCTCCACTAGTCGACCAGGGAATATTCTAGGGAATATTCCCTTTAATGTTAGGCCGAGGGTGGTGCCCTTGTACCCCGCCAGGGGGGATCCCCCCAGCCAAGGGCCTCTTCTGTGGCCCTCGGACCCCAAACTAGGGGCCCCTTTTAACTCCCTTACCTCGCAACTCAATGCAATGTGCCTTGAATTGCTACCAGCTTAACTACTCAGTCCAACCCAAAGATTAGACCCACAATGGTCACCTTTTTGCTAGTTCGGTCACATAGACCTCATCTGATATACAAGTCAGGACTCAACCAATATCCGGGCTCACATTTGGCTTCTCCTCATAATGGGGGACCTTAAAATTTTGAGCACCATGGATCATTGGTTCTCACCTTATGAGGGTGGGGCATTGAGCATATATAACATTGTTCTACTAGAAATTGTTATCATTTAATGTTGCTTTGGATGGTCTTATGGATCTCAATTTCATATTCTCTATCTCAATTTGATGTTGCTTTGGATGGTCTTATGGATCTCAATTTCATATTCTCTATCTCAAATCAATAGAAGTCATTTTGGTGGCTTGTGTGCCAATTATTTAGTTTTATAATAAGCTTTTGTGTTTATTTCAATGACAGAAATGTGATTGGATTTTGGTGAGGTCAAAACTCTTACTTATGGAGGTAACAAAATTGGTCTATGGGCTCATGGATAATTGTGATTAGTTATTGCAAGAAGTTGTGATGAAGCTTGCCATATTTCTTGTGATTTGTTTATGATATTTTGGGGCTTTATAATCCCTAAGGGTGTCTCCCCTACACAAGATGCACCTATTGTATACTAAGAATTTTCTTATCATTCTAGTAAGGATATATATCATATGCTTGAAGTCAAGTGGGGTAACACATGCAAATATCATTTTTTTTGTCTTTCTAACACTCACCCATAGCGGGAGTCGAGTTGATAAACGGAAATCCCAAGTGGTATCATGCATGTTCGACACGTGGTTGAGATATTTTAGTTTTGAGACACGCGCTTCATGCAGGAAGAGGAAAAAATGTATTCTCATTTCTGATTTTGAGTCCTCGAGTGGAATTTTACATGGCAAGGGGCATGTTTGCCATTTAGCAATTGAGGGGAAGCAAGGGGCAACTTGAAAATTAAGGGGGGGGAAAAATGTGAGTAGCTCTTTTTGGGCAAAAAGAGAAGAGAAGTGTTCGACACAATACAACATAACGAGCGTAAGAGAGAGAGAGAGAGAGAGAGAGAGAGAGAGAGAGAGAGAGAGAGAGAGAGAGAGAGAGAGAGAGAGAGAGAGAGAGAGAGAGAGAGAGAGAGAGAGAGAGAGAGAGAGAGGGGGGGGGAGAAGAAGAATCTTGGAGGCTGAAGAAGGGAGAAATCTGAAGCTTAGAAGAAGAAGAACAAATTGTCTGAAGAAAGAGACCATGAAGTTGAAGTTATTGGAGCTGAGAAGTAGGATGGCAAAGCTGCGGAAGTCAATGGGCTGATGCAAGTTCTCAATTCTCAGATGACAGTAATAAGAGTCTCCTTTTTGTCTTGTTTTCTTCTACTGCTTTGTGGGGCAGAGAGTTTGCATATCAATTCTGGTGTATGGATATGAGTGAAAGATAGCAAGGAATATATATTATGGTTGAATGTTGAATGCACGAGCTCAAGTTATTGAAAAATCTGAAAGGATTTGCAGCCAAGAAGATAATGGATTAGAGCTTGTAAAGTTCAAAGCTCCTGCGACTCTTCATCAATGCAAGATTGTGCTTTTGGAACAAAGAAGTTGTGTTTGCTGCATAAAGCGTGTAGAAATTTATGATTGCAGACTGTGCAGAGTTGTTTCAGGGAAGCAGATCAAGGAATTGGACTCTGATTTGTTCTGAAGAATTGTGGATTGAAAAGAGAGCTACAACTTTCCTTTTTAAAGCTTCGGGATCTGAGGTCTGGTTAGAAAGTTATGATCTGTTCTGTGTGTAATGCTCTATGAAGCAGTTTCTATGCTTTATGAGGCAATTTCCATGCTTTATGAGGAAACATGTGAATTCAACAGCTTCTACAACACCAACTTGGTTTCCAGTGGAATTCATCATGCTTATCCATTGATATATCAATGCAAAATTGGTTTTGATGCAATAATGGAATGTCTATAGCTGTGAAATGCTTGTAGCAATTGAATGGGTATGAAAATTTGCCATATAAAGCTTTGATTCCCTAAGTATTTGGTTTGTACTTATGTGTGCTTTGAAGGAAGAATGACAGAGAGGTTCTACAACTGATTTTGTACTACTTGAAGCGATCATGCTTTGTGGAGCAGTTTGCTGCGTGGGATTGCTATCTCTAAAAAATAGGAGTTGTGTGAATCTGAAAGCTCTTGTTGTCAAAGTCTATGCCATGGTTGTTTCTGCATCAGATCTTCTTTAAAAGTGGTAAAATATGAGCTTGAAATTTTGAACTGTTTAAGTGTTGAGTTGAAGTCTTAGTAAGGAGAAAGTGATTAGGAATTTTTGATCATGTGTTCAATGGAGTCGTCTCGTGGTTTTGTTGAGGGAAGATCCTCGATCTTTATCCTGTGGTGTTATCTTGGGGGTTGTTAGAGGCCAACTACCCAATTCACCTACCATAGATTGGTGCCCCCACTGAGGATCTCCCATGTTGAAGATCTCTTGTTGATCTTATCAGTTGGGAACTGTAAGGTTTGGAAACCAACCTATACACAAACTCAAGCATGGCGGCTTTTGGATATGAACCCTTCTTTGGTACTAAAAATGAGGATGCTAATCAGTTTATCAACAAATTGGAGTGGATGGCTTACCAAGATCGAAGAGACACTGATGCAGATAAGCTTCGAATGATCAGCATGCTGCTTGAAGGTTCTGCAAGATTATGGTGGAACTCACTGAATGAAGAGACAAGGGTGAATTGGAATGAAGTCAAAAATGAGTTCCTTACAAAGTTTGCAACTAAGAAAACTCCTGAAAGTTTATGGAAATCTTTGGAGAAGATGTTTCACAGGGAGAAAATGAGGAAGTGTCTAAATTTGCAGCGAGATTTGAAGCAAAGTGGATAGAAGTTGCACAGAGTATGGAGAAACCTCCCATGATGTTCTTGAAAAAGGACAAGTTTATTTCATTGCTCAAACCTAAAATTAGAGAAAAAATTATGATCAAAGACCTTGATACATATGAAGATGCAGTCAAAATAGCCAAGGAAAAGCAAAGGAAAATAGAATTGAGGCCGGATCAATCAAGAGGTATTGCTGTGCATACATTTTTACGGCCTCATCAAGCTGACAATGTTGTAGGAAATGCAGGATAGCAAGCTGTAAATCTTCATGGGACATTTGAAAGAGCGGAGAATAGGACTCAACAAGGTCATAGGAAACCTGATGATGATGTGATTATAAAATTGCAAGAACAGTTGGAAAATCTGAATTTAAATATGAGCCTATTGCAGGCAAGGCAACCTCAAATGTAAGCTAGATTTAGAGGACCAAGGAATATATGGGAAAACTTTGAATGCTTTGATTGCAGGGAGAGAGGCCATATTGCTCATGATTGCCCTTATCCAAGAAGAACAGGAGGGGAGATATATCCCATGCCACAAGGGAATGCTAGGCAAGATGCTAGACCTCAACAGGAACAAATGCCACTTGAACCAGCTAGGCAACAGTTGGAAAGAAGACCTAATGAAGGCACATCGGGTATGAATCTGATTGAAACCACTGTGTCTGATGATGGGGCAGCAATAATTAAAAAGGGAAAACAGGTTATAGATGATCCAGAAACTAGCAAGAAAGCTAGATAATATAGGAAGATTCAAATGGGGAACTTTGCTTTGGGAGTCAATCAAGTTCCTTACAACCAGCTTGAGGATTTAAAAGGTAAAAAGGCTGATGTTACATATGGTCAGCTACTACAGATGAACTCATCTTTGAGGAGGCAATGGCATGGTTTGGTTAGCATCAGGAAAAGAAAAACCCAAACTGGGCATATTGGAGTGGTATACCTATCAGATGTTAAAGAAATTATACGTGTCATGGATGCATGGATACATGGAAGGAAAATTGATCAAGTTTATGTTGATGGTGGTACGCAAGTTTATGTAATCACTGAAGAAGCAGTGTTGTAAATGCATCTTAAAATGACAGGGAAGTCACTCTTTAAGGTTAAAATGGCAAATAGCCCAAAAGTAAAATGCTTGGGAGTCATTGAGAACTTGGAGATCAACATTGAAGGCCAAATAGCATGTTTGGATTTCCATGTCATGCCTGCAAAACTTGGGGCATATCCTCTCATTTTGGGACGATTGTGGTTGATTGGTATGAGATCCAGACAAGACTGGTATAGAGGTCAATTGGAACTCTATCTAGATAAGCCTATTCATAAGAGGGTGATCTTTGACATGAAAACAGGGTCCATCATTCAAAGTGGACATGAAAGTGATGTTGGAGGTGATGAAAGTAGTGATTCAAAAAATTCCAGCCTTGATGAGGATGATAGAGAATGGGAAGCTAGCCTACTCTTTAGGGATGTTGATCTCTTTGGGTTGTCAATCCAGGGTTCAAAAAAAGAGGAAAAAGTGGTAAATATTGCTGCAGGAAGTGCAGACTTCTTGAAGGAAACATGTGATCAGCAACCTAAAATGAATGTTGGATTGCCTAAGCTTATGAATATGTTGGGAAATGATTTGACTAATGATGAAAGAGATGAATATTCAGCCATTTTTCAAAAATACTCAAAACTGTTTGCTATAGAATACCACCAACTGAGGGGTACTAATAATAGATTTATGCACCATATCAAATTGAAAGAAGGGTGTAAACCAGTGGCTCAAAAACTTAGAAGACTTGGTACAATTTAGAAAAATGTACTTAAAGCTGAAATTCAGAAGTTGCTTGATGTTGAATTTATCTAGCTTGTTGATGATGTAGAATGGGTGTCTCCTATTGTAATCAGACCAAAGAAGAATGGAAAGTGGAGAGTATGTGTTGATTTCAAGCCTCTTAATGCAACTACTAAGAGGGACTATTGTCCTCTTCCGTTTCAAGATGAGATCTTGGATCAAGTGGTTGGTCATGAATTTTACAGTGCGTGCGATGGATACTCTGGATATTTCCAAATCAGAATAGCAAAAGATGTTCATTACCCCATGGGGATGCTTCTGTTATGGAGTCATGCCTTTTGATCTGATGAATGCATACGCTAGAGTTTCAAGATGGGTTAGTTGGGTATTTGCCCCTTTCATTGGGAAATCTTTGCAGGTATTTATGGATGACTTTTGTGTGTACAGCTCAAGGGCCTTACACTCTAAAAAGCTTGATGAATTTTTTTGCAGACTTGATGAGGATGGTGGTCAGTTGAACCCTGATAAATGTAAGATAGCAAGAACTAGAGTGATACTCTTGGGTCATGAAGTGTCTGCTAATGGTATTTCACTTGAGCCTAGTAAATTGGAGGCTTTACTTCTTATGGACTCTCCCAAAACTGTAAAAGAACTTATGAGCTTTGTTCAAAATTTGAGGTATCTATCAAGGTCATTCCATATGCTGGTTGAATATGTATATCCTTTACAGAAAGCAACTCAAAGGGATCCTTTAGTTTGGACGCAAGCTGAAGAGGATGCATTCTTGTAGATTAAGCACTTTGCTAGTTCTTATGTCTCCAAACTAGGACGAACCTTTCTTCATTAGCATTAGTGTTGGAAAAAATGTAGTGGGAGCCGTTTTAATGCAAAAGGAAAAAGGGATGTCTTATATGAGACCGGTGTTTTATATAAGTAGATCCATTGGAATGATTGAAAAAGCTTGGATGGAAGAAGAATTGTTGGTATGGGGGCTAGTATATGTAGTTAAAAGATGGAAATCATACTTGATTCAAAAAACATTTGTAGTACTTAGTGGTTCCCAGTTGCTTCCACGAGTTTTGCGATTTGCTGAAAATGCTCCAAGAGTTACTAAGTGGCAGTTGGCTTTGCAAGAATTTGAATTTACATGTTTGAAGGAGGATACTATAAGAGCTAGCTTGGCTGATATCTTGAATTATAAAGAACTTGTTGAAAGTGCAGCCGTTATAAGACGCAAATTGATTCTGCATCTGCAAATTCATGAGGAGATGAAGGATAAAGAAGCTACCTTAGTTTTTTATGGCAGTTACAGAAGAGTGCTGAAAAAGGGAGGATTGGGTTTTGTCATTATGGATGCTGAAAATCAAGAAGTCTTTTTTGGAAGTCAAGAGAGTAAAGAGATACAAAGTAACAATGAAGCTGAATATGCAAGTTTACATGCTGGTCTAAAACAGTATATTCAGCTGGGATACAGAAAGATAGTTGCAAAAGAAGATGCTATGTTGGTGGTTAGACAGGTTCAAAATGTTTGGAAAGCCAATAAAGATATTTTGAAGGACTAGTTGTTTAAGATAAAAGGCCTCATGAGGCACTTGCAAAATTTGAAATTTGGCATGTTGGTAGGAAAAACAACCGTAGAGCTCATGAATTGGCTGAAAATGCTCTTTCTCGGTATGTTGTTGCCATGAGGGTAGATAATCCTAGATATGAGGATAGGGAAAGCCTTCACCTCATTGAAGAGTTTCTAAAAACTGGGGAGTTAAAGTCATTGGCTGATAAATACAAAAGATATGCCATTATCAAAAAGGCCAGGGCATATGTGCTCATAAATGATCAGTTGTACATGAAGAGGATTGATAATGTACTGAGAAGGGTGCTAGATAGTTCTGAGATTCCTGCTTGTTTATCTTCCTATCATGACAAAGCATGTGGTGGTCATTTTGATTTTGAGCTTACCAAAAGGAAAATTCTACTAGCAAGACTTACTTGGCCTAGTCTAAGTGCTGATGTTGCTCATTGGAGTAAAAGTTGTCATGCTTGCCAGTCATATGCAAAAATCGTACTAATTCCAAAACATGCTAAAGCCATTGTTTCCTATGGACCGTTTGAGAAGTGGGGTTTAGATTTTATTGGACATTTGCCTGGTACAAAAATAGGAAAGCCTTACATCATTACTACAGTTTATTATACGACCAAATGGCCTGAAGCTAAGGCTACAAGGAATTGCAAGAAAGAGGATGTAACTCAATTCCTCATAGAGGATATATGCTGCGGATTTGGGATACCACTAGAAATAGTGACAAATCAAGGTCCTGGCTTTAGAAATAAGCTATTGAGAGAGTTAACAAGGAAACTAGACTTGAAACATAGATTTGCTACTCCTTGTTACCCTGAGTGCAATGGATTGGTGGAAACATTCAATGGAACGTTACAGAAGATTCTCTTTAAGTTGGTGGAAAATCATCCTAAAGATTGGGACAATTATCTACATCAAGCTTTGTGGCTTGTAGAATAATGCAGAAGACAAGTACAAGATGCACCCCTTTTCAGTTAGTATATGGTCAAGATGCTTTATTACCTATGAATGTCATGTTTCCTACGATGGAGTTTGTAAGAAAGCATCAGTTAGATCAGACAAAATTGGGAATTGAGAGAGGACTGAACTTGCATACCCTATAGTTGGATAGGCAACAAGCAATGAATTGTTATGAAAAACAGATTGTGAAGAGAAAGGAATGGTTTAATACATAGTTGAAGAAGAAGAATCTTACAGAGGGAATGCTAGTTATGAGATATGACAGTAGCTTGGACTCTACTTTTCAAACCAAGTTTTGAGTTAGATGGGAAGGACCTTTCCTCATAAAGTAGAAGTTTGAAAATGGCACTTACTTGCTACAAGATTTAGATGGGATTGTTCACAACAGTAGAATCAATGGGTTCCGTCTAAAGAAATATATATGCAGGATCATGCAACTCAAGGGGATGTAAGTAACGTACATACTGTACATAAAGTAGGTTGCTTCCAGTTTACTGTTTGGGGCAGATTCAGTTTTCTAAAATCTAGTGTTGATTAGATAGTTGTAAATGATGGACAGCATATTAAAAGTGTGCCTTGGCACCTACTAAAGGTATCTGTCAAGCTTGGTGTTGATCCGAGCGAGAATGCAAGAGTTATGGTTTGTGGAAGGTTGATGTCTGAAGTGGATTGCATGCAGGAATTTAGGACTGTAGACTGTGAAAAGCTGTTTCAGGACAGCAGACCAAGGAATTTGACTCTAAGTTATTCTGAAGAGTTGTGGATTGGAAAGAGAGCTACAACTTTCCTTTTTGAAGCTTGGCAATCCAAGATCTGGTTAGAAAGTTATGAGCTATTCTGTGCTATGCTCTATGAAGCATATTTTCAGAAAAAAGGTGTTTGTCTTTGTTAGATATTTTTGAAGCTTTTAATAAAGGTTTGTTCACACTTTGTATTCCAAACCAAGGGGTGGCTAATCATGGTGAGTGAAAATGAGCAACCAGGGACATGATGCTTCATGAAGTCAAGTGGGGTAACACATGCAAATATCATTTTTTTATCTTTCTACGTAGCGGGAGTCGAGTTGATAAACGGAAATCCCAAGTGGTATCATGCATGTTCGACACGTGGTTGAGATATTTGAGTTTTGAGACATGCGCTTCATGCAGGAAGAGGAAAAAATGTGTTCTCATTTCCGATTTTGAGTCCGCGAGTGGAATTTTACATGGGAAGGGGCATGTTTGCCATTTAGCAATTGAGGGGAAGCAAGGGGCAACTTGAAAATTAAGGGGGAAAAAACGTGAGTAGCTCTTTTTGGGAAAAAAGAGAAGAGAAGTGTTCGACACAATACAACACAATAAGCATGAGAGAGAGAGAGAGAGAGAGAGAGAGAGAGAGAGAGAGAGAGAGAGAGGGGGAGGGAGGGAGGGAGGGAGAGAGAGAGAGAGAGAGAGAGAGAGAGAGAGAGAGAGAGAGAGAGAGAGAGAGAGAGAGAAGAAGAATCTTGGAGGCTAAAGAAGGGAGAAATCTGAAGCTTGGAAGAAGAAGAACAAACTGTCAGAAGAAAGAGACCGTGAAGTTGAAGTTATTGGAGTTGAGAAGTAGGATGGCAGAGCTGCTAAAGTCAATGGGCTGATGCGAGTTCTCAGTTCTCAGATGACGGTAATAAGAGTCTCCTTTTTGTCTTGTTTTCTTCTACTGCTTTGTGGGATAGAGAGTTTGCATATCAATTCTGGTTTATGGATATGAGTGAAAGACAGCAGAGGGTTGTGCTTCTTCATGATGAGAGTGATGTTTGCTAGTCATTGAGTGAGGCTCCTCCTTGTCAGTAGAGAAGAATGGAAGTGAAAGGTCTCTACATCTGGAACTGGGTATGTAACAAGGAATATGTATTATGATCGAATGTTGAATGCACGAGCTCGAGTTATTGGAAAATCTGAAAGGATTTGTAGCCAAGAAGATAATGGATTAGAGTTTGTAAAGTTCAAAGCTCTCCCGACTCTTCATCAATGCAAGATCATGCTTTTGGAATAGAGAAGTTGTGTTTGCTGTATAAAGCGTGCAAAATTTTATGATTACAGACTGTGCAGAGTTATTTCAGGGCAGCAGATCAAGGAGTTTGACACTGAGTTGTTCTGAAGAATTGTGGATTGAAAAGAGAGCTACAACTTTCCTTTTTGAAGCTTGGTGATGATCGGAGGTTTGGCTAGAAAGTTATGAGCTGTTCTGTGTGTAATGCTCTATGAAGCAGTTTCTGTGCTTTATGAGGCAATTTCCATGCTTTATGAGGAAACAGTTGAATTCAACAGCTTCTACAACACCAACTTGGTTTCCCATGGAAGTCATTATGCTTATCCATTGATATATCAATGCAAAACTTAGTTTTGATGCAATAATGGAATGTCTATAGCTGTGAAATGCTTGTAGCAGTTGAATGGGCATGAAAATTTGTTGTATAAAGCTTTGATTTCCTAAGTATTTGGTTTGCATTTATGTGTGCTTTGAAGAAGAATGATAGAGAGGGTCTACAACTGATTTTGTACTGCTTGAAGCGATCATGCTTTGTGGAGCAGTTTGTTGCATGGGGTTGCCATTCCTAAAAAATAGGAGTTGTGTGAATCTGAAAGCTCTTGTTGTTAGAGTCTATGCCATGGTTGTTTCCGCGTCAAATCTTCTCTAAAAGTGGTAAAATTTGAGCTTGAAAGTTTGAGCTATTTAAGTGTTGAGTTGAAGTCTCAGTAAGGAGAAAGTGATTGGGAATTTTCGATCATGTGTTCAGTGGAGTCATCTTGTGGGTTTTGCATAAAAAGTATAGAATAGAACATAATTATTCCTAATAGCTATGGCCTATCTACAATCCCCTCATTGCATATCATGTGTTTGGATTTTAAATCCCCCCGCCCCCCCCCCAAATTTAAACTCATGATGTAGACAATTTTATGCATGACCATCTTTTGCAATAGCTCGGTTACCACATTACTTGCAAGGAACATGTGTGCCTCAGAGATATAAATGGTTTAGTAGACTTGTGCTTCTAGATAAGATAATTTCAGCCAAGGCTTATATATGTAAAGTTACAAGGTGTTTATAATTATGATTTGTGAGAATTAAAAAAGAGATTCCACACTTTCTCAAGTACTCCTTCATATGTAGAAATATCAAAAGGAGCCTTCTTTCTCTCTTTTTATTAAAATTCATGGAAAGGGCTTTGTGGTGGGCCCTAACTTTGTCATACCATAGGAAATTTCAAAAGTTTGTTATGGGGGTTGGTTTAATGAATAAACAAACTAAGTACCCCAACAAACTAACCACTGCTTGGTTGTTAGTAACTAACTCATGTATTTAAGCATGGATTGGCTAAAGAAGGGAGGGATGGAATGATGAGAGTTGAAGCTCTATTTGATGTATCTTTCTTTTTCCAGTAATTGATCTATTCCCGTTCGAAGACAATATAATGTGTGTTGTCAAGAGCTTGTTGGATAGGAATTTTATACATAGTTATTGGTGGTGACAACAGGCATCACTCGTCATGTTTGGTAATTTGAGAGATGAAATTATGATTTCTTATGAATTTTCCTTTGTACAACCTTCTAGCCTAGATTCCCTATTGCAATCTTACATTGTAGCATTGCAAAAACTATCTACAACCAACCAACAAATTTCTACTAATCAAGCCATTCTATCTTTGTTAGCCAATCAAGATACCTCTTCTTCTTCTTCTTCTTCTTCTTCTTCTTCTTCTTCTTCTTCTTCTTCTTCTTCTTCTTCTTCTTCTTCTTCTTCTTCTTCTTCTTCAAACCAATATAGGAAGGTTCACCCAGAATCGTTTTCTGTTCTACAAGCTGTAGACATATTATCTTGGTTAGATCCCTTTAAAAATGTTGTAGATTATCATCAATGCTGGCCAGAAGGAGAAATTTTCAATGAGCTACAAATTTTTTTTGGAAGGAATTGCATCCACATGGTATATTCAACAACTTGATGAGGTAAAACATAATTGGAATTCTTTCAAGCTAGCTGTAGGATGATATTTTCTCATGACATGTAGCCAAAAGGGCTCTCCAACAGCTTAATGAGTGTGAACGAAAGGAGCATGAAACAATTTCTCAACTTGTTGTGCATTTGAAGAAAATTGTGATGAGATTTGATATAAAAATTATAGAGAACATGAAGTTATTTTTTTAATGGCCTAGACTAAGACATGATCTTCGTAGAGGGTTAAGGTCAAGGTCTTTGACTTTTGTAGATGATATTTAGCTCAAAGAATTGAAGAAAACCTTCTCAATGAAGGAAGAATATATTTTCAACAAGAATAAAAAAAGATAGAGCCAACCTTGATGGTCATTAATCTCCAAAATGCTCAAAGACGATTACTTGCTAAAGATACCCAGGGATAGACAAAGTGTTTCAATTGTAATGTGTGTGATCACATATCCAAGAATTGTTGGAAGCCACAAAGACCAAGAAATGTAATAAAGAAAGTACGTACAAGATGTCCAACTTGAAGAGATTTCATTATCAAAAAAGTCCTAGGTAAATGGATGCAAGAAGCAAACCATTTGTACATTCAAGCCTTAACATGAAGTTCTCAAAAGTGAATTGTAAGCACAATTAGTGTGAAAATTTGTAATATTTCCGTACGAAATATTAATGATCCTAGACCCTGCACATCCTGTGCAAGAGCAACTTAAAGCAATCTCCCGCAACAATAAAAATTTGGGCTAAGTGCTCCCTCCGCATGCACTAGCAAACTCCAACCCGCATTGTGCATAAGAGGCCGTGGCTCAAAAGCCGTAGTTCCACGCGGGAACACCCCTTCAAGGGGGAAAAAGGGATAAGAGATAAATTTTTGGCAAATTTTTTTATGGATAAACTCCCCTCCCCTTCAGCCGTTGCATGGTGGGGAAGAGGGAGTGTGAGAGGAGTGGGTGTGGAGTAGGAGAGCATGGGGGGGAGGAGGCATGCAACTAGCCACGTGTGTGGCTATTCCCCCCCCCCCCCCCCCCCCCCAGTGCTATATGAACCCCCCCCTCTCTCAAGCTTGAGGGGGAGGAAAGAGAGGGAGGATCATTCCGTTGCTGCTACCGCCACGCTACCTTCACACCGCCAGGGCTGCCGCCCCATTGCTGCCTCCGTCCTCACCACCATCACCATCATAATTATCATTGTCGTCATCCTCACCTCCATCCCCATCATTTTCCCAATCATCAATTTCTCTCTCCACGTCATCTGCTGTGGACAGAGGCTTAGAAGCTTCTATTAGAAGCTTCCATTAAAGCTTCCATAAGCCTTGTTTACCTGTGCTTTCCCGGGTTTCTAAAACCGTGTCCTGCAAGGCTTGTGTCCTATGCGGAGGAGGGGATATCGAAGAGAAGTGACTTCGTAATGCGTAAGAGAGCCAAGAGGAAGTTTGCTGAGTCGAGATCTATGTCATCGATGGCTCCTAAGCAAAAGTCGTGAGGCGCACATGCGGGAGCTTCCAACCCGAGTACGCGAGTAGACAATGCCCCGATTCTTAATGCCCAGGTTCTGATAACATTCCGACATGAAAGGACGCATTAAGCATGTCTTTAAATTCACGTAGGCAAGTTTGAATACATTGGAAATTTTATATACTCGCATTGAATTACCAAGTTAAGTTGCATGACGATTACTTACATGGTCTTGGTAGTTGCATTCTTGAATGCATATTGCTTAAGTTAAAAGGTGGATTGGTCTAAAGGCATCCTTGTTGCCTCACAAAAAGAACATCGCATATAACACATAATGCACTTAGGTAATAATTTCCTAGTTGTGACTCGTGTATGAGATAATCTTAGACTCTCATTGAACAATGGTCCAAATAGTCGCAATGCATGGAAAGGAAATTATGAACTTTGCACATTGCATGCGAAGATAGTTACATTTTAGGTCAGGTTAAGTGATAGAAGGAAGGATTAAATCAAGGATGGACTCATGGCATTCGCTCATGCATGGATTTTACTTATCAAATTTTGAATGCATCTTCATTAAAAATATTAAAGCTTTGATTTCATTGCATCAATATAGGGTTTATAAGAGTTAGCTCTGAACTGTCAATCATTATAGTTCAGGGCAAGGAAAAGTAACGATCATTGTAGATCTTATAGCTACATAGAAAGAAAAGGTCTATGGTCTTGAAATCGCATATTTGCATGAAATGATGCATCTCACCTATCTTCTAGTTACTTACATCTTTTAGGGGAAAGTACTTGCAAATCTAGAAGAAAGTATTTACATCTTTAAAAGGAAAGATCATCTTAAATCATGGGTTGATCAAACTAAGTAATTCGGGTATAATTAAATAGCTTACATGAGAATCATAAAGGTACAATTAGATTGCTTATGACGATCACCTCAAAGTGCTAGGTAGGGTTAAGTTACATTAAAAATTCTGCCTAGTATCGCACTTAGGATGCCAACCTAATATTTACGATCCCAAAGGTCCTACCCACATTACAGAATGTTAGGGTTAGCTAAACGCCCATGCAAGAATGATCTAGGGTTTTCACCCTAAGGTTCAATTGACCAAATACTAGACTTCCATATGAATTTAGGAACCCTAGGGCCAAAGCGTTATCGGCCTAGTAGGGTTAGGGTTGGGTTGGGTCAAGAGGACTCCCAAACCCTACATCTTGACCAAAGGTATTCTTGACCAGGGAATACCATGCAATACTTATCTCGTGCAACAAGTTGCAACGTCGCATGGTTTGTGTCTAAATCACAAAATAGTATTACCACTCCTTAGAACAAGGTTGGCGAGTTCTAAGTACAAGTCTAATTTTCTAGAGGATAAGTAGTCATCTTGCTACACCACTCTTCCTTGGACTTATTTGCCAAGTTAGGGGAGATACGAATTTTCCAAGAAAGCAGTTAACAAACCAAGTTACGGCGATGAGCTTGCCCAGGATTTATTGTCTATAACTTAAGGAAATCTAAGGTGAAAACAATTTGGGTCAAAAGGGTATAAACCCTAACCCAAGGATAAAGGGTAAACAAGCAACTTAGCTTACGAAACCCTTGGGATCTTGCCAAGTTGCAATTGATCCCGGATCGAATGCTGGATGTATTCGGAGAGAAGGATTCACACCTTAGCAGTTGGCCGTATAAACAACCACTGGAGTGCTTGTGTTGTATACTTAGGAGCATTGTTTATTCTTCTTTGCTCAAGGAACTAATGCTGGAAAATAACTAATGCTTCAGGTTGAAAGCCTGGAGGGAGAGGCAGCATCAGTTACCCCTGACTATCTACCTGACCCTATCCAAGGGGGTTGTTAGCTGCACCGGGTACGTGGACCGAACCCGCCACGAGAGGTCTCTCCGTGGGTGCTACTTGGAGCAAGAGGACGCCTGGGTGCCAGGGGGGCTTTGGCCATAAATCCTTGCCTCTGGATCCTGCACAAGAGGCCAATGTGACTTAAGATGGGATCTCGAGGCCCGCATACTAGTCATCGGGTGGAACTTGGAATAGCGATCCCTAAGGATTGCTGGAATCGCCTTCCGACGGATTATGGAATAGCCTTCGGGCAGGATTATATGATGTATTCCAAAGACTGATAAATAAAGATCAAATGTTTAAAAGGAACTTGCTTGACATTGTTTTTCTATATTAGTGCCTAAGTTACATGAAGGAACCAATGATTAATTGGTTAATTAAGGAAGCTATTTTTTTCTTGTCAAACTAAATGTGGTAGGTAATTAGATAACTAAAGCAACCTAAGGAAAGTGCGGTGGATGTGACCCTGGGTCCGTCCTACGAAAGGGTGGTCCTGGTTGGCTGGAAACTTTTCTCAAAGGAATTGACAGCGACGAAAATAATGACCTAGAATCTATAAAGCTAGAGTCCCGATTTATGTTGTTTTAGGGGAACGGAATGGGACTATGCCTTATGGGCAGATAGGTTTAGCTTTATATCCCTCTCATTTCCCATTCTCCTTGAACCAAGTGCAGTATAAATCCGCTTCGACCCTGACATTTCTACGTAAAGTAGTTACCTTCTAGGAACTTGACCATTAGGAAAACCCTGACTCAGGTCAGTCCTAAGTGGGAACGGCCAGAATGCTTCCGCTTCATGGCAGACTCAGGAAGACCTAGATCGCAAACCCTGTGACATTCCTTGGGAGTGTCGAGCGGCACTTTCTAGACTCTCTTCCCGATGGGCTGCTAAGACGTGTCCTGCAAGTGGACAGGGGGACACATTACAAAATTAATGGTTTGAATGTAGAAGTATTGTTGGATTCTTGATGTTCTTTTTCTTTTATCAGTTCTAATTTATCAAGCACAATCAATCCTTATTGATAGCATGTTCAAGAAATTTCAATAACTTTTGGTGACAATAAACATGTTTATCATTCATTTGAAGTTTATAATTTTTGGCAATAAACATGTTTATAATACATTTGAAGTTCTCCATGCCCCCTTTGAAGTAAAAGTGGAAATTTTTCAACATCCCTATAATATCATTCTGTGTCAAGTGTTTTCAATGACTTTGGGATCTGATTGGCTCATCACGAGGTGCCCATTTGAATTTTAAAGATATGACATTGGATATTCCAATAGGATTGAAACTTCGTTTCTTGCAGTTGGGTACTTGGGACCATTTTCAAAATTTACAAACTAATGAGTTAGCAAGGATGGCACTGCAAGATCAACAACAACAACAAATTATAGAGGATTTGCAACTATCTCTTTTTGCATTATTGTAGCTTTCTCTTCCTCATCACTGGCGTTCCATCACTGGTGTGTGCGAACATCATCTTCCCATCTTTTAATTGCAAGTGTTGCAGGGTGACAGAGTTCTGCTACCTCTAGAACGACACTTGATATCTTCCACTCTAAACCCTTTTCAATCACAACTAATATAGTTTTATGCTTTGTGTTGACATCCTAATGATGAGCATGGACCTCATGCAACTCAAATATCACTATTGTAACAATATTGAGTCACTCTTATGTGCTTACATCCAAGATAAGTATCATGACATGTATCCAATTTCCAATGCTTTCTTTGTGAGCACCAATGAGTCCAAAAGCCAGCATTGGTCCCTCTCAGGCTGCCAACTTCCTTGAATCCTCCATGGCTCCAATCCCTACTCCAGATCCAGCAAGGTATATTGGGCACCCTCTTGTTTCATGGCTCTTCCACAGTCATGTCAAACATCATGTTGCAGTCCACATTGCACTTTTACATTATCACGAACAAATAACACAATAAGAAATTGTGTCAAGTTGACTTGTTTTTTTATTGAAGTAATTGACCCTTTCTTCCTCCATAAGGCCCCCCAGTCACACTAGGGCATGCACGGCCAAGAAAGGGAAAGCGGGGCATAAGCAAAAATTAGCTTCCCTTGCTAAATTTGGGGTCACACTAGGGTGTGCAGAGGCAAGGGGACCCACAATGCTTTTAAATATTAAAAAGTCTCAAACAAAAAAAAAAGTTACCTACTCTACTCTATGTATCGAGATTATCTTCTCCCAGCATACTTCGTCTTCTTCAGGCTCTCCTTCATGCCCTTTTCTCTGTGATAGTCGCATGGTCTACTACAACCTCTCTCTCTCTTTTTGCATTGTGCCAAATTATAGCAATTAACAAGGCTTGTGCAATCAGCATTTCCACACCACCTATACCAATGGAGCAACATAGAAAAAAAGGCCAAGCAAAACTTGCTACACCTTGATGCAGCAACCTACACTAAGAAATCATATATTGTGTCTGTAAAGGCTGCCCCATCGACCTACATTGTTCTACCATATACTTGCACATCGCTGCAAGAGAAAACAAACCAAACATCAAATAGTCTTAGTGTCTAGCATCATGGAGTAGGTTCCATATAGAAGGTACTAATTGTTCTCGTAAATATAGCACATCTAAGAAAAATTTTCCCAACTAATGAAGATGGTTTAGTAGGGTCTATGATGCACCTTCAATCATTGATTCTATGTAGTCCACCTCACAATACTCGCTAAAGGAAGTTCAACATACCTATAATCACAAAACTCCAATCAGGCTGCCCCAAAGATCTGCAACAAGTCTAGTTACATGTGCTTCAACCCTCACCCAGATGCTAGGATTTAAATTTTTGCCTTATTCTTTATTGCAATTTATGCACTCTACTACAATCATAGCAATTAAAAAGGCATGTGTAATTAACATTACCACACCACTTGTACGAGTGGAGCAATAGAAAAAAAAGGCAAGGCAAAACCTACTTCTCGACATAGCAACTTGCACTAAAAAAGCCCATCATGCGTTCACGATGATTGCCCCTTATATTTGCATTGTTTCACCCCATACATGCGCTCACTGTGCAAGGAGAAAAAAAACAGGCATCAAATCATTTGAGTGTCTAGCATGGAGTAGGTTTCATATAAAAGGTATTATGGGCATGTGATGTGCCTTTAATTGTCAATTCTATGTGGTCCACCTCATCGTGCTCGTTGAAGGAAGCTCAACATACCTGTAATCATAAAACTCCATCTAGGCTACCCCAAAGATCCGCAACAAGTCTAGTTACCTACACATCTACTTTTAATCCCCCCACTAAGATGAGATTCTGTGGCTATTTATTTTGGTTCCATTTCTCATAGATGATGGGGTTTAAGTTACTACACTGTTATTTACTACAATCATTGGAGCCCCAAGAGAGACACCAAGGAAAAAGGGATTCTACTGCAAGAAAATCTATCTTGTAACATCAACAAGATTTTATTTCATTCTTTTGATGACCAAAACAAAGAAAACAACAATTCTTCACGCAGCATCATATTATATATCTCCCACGGATTTGATAGGACCATAATCTTCAACATCTTCATAGAATCCATCAATAGAACAAGGAACACAAAATACTACACCACTTTTGAATGGAAATTAATCACATAGTATTCATCTTCAATGTCTTCATAGTTTTCTCTCTCAATCTCTCATATACAAATACACTGTTTTAATAGAATTGGCTATCTTTGGCTCTCTCTCTCTCTCTCTCTCTCTCTCTCTCTCTCTCACAATAGTACATCATCTCCTCACTAAAATACTCAATAATGACTCTCAATAATCCTTCTTAGGTCGTGGATGCACCTTCCAAGATGTATGTCTGATGTGAAGAGGCACCAGAGCCACTACAGTGTCTCTTCATAGCTCACTACTGTCACTATCACTTCAGTCTTCAGCAGTTGCTTCTTCCATTTTTTTTAGCTCTTTTGAACTTAGATTCATAATTTCCAAAAGTTAGAAAACTTTTCCAAAGTCACATATACATTCTACAGAACACTTACAGAAGATCTACATAATAGAACAGAACAGGAACAGAGCAGATATAGAACAGAGACAGAATAGATACAGAGGGTTACAGAAGGTCATTAGAGACAATAGATCCTCATAAATCATGCTAAAACCATTCCAAACTATCAAAAACTATTCAATAAACTTCCAAAATATTTCAACCTCCATCAATCATAAATCCATGCTTCATAAATAAGAAAATCATAACAAAACAGAAGCTATACAGAAGGTATTGGAACCAATCACAATCTCAACAGAACCTATCAGAACATCACAGAGCCTCGTATTTCTACTAAAAATCATCATAGACTTCCAAAAAATAATCAATATCGTCCAAAACACTCTCAAACACTTCCATTAACAATCATACATCACTCTAAATCCATCCAAAAATCAATCATTCAGACCTTAAAAACAATAAAAATCAATCAAAAATTCAGTCTTTTTCCACTCTCAACATTTACACCAAGGAAAAGGGGATTCTACTGCAAGAAAATCTATCTTGTAACATCAACAAGCTTTTATTTCATTCTTTTGATTACCAAAATAAAGAAAACAGCAAATCTTCACGTAGCATCATAGTAAATATCTCCTACGGATTTGATAGAATCAACCATAATCTTCAACATCTTCATAGAATCCATCAATAGAACAAGGAACATAAAAGAATACAACATTTTTGAATGGAAATCAATCACATAGTATTCATCTTCAATGTCTTCATAGTTTTCTCTCTCAATCTCTCATATATAGATACACTGTTTTGATAGAATTGGCTATCTCTGGCTCTCTCTCTCTCTCTCTCTCTCTCTCTCTCTCTCTCTCTCTCTCTCTCTCTCAATAGTACATCATCTCCTCACTACAATACTAAATAATGACTCTCAATAATCCTTCTTAGGTCATGGATGCACCTCCCAAGAGGTATGTCTGATGTGAAGAGGCACCTGAGCCACTACAATGTCTCTTCATAGCTCACTACTATCACTGTCACTTCAGTCTTCTCTTTAGTCTTCAACAATTGCTTCTTCCATTTTTTTTAGTTATTTTGAACTTAGATTTATCCTTTCCAAAAGTTAGAAAACTTTTCCAAAGTCACACATACATTCTACAGAACACTTACAGAAGATCTATAGAACAGAACAGAACAAGAACAGAGCACATACAGAACAGAGACATAACAGATACAGAGGCTCTACAGAAGGTTTACAGAGGGTTATAGAAGGTCATTAGAGAACAATAGATCCTCATAAATCATACTAAAACCATTCCAAACTATCAAAAACTATTCAATAAACTTTCAAAATATTTCAATCTCCAACAATCATCAATCCATGCTTCATATAGAAGAAAATCAGAACAACAAAATAATACACCACTTTTGTTCAATGGAAATCAATCACATAGTATTCATCTTCAATGTCTTCATAGTTTTCTCTCTCAATCTCTCATATAAAAATGCACTGTTTTGATAGAATTGGCTATCTCTGGCTCTCTCTCTCTCTCTCTCTCAATAGTACATCATATCCTCACTACAATACTCAATAATGACTCTCAATAATCCTTCTTAGGTCGTGGATGCACCTCCCAAGAGATATGTCTGATGTAAAGAGGCACGAGAGCCACTACAGTGTCTCTTCATAGCTCACTACTGTCACTCACTCCAGTCTTCTCTTTAGTCTTCATTAGCTGCTTCTTCCATTTATTTTAGCTCTTTTGAACTTAGATTCATCATTTCCACAAGCTAGAAAACTTTTCCAAAGTCACACATACATTCTACAAAACACTTACAGAAGATCTATAGAACAGAACATAACAGGAATAGAGCAGATACAAAACAGAGACAGAACAGATACAGAGGCTCTACAAAAGGTTTACAGAGGATTACAAAAGGTTATCAAAGAACAATAGATCCTCATAAATCACATTAAACCATTCCAAACTATCAAAAACTATTCAATAAACTTCCAAAATATTTCAACCTCCATCAATCATCAATGCATGCTTCATATATAAGAAAACCAGAACAAAACAGAAGCTATACAGAAGGTATCAGAACCAATCAGAACCTCAACACAACCTACAGAACATCACAGAGCCTCGTATTTTTACCAAAAATCATCATAGACTTCCAAAACATAATCAATATCATCCAAAAACTCTCAAATACTTCCATTAACAATCATACATCACTCTAAATCCATCCAAAAATCAATCATTCAAACCTTAAAAAAACAAAAATCAATCAAAAATTCAGTCTTTTTCCACTCTCAACATATCCCCACACTTAGAAAGGAAGCGTCCTCACGACCTAAGGAAAAGAAGAATATAAGTTCAGTAAAGAGCTCAATTTGATCTTCTTTAATATCTTCAATAATCACCCCAAACCACGATCCCAACTTATCACCTGTATCTCTAGAAAATAATACTACTAAAGGAAAACTTTGTTATTCATTAACACATCTAATAAACAATAAAAAGTCATGAAAAATTTATAAAGGATATAAGAAGTTCTTCAACTTTCCAGCGTAGACTTGCCATCCACCATCACCATCAATAGTTGAAAAGAGAGCTCTCGAACAAATCATTCAACCAGCACGAACTCATCACATACAAATTATTACAACACACACACAAACACAACCATCTGAATGGCACCTCCAAAAAATGTCTCATTAAGAAGCACAAAAGATACATCCAGGGGTATCAATGAAGATGATCCCTCTTGAAGGCTTGATGATTTTGAAAGTGATCTAGGGATAACGACTCATCTACAAAGGATTTTGGAGGATTTTGAAAGAACTAAAGGCAGCACATCTGTTCTAGCAAAACAAGATATCTGCTAGGTAGACAAAGGGCATGAAAATATAGGACATCCAACTGTTGGGAATCAATGTTCACATTGACATTCGTACAAAGCTTTGGAATGGCCTTTTGATCGTTATAGAAATGCCTATGCATATATGCTAAGTACGAAGCAAAATGGGCTGTCAATCTCACTGAAGGATCTAGAGATTGTGAATATTGTTGAGAAAAATGGATGTAATTTTGGTATGCTTGACTAGCAGTTGTCCAGTCCCTTGGAATTAAGGGCCAATTAATATGTGGTCCCATGAGAGAATCAGTTAGGCTCCATCCTCTTCTTCTCGAAATCTGCTGATCAAATCCTTCGTGCCCACTAACCAACTGAGGGGGTTGAGAAATAGAAGTGACAGGAGATGGAAGTGGAATAAGTAAAAGAGGATGAAGAGATGGGAATGCAAAATCATAAAATGAGGAATAAGCTAAAGAAGGAGTGGCTGAAAATTTAAGTGAATCAGTTAGGAAATGTATCAATTGATAAGCAAAAAAAGTAGAAGGTATATGGATAGATGGAGAAGGACATGGCGAATATGGGGAAAAGACTCGATCTTCAATGAAATAACAATAGGTAAAGATTGGAATTTGAGGAAAACCCTGAGGTTGAAAAAGGAGAGGTAAGATAGCTATTGAGTTGGATTTGTTGATAGTACAATAAGCTCGGAATAGAGGGACCTAAAATAGATCGTCGATGGTAGGCATCAAAGAATGATGAATAAAATTATTGATTCTTGGAAAGATAAGCTAGGTGATCCACCCTCAGTTGGTTAGTGCTTTGCACATAAGTAGAAGCTGTATTCTGGCATTGGTTCAGGACTACAGAATCAATCATTGAATGCCATGAAGTGTCATGGCAAGTAGCCACTTTAGAAGAATAGCACTAGAACATGTCATCTATCCTCAACTCCAAATAGTTGACATATAAGGCAGCTTGTAAGGCCACATCCCCCACATACCAAGCCATATCTACATCATCTAAAATTAATAGATCACCTTGTAGATACATGTAAGACAGCAACATGGTATCCGTCATCACAGAATCCTCAAAGACCATATGGACAATGTCTGTCAGCAAATCAGAAGACCAAGCCCCACTCCAACCATCCTCTAGAAGAGGGAGATCCATCATTGAGAGCATAATATAGAAGGCCAACTTCTGCAACTGATAGTGAACAAAAAAGGAATGGTCCGGAGGAACATACTCCTGAAATTGCTCAAATGTAGACCATAATAAATCCATCCTGGACTACAATCTTTCCACTTTATCTTGAAACAATGGACATAATGTGGCCTGTCTCTGGAGAACTGCCAAGTCCTGCTGAGATATAGAAGGAATCATAGGAATACTGGGACTTGGAGGAATGGACCGTGACTGCGCCAGTTGGTCCTGCAATTGCTTAATCTAGGAAGCCTGGGATTCCAATGTATAATGAGTAGTTAGCAAAGTTGACAGTTTCACATCAAAAAGAGTCTTAAACTCTTAAGCTTCTTTGGACATTTTCTCTTTTTCTTTCGAAACTCTAGTGACCTCTGACTGAGCCTCTACTAACTGAGTTTTCAAAGAAGATATTTCTTCTATTTGAGTCTCAATCATTTGTTTCTGCTGCTCCATATGCTTAAACAGATTAGCAAGAGTGTCTTTGGCGGAGGCTCACTCTGTGGTTGCCTTATGCAACTCGTCTTTGGATTGCATTAATTCTTCATAGAAAGAAGCATATAGCTGTTGAGCACAAGTTGTCACTGAGAGTTCAATAGAACTATGGATGTCGTTACAAAGGAAAGGAATGGCATCCCCTGACACTAAACTGTTCAGCGAAGGAACTGATATTTCCAAAGAACCCTCTTGATGTGCCCTGAATAAGTTATTGCATGTGACGTAGGCAGGAAGGTCACTTCTAGAGGTAGCAAGAACTGACACTGAAGGAATGATTGGTGGAACTTTATCTGCCACACGCTTCAAGCGCTTTTGCTGAATGACCAATGGAGGAGGGGAATCAAGATCCTCTATGTCAATGGGTTCTGAATCCTCTAAAGGTGGAGAGGGAGGTACTGGATCATATGGAGAAGGGGGTAGTACACCCTTCTTAAGGCTTGAATATGTCAAGAAAGCATATAGATATGAACCATAAGTTACATTGGTAACATTCTCTCTAGTCACTTTGAAAAAATGTTGGTCCATCTTTGTAAGAAGGTAAGTACTCCAGTCAATGGCAACCCCTTTTAATACCATCCTGGAAGTTGTGAAGAGCTCCTAGGACGAATAGTGGGATGGTGTTTTGGCAAGCATGAACTTGTCTTAGAGAAATTGGCAGACTAGCTTCCAGAGAGGATCAGTGATCATTGAGAAAGGCACTCCTGAATTGTTAATCACCTTCTTGACATCGAGGACCTCTTTAGTCTGCTTCTGTAATAGCTTGAGAATCTCGTCATTTGAGAATAACTGTATGGCTGTAACAAAGGGTTCTCCTTTATAGGAAACAGACAAAGCCTTCCCTAACCCTCTTGGTGTCAAAACCACGAACCAAGCCCAATTTCTTACTGTATGATGCAAGAAACTCATCACACAGGGCTAGATCATCTGGAATCAAAGGGAGTGAAGCAACCACAAAAGTTGCAAGGCTAGCTTTCACGATAGGCTCAAAAGTCAATAGGGAAGAATAATCCCTACTTATCAATGGGACATACTGAACAGGAGGAGGAGCTTGAGGCGCCATTTAGATGGAATACTGGAGCCCCAAGAGGAACACCAAGGAAAAGGTAATTCTCTTGCAAGAAAATCTATCTTGTAACATCAATAAGCTTTTATTTCCTTCTTTTGATCATCAAAACAAAGGAAACATCAAATCTTCATGCAGCATCATAGTAGATATCTCGCACGGATTTGATAGAATCAACCATAATCTTCAACATCTTCATAAAATCCATCAATATAACAAAGAACACAAAATAATACACTATCTTTAAATGAAAATCAATCACATAGTATTCATCTTCAATGTCTTCATAGTTCTCTCTCTCAATCTCTCATATACAGTTACACTGTTTTGATAGAATTGGCTATCTCTGGCTCTCTCTCTCTCTCTCTCTCTCTCTCTCTCTCTATCAATAGTACATCATATCCTCACTACAATACTCTCATAATAACTCTCAATAAACCTTCTTAGGTCGTGGATGCACCTCCCAAGAGGTATGACTGATATGAAGAGTCACCAGAGCCACTACAGTGTCTTTTCATAGCTCACTACTGTCACTGTCACTCAGTCTTATCTTCAGTCTTCAGCAGTTGCTTCTTCCACTTGTTTTAGCTCTTTTGAACTTGGATTCATCCTTTCCAAAAGTTAGAAAACTTTCCCAAAGTCACACATACTTTCTACAGAACACTTACAGAAGGTTTACAGAACAGTTATAGTACAGTACCAGAGCAGCTACAGTACAGTTACAGTACAGAGACAGAGCAAAGACAGAGGCTCTACAAAAGGTCTACAGAGGGTTACAAAAGGTCATCAGAACCTCATAACTCATACTCAAACCATTCCATACTATCAAAAACTATTCAATAAGCATAAAAAAATATCTCAATCTTCATCAATCATCAATCCATGCTTCATACAGAAGACAATCAGAACAAAACAGAAGCTATACAGAAGGTATACAGAACCAATTAGAAGCTTAACACCCTTTTGACATAGGATAGCACCTAGCCCTTCAACTGATGCATTTGTGTGCACATGGAATTCCTTCATCCAGTCATGAGGCTAAAAAATAGGCTCTTGAATGAGGCACTGTTTTAGGGTATTAAAGACTTCTTCACAGTCATCAGTCCAAAGGAAATCCGCATCTTTCCTTAGGAGCTTGTGTAGAGGGGTTTCCTTGGTTGCAAAATGTGCAATAAATCTTCTGTAGTAGCCCACATGGCCCAGAAATCCTCTCAATTGCTTGAGGTTTGTCAGTGCTATTAAATCGGAAACCTTTTCAATCTTTGCAGGGTCTGTTGCAATCCCTTGTGCAGAGACAATATGGCCCAGGAGAACTCTTGATGAGATGCCAAAGACACATTTGTCGGGGTTGAGAGAAATCCCATACTCTCGGCATCTGTCAAAACATTGCTCTAGGTGTCCCTAGTGCTCACGGATCAAGCTATAGACACAAAAGTCATCAAGATACACCTCAATGAAATCATGCAGATGATTCTGGAAGGCACCCATCATTACTCATTGGAAGGTGGCAGGAGCATTATAGAGCCCAAATGGCATCACTCTATAGGCATAGGTCCCCCATTCTATGGTGAAGGTTGTTTTAGATTGGTCCTCTTCTGCGATTTGGACTTGGTTATATCCATTGAATCCATCCAAGAGGGAATATAGCTCATGGCCTACCACTGTGTCCAACAGTTGGTCTATAAAAGGGATATGGAAATGATCCTTCTTCGTCTTCAAATTGAGCTTTTGGAAGTCCATACATATTCGAAGTTTCCCGTTCTTCTTGGGTACTATCACAATGGGCATAACCCATTCCCTGTTAACCACAGAATAAATGAACTCTGCTTCAAGAAGTTTCAATAATTCAGCTTTTACCAGAGCAGAGCAATTAGAATTCATACGCCTTTGTCTTTGCCTTACAGGTTTGGCATCAAGCTCTAGGTCAATATGATGTTGGCATACCGTGGGATCAATTCCCTTTAGGTCTTTGTACGACCAAGCACACACATCTAAATTCTCCTTTAGTAGATCTCACAAGACCACTAGTTCTTCTTTTGGAAGATTGAGACCCACCTTCAGGTGTCGTTCAGTACCGTCAGTATCCAAGAACGTTACTCGTCTTTCACCTTCCACTTCGCAGATGAATGTCCCACAGATTGCTTTTGGATAAAGGTCTAACTCTTTCAAGAGAGTAGTATCCTCATCTGACGTTCCACTAGAACCAGTGTCCTCCTTCTGAACAGATGACTCATTCATCTATTGAGGTTGCTGGAAGGGTATCAAAGCTTTGTTTGCTTCTGTGTGAGTGGCAATTTCTTCTCGACTTAGGTATTCATCTTCAGAGGATGCATCCAGGAATGTCACATAGCACGGACCTTCTAGGGACCGTGGCTCTAATGGCTTTAGCTTCTGTTGGCAAGGGGCATCATCATCATCTTTTCTCTGGACTGAACAGTTAGGACGATAGGAGCCACTGGTGAACTTAATTTTTATGCTTTTAATCCATTGCTTATACAGATTCTGAATACTTTGTGGTCCATTGATCAACCCAAATGGAACCATGGTCATTCCATCCAGCACTCGGAGATCTTCGGCCTCTGAGGTCTCTATAGCGACATCAACAAGATCATCCGCTATCAAAGGAAATTATTCATCTGCACTTTCATAACCTGATTCATTTTCTTCCTCATCATTTTCCTTCTCTTCCTTTGGAGGCTCTGTCTCTGCTTCTGTAGAGGCTCTGTAGGAGAAGAACATATCTTCTACCTTTGCATCTACTTTTGCTTCTGTCATTTCCTTTGACTCTGCTTCTGCCTTTGACTCTGGCTCTGGCTCTCTGTTTGTTACTGTCTCTGTATCTGCTGCTCTGTATCTGTTCTCTCTCTGCTCTGTAATTGTAGTCTCTGTACTGTCTCTGCTCTGTATCTGCTCTGTAACTGTTCTGCCTCTGCTCTATTTCTGCGACTGTCATGTAATAGGGAGAACAGTACATCCATGCTTCTATTTCATTGTCAGAGGTGATTTCAGAAGTTAATTCTAGTTGAGGCAGGAGATATTATCTCATGGACAAGGATTTAACTTTTCTTGACAGTTGGCTTACAGTGCCCACTGTTAGGGACTGTGCCTCTGTTTTCTAAGGAAAGATCTTCTTAATAGCCTCTTCATCTCCCGATGTACCATCTATTATCTCGTTGGAGGAGTCAGTTATGACTTTGATGGATGTGGATCCATTGCCTTTTTGCGATCCATACAGCTTTAACACCACTTTGTTGGGTCCTCTGCCTAGGGTTAGGGTTCCTTTGAACCAGTCAGTCCTGGCTCTTGCTTCAAAAGGCCAAGGTCTTTCCAATAGCAAAGGGTATGAGGTTCCATAAGAATTTGGTTTGACCACCAGATATGTCAGCCAATAGTCTCTTCCTGGAAGGGTTTTTTTTACGTATGGGAGTATGCCCAACGATTTGACTCTGCTTTGGTCCACCAATCTGATAAGCCACTGTGTATGTTGAATTCCTTGCAACCCTAAGTCCTTCATTGTCACATCCATCATTATGTTTACTGATGAGTCTCCACTAATCAATGCATCTGAAATAAAGCATCCTTCTATCCATACACTAATCTCTGGGATTCCAGGATCTAGGAAGGCATTAGCCACATCTACTTCCTTTACAGGCTCCGAGGCCTTATTGGTCTTAGTCGCTATTGAAGGAGTGATCCTTAGCCCACGTCTTCTTGTCAAGATGCTTTTGAATTTCTTTCGACAGCATTAGCAACTGCCGAAATGTTAAGTTTGGTTTAAAAGTGTCTAGGTCTTTGACCAAGTCATAATCTTTGATAGGATCCACAGGCTTCTCCAGCTTGCTGGGGAATGGGGCTACACCCATTTTCATCTTTCCTTTTTCTTCTAATAATTGTAGCATCGGCACTTCTTCTGTTTCTGGAGGTGCTTCTGTCTCATCTATCTCCTGGACCTCTGGTCCTGTCTCTAGGACTGTCTCTGTAACTCTGTGGCACTACAATGCTCTGTACTGCACTGTTCTGTCCTGTACTGCTCTGTCCCTCTATTGGCAAGTTGGACTTCACTGTCTTGGTAGGAGAATTATTTTCGTTCTGAACAATTGGTTCCTTCTTCTTGGTGCACGTGACAGCAGCAACTTCCAACTCTAGCAAATTGGAGGCAGGCTCTTGTACCTTCTATTGGCTATCAATGCCATTGGCCTTTACAGGGGCTGGACTTGGACAGTCCTTTGCAGTGTGGCCTTCTCCTTTGCATCGGCTGCATAAGGGCTTGTAATCCATAGATCGTCTAGGGTTTGGACAATTTGGGGAGATATGTCCCTTTTCTCCACACATGTAACATTCCACGTCTGATCTCTGACCACCGCCAGACTGTCATCCTCTGTAACTTTGAGAGGGAAACCTCCTTGGACCGAAATTAGGACCAAATTCTCTAGGCTTTGATCCAATATCTTGTGTTGTCATTTTGGATTCCAGCAAGTTGAATCTTGCATTTTCATCATTCTGTCTTCGTTCATGCATCTCTTTCAGAGAGCAAATATCCTCTGTATGGTTCTTCCGCAAACAGTAGGAATAGAAGGCCCTAGGAATGGTTGGTTTTCGGGTACATTCAATGGCTAAATGTCCTGCTTGATGACACTTTTTACACCATGTATTAGAGCGCATCACATCTCTTCCAGCTCCCACAGGAGTGGATATATTGGCAGTATTCACCTTCAGCGTCTATAGCTGCTCTGTAATCACATCTACAAGCTCTTTCTTGATACTTGTAAGTGAGTTGGATAAGTAGTCCTTCAGATTTTTATCTCCTGAAGTACTTGTAGTAGGATTTTGGGAAGCTTCTGTAATTACTGCATACACTGGTTGGGTCGATCCAGAAGGTCCTCTGTTCTGCCTCTGATTCAGAGCTCCTGCTGAGACTTGGGGTTGTTGATTCCAGTTGGTAGGGTTCCACTGTTGTTGAGTTGCCATTGGAGGAACTATTTAAGGCCATTGTTGTTGTGGTTGAACCATCATTTGAGGCACTGACATCCGACCATAGTGGATTAGGTGCATTATATTGTGAAATTATTTGCATCTGGGGATAAGGGTAGGGAACTGTCCCTGGGAGTGCATTTGGTGGATATACCATTCTTGGTATGGGAGGAGGTAAGACTCCTCTTCCTGGAGTCATTGACATCCTTGCTTCAACTTCTTCATACAATCTTGTACCTTCCACTACAGCTTGCAAATTGACTGGTCTTCTCAATACCACGAACTTGAGAACTTCTGGTTGTAGACCCCTAAGGAACGCTCCTTTCTGGATTCCTTCGTCCAAATGATGGTTAGTCCATTTCTTCAGGATGGATTCCATTCGCGAGACATAAGATTCTACTCTTTCTCCAGAGGACTAACTTAGGTTCATGAACTCCTCTCGCATCCACTCTTCAAAACCTTCATGCCTGAGTTTAGTGAGGAACGCCAACTTCAAATCATCCCAAGTGCCAAAAGTTCATGCTGCTTGTCTCTCATACCACTGAAACGCCACGCCCTTGAAAGTGGCGGGGAATATTGCTAATCAATGCTCAGGAGTTTTGGCATTGTTAGCCACACATGCTACCATAAATTCTGCTACATGAAGATCAGGGTTTTCATTCTGCTCTCCCTTAAAAACTGGCAATGGGACTATGTTTGCTGGCCTATCATCAATATTTCCAAGACGAATCTGACTAGGAAGGGGACCTTGAGTCGCCATGGGGACTTTTGTAAAGAGTTATTTTAGGGTGTCAAAGGAGGCTTCTACTGCAAGCTCGTTCTCAGCTTTGATTTTTGCCTTCTGTCTTCTCACGTACCTCTGGACTCGTTCTAACGCTTGCCTCTTTATTGCGTCATTCATCAAGGGGTTGGCTCCAACTAGTTGGTCTATAATCAACATGATAGTATCAGAGAGGGCTTCATTGTGGGAAGAAAGGACACATAAGGCCACAGTGTCATGACCTATGCAATGAAAGGCGCAAAGACAAGGGAAAAGAGAAAGTGTAAGATAAGTCTTCTGATTGCAAAATAGTATCTACTAAGTCAAGTGTTAAGATTGAAGAGATCAACGTTATGCAGCCCAAGGATTTTGATGGGGATTTTATCCTTGTACAAGCTTCATCTAGTTCTTTGCAGATGACAAAGATACACTTTATGTATGCACAGTGATGGCTCTTGGATTCAGGTGCATCCTTTCAAGTGACACATTGCTGAGAGTGGTTCCATTCATATAATTCTGTTTTGGATTCTCTACACTTGGGTGATGACAGGTCTCTTGAGATTGTCGGCATTGGTGATGTTAGGTTGCAATGTCCTTCTGATAGAAGTTTTGTTATGCATGATGTACATCATGTACCTGCATTGACACATAGTCTCATGCCTGTTGGACAACTTGATGACACAGGATATCATGTATCTTTTGGAGACTCTGCATGGAAGATTACTCGTGGCAGGCTTGTGCTTGCGAGAGGTGCCAAGGCTGGCAGCCTCTACCCCTTAGTTGTTTCTAGATCTATGATTGATCATGCTTTGTCTATGGGGTCTTTACCTCATGTATCTCTTTGGCATGCCCGTGTGGGGCACATGTCTATTAAGGGAATGAAAATGCTTTTTGGTCTGCAGTAATTACCACCCCTTGACTATTCTCATTTTGATTCTTGTGATCATTGTCTTTATGGCATGCAAACTAGGTCTACACATAAGAAGTCTAGTATGTCATGCATGAGTGAGCCCTTGGCTTTGGTTCATTATGATGTCTATGGGCACATGCCCTGTCAGTCTATGGGTGGTGCAAAATATTTTGTTACTTTCATAGATGATTTTTCACGTAGGATATGGGCTTATCCCATAAAGCAGAAGCCCGAATAAGCCCGATGTCTTGGCAGCTTTTCAGAGATGACTTGCTTTGGTAGAAACCCAGTCTGAGAATAGGCTGAAATGCCTTAGGATAGATAATGGGGATGAATATGTATCACGTGCTTTTGAGCAATTACGTGATGAGAGGGGTATAAAGCATCAGTTGACCACCCCCTAACACCCCTCCCTAGAATGGTATGGCTAAGTCGATTAATAGGACAATCCAGGAAAGGGTTCGTAGTATGTTTAGCCATGCAGGCCTACCCTAGCACTTTTGGATTGAGGCAATTACAACTGCCATTGGATGTCAAGATAGCTTTCTTAAATGGGGACTTGCATGATGAGATTTACATGGAGCAGCCTAAGGGCTTTGCAGAGCCTGGCATGGAGTACCTAGTGTACAAGTTGAAGAAAAGTCTTTATGGATTGAAGTAGGCACCTAGGGAATGGTATCATAAGTTTGATTCCTTTATGCAATCACAAGGCTACAACCATAGTGCTATGGATCGGTACTTGTATTTTAGTACTCTATGTGGATGACATGCTATTAGTAGGGAAATCTCATGATGAGCTAGATGCTCTTAAGGCTCAACTCAAGGGGACAGACCTCTCACATACTTGGTATGCGCATTAGACACGACATGCATCAAGGACTCATCTACTTGTCGTAGGAGTACATTCATAAAGTCTTTGAGCGCTTCTGCATGCACGACGTGAAGCCTATTGGCTATCCATTGCATTCTTATGTAAAGGTATCATAGGTTGATTGTATGAAGGTAGATGAGCAGAGGAATGAGGTGGCCAAGATTCCCTATCCATCTATAATAGGCAGTCTTATGTTTGCCATGATAGCCACTCATCTAAATATTACCTTTGCAGTTGGTGTTGTGGCACACTATATGGCTACAGCTAGCAAGAAGCATTGGGATGTCGTGAAGGGTATCATGAGATACCTGAAGGGCACTACAGATATGCACATATGCTATGGCAGCCAAGATACAGGAGTCATTGGGTACATTGACTTTGATTATGTAGGACATGCAGATAGTAGGAAGTCCACTACTGGCTATGTGTTCGCTTATGCTAGAGGTGTGGTTTCATGGATGTCCAGGGTGCAGAAATGCACGGCCCTTTCTCCTATAAAGGCCGAGTATGTTGCAACCACTGAGGCTTGCAAGTAGGCCATTTGGTTGGGTTGTTTGGTTCATGATCTTTGTATTGATACTATCCCTACCCTGCATTCGGATTCTATGAGTGCTATGACGTCTTTCCTCATCCTGTTATACATGTGTACATGTTGTATTGTCTTTTATTTTTCTTTTCACTCCTCACCAGGACAGATTTTTCTTTAAGTGGAAGGTTATTGGTGTTAAAGATGCCTCTGCCTAGCCGCCTGTGTATTATTACACTGACAATACCTATCACTACACACTGCAGGTGGTAGGCACCCATCACTGTCACACATTCTTTATTCTTTCAGTAACCTTTGAATGAAGGAAAGGTTGGTCACACATTGTGACTGTTGGAGTTCCCACATTGTGACTCTCTCTCTCTCTCTCTCTCTCTCTTTGAGAGGAACAGAGTCATCAGACAGGAGATACGGCATATTTATATACAGAGGACATGGGTCAGCCCTGCACAGCCACTGCCATCGAAGATGGCACATTATTATACACAGTTCTTGAGGATATCAGAGCAGGGATTCATAGAGATTCCGAGATATATGCAGATCTATATGCCACATCGATTGAGAGCT
The DNA here is from genome assembly GCF_053477565.2 of Lygodium microphyllum. Taxonomy (NCBI): domain Eukaryota; kingdom Viridiplantae; phylum Streptophyta; class Polypodiopsida; order Schizaeales; family Lygodiaceae; genus Lygodium; species Lygodium microphyllum. Next base: position 100,541,800 of record NC_141150.1, on the reverse strand, counting down.
CTTATTGGACAGCTCAGGGTATCATCACATCAGCTTATGATTGAGAGTGGCAGAGCCAGTGGCATCCCACGGGAGGAGAGGATATGCCCCCTTTAAAAATCAGAGGTGGAGAGTGAGGAGCATTTTGTTCTCAGATGCCCGGCATACTCAGAGTTGAGATCTAGATACACATTGAGCAGCTCACTTTAGGGATGTATGACTGATATGGATCAGAGATCATTTGGCCGTTTTCTGGGAGAGGCATGGCACATCAGAGAGCAGAGCACACAGCGGGTCCCAGTCAGAGAGGGGCCCACCCAGACGACTATTACACAGTTCTTTCAGACAGACAGAGTGAGAGCTACTGTACCAGCCTCCAGCCAGACCTCCGGGCTCACACTACAGCAGGCTGAGGACCAGCGTACCCGACGCCGCACGAGGATCTGTGGGTTTTGGACCCCACAGCCACACCGACAGGAGATCCGGAGGATTCTTGATCTACATCGGCAGCAGACTGAGATCCGACGACACTCGACACATTGGATCTCAGATCTCCAATTTGCTCTTTCTCCACCACCGATGTACCACATCTTGCATCCAGGAGGGATCACCTGCTATTAGCGACTTCGACGACTGCTACTACATCCCAGGATAGTATATCTCCCTGCATCTATTACATATACACATCGCACCACTTTATCACAGCCGACAGTTGTTCCCCTATCACAGCTGACATTTGTTCCCCTTTTGTAGCCATTATCTGGAGTACCAGAGCTATATACGCACATACACATACACGACACTTATCACACTCACAGCACCATATTTTCAGTTTTCAGTTTTTAGCTTTTCATTCAGCACTTTTATTTTGGATAGCTGGACCTCATCAGTTGTATCACAGTTTGTCTCATAGGCCAGTTTTGGTCTTTAGAAGACGTTAATATAACTTTCTCTCTCTCTCTCTCTCTCTCTCTCTTTAGCTCTTACTCTCCTGCCATAGCTCTCACCATGCAAATCCCTTAAGTTTCTCCATGTGTATCTCTTCCTTTAATTTCCCATTAAGAAAAGCAGTTTTCACATCCATTTGATGAACTTCCGAATCAAACTCAACAACAAAAACTAACAAGACCTGAATACTAGTAATAGGATCAATAGGTGAGAAAGTTTCTCGACAATCAACTCCTGCAATTTGTAAAAAACGTTTGGCAACTAGCCTTGCTTCAAAATTTTCAAATGTTTCATTTGCTTTTGTTTTAGTTTTATAAACCCACTTGAATTTAATAGTAGTACATCCAAGTGGTAACTCAGTTAGAACCCATGTACCTTTACAGAGAAGAGATTAATACTCAATTTCCATAGCCTCTTGCCATTGTTCCTTTTGTGGGGATGACATGGCATCACTGTAGGAGGCAAGGTCTTCACAAATATTGAGAGCATTCTCAAGAATATCAACATCATAAACATGATAGGTACCATGTAAATTTTCAATTGGGAGATCAATATAAACATCAATGCCAAGGTCATCATTACCAATAATAGGTACAGGATGTGAATCCTAATTTGAAGAGTCAATATTATCCAGTGAAGAAGGTTCATCATCATATAGAAAAGGAAAAGTAGTGAGTAATGACTTTTTGTCATCAATATCCTCCAATGACCACGTCCTCCTAGCATCCTCTTGAGACCATGTGTTGCCCATAAGTTGCTCATTGAAAATAGCACTATGACTTATGATTATTTGCTTGGAGGATGGATCATAAAACTTTTATTCCTTAGAAAAATAAGAATATGTAATGAAAATAACTTTCAAACTAGAATGGTCAAGTTTTCTAGGAGTCTCTTTGGGTACTTGAATATAAGCAATGCATCTAAAGGTTCAAAAATATGAAACAGAAGGAGTTTTCCCTATCCAAGTAGCAATCAGTATTTTACAAGGATCAGTCATAGAAAGATAATTTTGTACAAATACTATTGTTAAGATTGCTTCAGCCCAAAAGTATCAAGATAAGCTAGAATGAATGAGCATACATCACATGTCATTGAGGATAGTATTGTTTTTACATTCAACAATACCATTCTATTGAGGAGAGTAGGGAACCATATATTCATGATGAATACCCTGATTATTATAATAATCATCAAAATATTTTGAAATGTATTCTCCACCATTATCACTACAAAGTTTCTTAATGTGACAACCAATATGAAGTTTGACAACTTTTTGATATTGCTTAAAAGACAATAAGGCTTCTAGTTTGTGTCACAAGAGAAAAACAATGGTGTATCTTGAAAAGTCATCAATAAAAGTCATGAAATATTGATCTTGAGATTTTGATGGAGAAAAAGATCCACAAATATTAGTGCAAATCAGATCAAGAAAACCTTTGGAATGAGTTGTGGTGGAAATGGAAAAGGGTTTGTAAAAATTCTTTCTAAGTGTACAATATTCACAAATACCCATGTGAGGACTAGCTTTGAATTCCATACCTTGAGCAAGGTCACACTAATAAAGATCGACAAGCTTAGAAAAATTAGAATGATCAAAGCGATGATGCTATATTTTACTGTTAAGATCACCAAGACGCTCTATTACAATCTGAATCAAAATGCCTCTTTAAACATAGATGGGTTGATGATAAGGAGAATAATCTCTAGATAAACATGGTTGTTTATTTGTAATACCATATTCTTCATCATATTGTTTTGCCTACTAGCAATCATCTGATACTGTGATCATTTCTACCGCAATAAGAACAACATCTGTTAGGAAACTTGAGATGAGAGAAGTCACCACTATATGTAAAGCATGGAAAGGAATGCCTTTGAGCAAATAAAGCTTGATTGATTTGTTCTGACTATGTCCTATTGTGAAATCATAGTGATTTCTTGATTTGTGTGTTGTCATTCATGTCGTTGTGAATATTCAATCAAATATATACAATCTTGATCCAAATTGATCCCATCTTTGTCAGATAATATGGTAACAATATTATCATAAGCAAGATCCTTTACACTGTCAAGAAGCTATGTCACCGATTGTTTTCGTGCAATGGCATCACCAACAGAGGCATCAAGCTAATTGATAATATTCTTAAATGATTTGATATGTGTTCTCATAGAAGTTCCGATGTTGTATTGTAACTCAATGAGATGAATACAAAGATAAAGTATCCCTGTGATAGTTTTATTCTCAAAATTTGTTATCAAATACTCCCATATAGCTTGTGAGTTAGAAGTTTACATACATCAAGCATAAGAGATTCTTGAAGAGTAAAAAGAATATACTAATGAGCTACTTTATTGCCTCTGACGTACTCATTATAAATAGTTTTCCATTATTCAAAGATAGGTCCTTTAGCTACAAGGATATTATCACAAGTAAAACCTTAGCTTTATAGGCTGAAGCCATTGCATCCTTTAGGAGGCTATTTTTGGGAACACAATGTAGTAGTAGAAAAGAAAGGGGAAAGCTAAGGCTCATATTGCATGTGAAAAAAGCAATGTTAGAGAGAAAGAGAGCTTTATGGAAAGAAGTGTCAATTAAGGTAGTCAAAGGGAGAGCGACTAATCGTATAAGCAATGAAGTGGGCATGTTTTATGTTTGTAGATGATACTCATCATCAATCTAAGGAAACTCGGATTGCTATTGCATTGCATATGGTGGATTTAGAAAAAGCTCTGATGTATGAAGCACTAAATGGGGACAATGCTATAATTGGATGATGGAATCAGCGGGCATGGAAGAAGAATGAATCCACCATCCCCAACAATATACTTGGGGAATATAAGACCATGATAATCAAAGAGAGTGCCTATCAATTTTTGTCAAACTTGGTAGTGGCAATAAAACCCAAAGTTTTTCAAAAGCTTGCAGACATTAGTAAAACATGGACACCCAACATTCACATCAAGGGATTTCATGTTGATGTCACATATGTCTTGAATTATCATGATGTTCATGTAGTAGCGATGAAACCAAAGGCTCATTTGGAGGAAAAATCATATTAATATGAGTGCAATCTAGGGCCCCCTAGCAATCGGAGAGGCCTTGGTGAGATCTAGATCCATCCTTAACTTTCTCCAGTGGAAGGCCACTACATGGAGTGGGTCCCACACTACATGTTGGCATCCACCACCTCTTAAGGTGGAGCAAGTGTAGCCAAATGTGTAACTTGGCTATGTGATCATGGATGTTGTTATAAGTAAGCAATATCACAACAATGGCAACTTTCTTCTCCACTAATAATATGTGTCTAGGCATGCCTCGAAAGCAAACATGTATCTCTCCATGTGCTGTAAGTCTAGATGCAAGAGGTCACACAAAGGTATGGAAAATGGATATGACAATTTTAATAGCTCCCTCTAGTGGTCATCGTCCTCCCTTGTGTAGAAAAATAAGTGATTCCACCAATGGATGGAGGACCACAACTTAATGTACCATGGTGGAATGTCTTCATTGTACCTAATGGAAAATGGGGACCACCTTTGAACGAATTGGAGTGAATGCACACCAAAGCAAAGGAAGGTACTACAACCATGAATGAAGAGCTCTGAAGAGTTTCCCAAGTAGTCATTAGTTGATAAATATCTATTTTAATGAGAGGGGAAAGACACCATATTTGGGCTCTCATTTGCCTATGACATGCCTCAACATCACCCAACAAGGAGGCTTGAGACCAATGGAGTTGATAACTTCTCATTTCCTACATGATTTATATGTTAAAATAATAAAAAGACAAGACTCTCACTTAACTCTAATAAAGAAAATAGACAATTAAGATGATGAATGTGATCAAACCAAGCTTCAAATACATGATTGTTGAGAGTGGAAAAAGACTAAATTTTTTATAGATTTTTGTTATTTTTGAGGTCTGAATGATTGATTTTTGGATGGATTTAGAGTGATGTATGGTTGATAATGGAAGTGTTTGAGAGTGTTTTGGATGATATTGATTATGTTTTGGAAGTCTATGATTATTTTTAGTAAAAATACGAGGCTATGTTATGTCCTGATAGGTTTTGTTGAGGTTCTGATTGGTTCTGATACCTTCTGTATAGCTTCTGTTTTGTTCTGATTTTCCTTTGCATGAAGCATAGATTGATTTTTTATGGAGGTTGAAATATTTTGGAAGTTTATTGAATAGTTTTTGATAGTTTGGAATGGTTTTAGTATGATTTATGAGGATCTATTGTTCTCTGATGACCTTATGTAACCCTCTGTAAACCTTCTGTAGAGCCTCTGTATCTATTCTATCTCTGTTCTATATCTACTCTGTTCCTGTTTTGTTCTATTATGTAGATCTTTGTTCTGTAGAATGTATGTGTGATTTTGGAAAAGGTTTCTTAACTTTTTTAAAGGATGAATCTAAGTTCAAAAGAGCTAAAACAAATGGAAGAACTAGCTGCTGAAGACTAAAGAGAAGACTGAAGTGACAGTGACACTAGTGCGCTATGAAGAGACACTATAGTGGCTCTGGTGCCTCTTCACATTAGACATACCTCTTGGGATATGCATCCACGACCTAATAAGGATTATTGAGAGTCATTATTGAATATTGTAGTGAGGAGATGATGTACTATTGAGAGAGAGAGAGAGAGAGGGAGCCAGAGATAGCCAATTCTATCAAAATAGTGTATTTGTATATGAGAGATTGACAGAGAAAACTATGAAGACATTGAAGATGAATACTATGTGATTGATTTCCATTCAAAATTGGTGTATTATTTTGTGTTCCTTGTTCTATTGATGGATTCTATGAAGATGTTGAAGATTATGGTTGATCCTATCAAATCCGTGGGAGATATCTACTATGATGATGCATGAAGAATTGTTGTTTTCTTTGTTTTGGTCATCAAAAGAATGAAATAAAAGCTTGTTAATGTTACAAGATAGATTTTCTTGCAGTAGAATCCCTTTTTCCTTGGTGTCTCTCTTGGGGCTCCATGTTTTTGGTGCACAGCTGGAGAAACTTGCCATCAACAAGCATCAGAAGAGGCTGAAAATGAAGGAAGTGGCATTGCCAAGAAGAGGAGAATTCAATGGATGTTTGTAAAGTTCCTTCTTCCATTGAAGAGTTAGAGATTCTTATTGCCAAATCCACTTTCCACAAAAAGTTCATCCCACAATGGTGGAAACATATTACCATCATGATGCATACTCCATGTGGTGGACTATTTCCTCTTCCTATTGAAGTAGCAGAAATTTGCATCTTGGTGGCAAATTGTTTGGGAACAAACTGAAGAGCAGCAACAGAGAGAATGACTATCCATGGAAGATTTGGTATTCATTGAGAAGTTTCCAGACATCATCAAGTGGGAGATCGTGAAGAATCTTCAGGAGTCATGGTCTGTGGAGGTTCACGAAAACAGGAAGGAAAAGAGTTGGAATTTGTTTGTGGATGCTCAACAGCAAGATACATGGGATGCTTGGTGCACTGACAATCTTCTGTTTGTCGAATTAGCAACCCACTGGAAGTTGGTAGACAGAGTGTTTTTCACAACATAGACTGTTGAAACCCTCAGAAGCTGGCATTATTATAATGATGGCACAACAAAAATCCTAAGAAGAATGAGTTTTGATACTTTCAGAATGGAATATCTCCCTCTCTGTAGTGGTTTGAAAGCCAAATTCAAATATGTTGAAAAGAAGGAAGTAGAAGAGATGTTGGCTAGAGAATCCCCTAGAGATTGAAGCCTTCTCTGATACTATTCTGTTGAGTATATGCCAACTGGTTGGAGCCAACCCCCTAATGAATGATGCAATCAAGAGGCAGGCGTTAGAACGAGTCCAGAGGTTCGTGAGAAGAGAGAAGGCAAGAATCAAGGTTGAGAACGAGATCGCAGCAGCAGAAGCCTCCTTTGACGCCCTAAAAGCACTCTTTATAGAAGTCCCCATGGCAACTCAAGGTCCCCTTCCTAGTCAGATTTGTCCTGGAAATATTGATGGCAGGCCAGCAAATGTAGTCCCATTGCCAATTTTTAAGGGAGAGTACAATAAAGACCCTGATCTTCATGTAGTAGAATTTATGGTAGCATGTGTAGCTAACAATGCCAGAACCCCTGAGCATTGGTTAGTGATATTCCCGACCACCTTCAAAGGCGCGGATTTCAATGGTATGAGAGACAAGCAGCATGAACTTTTGGCACATGGGACGACCTAAAGTTTGTCTTCCTCACTAAATTCAGGCATGAAGGTTTTGAAGAGTGGATGCGAGAGGAGTTCATGAACCTAAGTCAGTCCTCTAGAGAAAGAGTAGAAGCTTATGTCTCGTGAAGGGAATCCATCCTGAAGAGATGGACTAACCATCATTTGGACGAAGGCATTCAGAAAGGAGTATTGCTTAGAGGCCTACAACCAGAAGTTCGCAAGTTTGTGGAATTGAGAAGACCAGTCAATCTGCAAGATGGAGTGGAAGGTGCAAGATTGTATGACGAAGTTGAAGCAAGGCTGTCAATGACTCCAGGAAGAGGAGTCTTGCCTCCTCCCATGGCAAGAATGGTATACCCACCAAATGCACTCCCAGGGACAGTTCCCTACCCCTATCCCCAGATGCAAACAATGCCACAGCATAATGCACCTAATCCACTGTGGTCACTGCAAACAACAGTGCCTCAAATGATGATTCAACCACAACAACAGTGGCGTCAAACAGTTCCTCCTATGGAGACTCAACAATAGTGGAACCCTACCAACTAGAATCAACAACCCCAAGTCTCAACAGGAGCTCTGAATCAAAACCAGAACAGAGGACCCTCTCGATCGACCCAACCAGTGTATGTAGTAATTACAGAAGCTTCCGAAAACTCTACTACAAGTACTTCAGGAGGTGAAAATCTGAAGGACTACTTATCCAACTCAGTTGCAAGTATCAAGAAAGAGCTTATGGATGTGATTACAGAGCAGCTACAGACGCTGAAGGTGAATACCGCCAATATATCCACTCCTATGGGAGCTGGGAGAGATGTGATGCGTTCTAATACATGGTGTGGAAAGTCTCATCAAGCAGGACATTTAGCCATTGAATGTACCCGAAAACCAACCATTCCTGGAGCCTTCTGTTCCTACTGTTTGGGAAGAACCATACAGAGGACATTTGCTCTCTGAAAGAGATGCATGAACGAAGACAGAAAGATGAAAATGCAAGATTCAACTTGCTAGAATCCAAAATGACAACACAGGATATTGGACCAAAGCCTAGGGAATTTGGTCCTAATTTCAGTCCAAGGAGGTTTCCATCTCAAAGTTACATAGGACGATAGTTTGGCGGTGGTTAGAGATCAGAAGTGGAATGTTACAAGTGTGGAGAAAAGGGTCATATCTCCCCCAATTGTCCAAGCCCTAGACGATCTGTGGATTACAAGCCCTTATGCAGTCGATGCAAAGGAGAAGGCCACACTACAAAGGACTGTCCAAGTCTAGCCTCTGTAAAGGCCAATGGCACTGATAGCCAACAGAAGGTACAAGAGCCTGCCTCCAATTTGGTAGAGTTGGAAGTTGTTGCTGTCATGCGCACCAAGAAGAAGGAACCAGTTGTTCAGAACGAAAATAATTCTCCTACCAAGACTGTGAAGTTCAACCTGCCAACAGAGGGACAGGGTAGTATAGGACAGAATAGTGCAGTACAGAGCACTGTAGTGCCATAGAGAGTTACAGAGACAGTCCCAGAGACAAGGCTAGAGGTCCCGGAGATAGATGAGACAAAGGCACCTCCAGAAATAGAAGAAGTGCCGATGCTACAATTATTGGAAGCAAAAGGAAAGATGAAAATGGGTGTAGCCCCATTCCCCAGCAGGCTGGAGAAGCCTGTGGATCCTATCAAAGATTATGACTTGGTAAAAGACCGTTGGGTATCCTCCCATACGTAAAAACAACCCTTGCAGAAAGAGACTATTGGCTAATGTATTTGGTGGTCAAACCAAATTCTTATGGGACCTCATACCCTCTGTTGTTGGGAAGACCTTGGATTTTTGAAGCAAGAGCCAAGACGGACTGGTTCAAAGGAACCCTAACCCTAGGCAGAGGACCAAACAAAGTGGTGTTGAAATTGTATGGATCACAAAAAGGCAATGGATCCACACATAATTGACTCCTCCAATGAGGTAACAGATGGTACATCAGGAGATGAAGATGCTGTTAAACAGATCTTTCCCAAGAAAACAGAGGCACAGTCCCTAACAATGGGCACTGTAAGTCAACTACCAAGGGAAGCAAAGTCCTTGTCCATGGGTGAATACCTCCTGTCTCAACTAGAATTGACTTTTGAAATCACCTTTGACAGTGAAATAGAAGCATGGATGTATTGTTCTCCCTGTTACATGGCAGTCGCAGAGACAGCAGCAAAGATAGAGCCAGAGACAAAAGCAGAAGCAAAAACAGACACAGAGGTAGAAGATCTGTTCTTCTCCTAAGAGAGCCTCTACAGAAGCAGAGACAAAGCCTCTAGAGGAAGAGGATGAAAATGATGAGGAAGGAAACGAAGCAGGTTATGAAAGTGTAGAGGAAAAATTTCATATGATAGTAGATGATCTTTTTGATGTCCCTATAGAGACCTCAGAGTCCGAAGATCTCAAGATGTTGGAGGAAATGACCATGGTTCCATTTGGGTTGACCAATGGACCACAAAGTATGCAGAATCTACATAAGCAATGGATCAAAGGCATAAAAATTAAGTTCAACAGTGGCTCTTCTCGCCCTGACTATTCAGTCTAGAGAAAAGATGATGATGATGTTCCCTGCCAAAAGAAGCCAGAGCTATCAAAGCCTCGGCTTCTAGAAGGTCCGTGCTATGTGACATTCCTGGACACATCCTCTGAAGATGAATCCCTAAGTCTAGAAGAGATCACCACTCACACAGAAGCAAACAAAGCTCTGATACCCTTCCAGTAATCTCAACGGAAAAATGAGTCATCTGTTCAAAAGGAGGACACTAGTTCTAGTGGAACATTAGAGAGGACACTACTCCCTTGAAAGAGTCAGACCTCTATCCAGAAGCAATCCGTGGGACATTTATCCGTGAAGTGGAAGGTGAAAGACAAGTGACGTTGCTAGATACTAACAGTACTGAACGTCACCTAAAAGTGGGTCTCAATCTTCCAGCAAAAGAACTAGTGGTCTTGCAAGATCTACTAAAGGAGAACTTAGACGTGTTTGCTTGGTCATATAAAGACCTAAAGGGGATTGATCCCATAGTATGCCAACATCACATTGACCTAGAGCCTGATGCCAAACCTGTAAGGAAAAGACAAAGGCATATGAATCCTAATTATTCTGCTCTGGTGAAGGCCGAATTATTGAAGCTCCTTGAAGTCGAGTTCATTTATCCTGTGGCTAATATTGAATGGGTTTCGCCCATTGCGGTACTACCCAAGAAGAATGGGAAACTTCGAATATGTGTAGACTTTTGAAAGCTCAATTCGAAGATGAAGAAGGATTATTTCCCTATCCCTTTTACAGACCAACTGTTGGACACAATGGCAGGCTATGAGCTGTATTCCCTCTTGGATGGATTCAACGAATATAACCAAGTCGAAATTGCAAAAGAGGACCAATCCAAAACAACCTTCACCACAAAATGGAGGACCTATGCCTATAGAGTGATGCCATTTGGGCTCTGTAATGCTCCTTCCACCTTCTAATGAGTAATGATGGTTGCCTTCCAGAATCATTTACATGATTTCATTGAGGTGTATCTTGATGACTTTTGTGTCCATAGTTTAATCCGTGAGCATTGGGGACACCTAGAGCGATGTTTTGACAGATGCTAAGAGTATGGGATTTCTCTCAACCCCAACAAATGTGTCTTTGGCATCTCATCAGGAGTTCTTTTGGGCCATATTGTCTCTGCAAAAGGAATTGGAACACACCCGGCGAAGATTGAGAAGATTGCCGCCTTGACAGCACCAACAAACCTCAAGCAATTAAGAGGATTTCTTGGCCATGTGGGCTACTAGAGAAGATTTATTGCACATTTTGCAACCAAGGCAGCCCCTCTGCACAAGCTCCTAAGGAAAGATGTTGATTTTCTTTGGACTGATGACTGTGAAGAAGCCTTTAATACCCTAAAATAGTGCCTTATCCAAGCACCTATCTTACAGCCTCCTGATTGGATGAAGGAGTTTCATGTGCACACAGATGCATCAGTTGAAGGGCTAGGTGTTGTCCTATGTCAAAAAGGCCCCTCTAAATTAGATCAACCAATATATTATGCAAGCTGGAAGGTCACTGATAGGGAACGGAGCTACACAGTGAGACATAGCTTGAGTGCTTAGCAATGATGTTTGCACTGGAGAAGTTTCGACACTATTTATTGTCAACGCATTTTAAGTTCATGGATCATGAAGCCTTGTCCTTCCTAATGAACAAAGCAGATGTTAAAGGGCGACTAATGAGATGGTTTCTCCTATTCCAGGAGTTCGATTTTGAAGTGATCACTAAGCATGGCCATTCCCATGTCCTAGCCGATCATCTATCACAGATCCCTCAAATTGCAGAAGAGGAACAGGATGATCCAGACCTTCCTTATGCTTCCTTATTTCTAGTTAAAACAGTTACTCCCCGGTATGCAGACATAGCCAACCTCCTGGCAACTCAATAGTTTCGTCCTGGCATCTCAAGCCGTGAGAAGAAGAAGCTTCTGTTAGAATCAACCCCCTACACTTTGCTAGGCGGTGCATTGTAAAAGAGAGGCAAAGATGAAGTGTTGCGAAGATGTGTTGCAAGGGATGAAATCGACATAGTATTGAAAGCATGCCATGATGAACCATGTGGTGGACACTTTGCAGGAGAAGCGACAGCCAGGAAGGCTTTGTTAGTAGGATATTGGTGGCCGACCCTCCACAAGCATCCATATGACTATTATAAGAGATGTGATGCTTGTCACTGAATGGGGAAACCCACTAAAACAAGTGCCATGCCACTGCAACCTATTCTTCCCTCAAAGCTGTTCAAGAAGTGGGGGATTGATTTTGTGGGTCCCATTGATCCACCTACCAGACAGAGAGTAGAACATATTCATCTTAGTATGTACGGATTATGTCATAAAGTGGTGTGAAGCTAAAGCCCTGAAGCGAGACGATATAACAACGTAGCCCTATTCATGTACAAGAATATTATCATCTGTTTTGGCAGTCCTCTCGAGCTAGTAAGTGACAGAGGTACTCATTTCCTTAACAAAATCATGGAGGAGCTGATGGAGCTGTATAAGATTTGCCATCGCAAGTCCACTCCTTACTACCCCAGAGCCACCAATCGCATCCTCTGATCGATCCTGACAAGAAAGATTGTCACATATCGTCGCAACTGGGACGATCGACTTATAGAGGCCCTTTGGGCATACAGAACCTATCATAAGGTAGCTACACGAAAACCCCTTTCTAGCTAGTGTATAGTACAGAAGACGTCTTCCCTGTTGAACTAGAATTGCCCTCTTTGCGAGTGGCAGTTAAAGAATGCTTGGGAGATGATGAATCACTGCAATGCCACCTCCTGCACTTGGAATTCTTGGATGAGATATGGTAGATGGCCCTACAATGCATGGAAACCACTCAAGCACGATGCAAGGCCTATCATGATAGTTTCATCAAGCAGAAGGAGTTCAAAGAAGGTGAGCTTGTCCTAGCCTATGATTCGAGATTTGACAAGTTTTCTGGCAAGCTTCAACAACAGTGGATGGGCCCATACAAGGTACTTGCTGTCAATCCTAATGGCTCTGTTCAGGTGCAAACCGTTGATGCCTCTGATGATCCTTTCCTGATCAATGGCTATCGTTTGAAGAAGTACTTCCCTCCTTGGGAATCTTGATAATCACGGTCGACCTACCCTCTCCCTTTTGGGCATTGCACTGTCATTCTCTTCGTGCTTCTGATAGCCCTTATGATTCTTCTCATGAGGCAATCTCATTCTGTTAGCCCCTCTCACAGATACCTCTCAACCCGACCTTGTTCTCTTCTCGTCTGATCCAACAACGATGGCGAGGTTGGTCCTGACACATGGTATTTCTACCATTCTCTTTCTTAACGAAAAAGAAAGAAGGAAAAAAAAAGAAGAAAAAGAAAAAGAAAAAGAACAAAGAAAATTGTTATGGGAGAAAAGGAAGAAATTCCCTGTCATAACAAGCCTCGTTCCAAGAAAAGGTGGAAACACTCTTGGGCGGGAAGCTGACTGCGGAAAAGTTGGTAACGCCCCGCAATTCAGGATAGCTGACTCACCAGCAGAACCTTTCCAACAAGTAATTTGAATCCACCTCCCTTGGCTCGCTGTCTCTGCAATATCAGTTTGTCTATCCTTCTTAATAGACGACCTTTCTTACAAATCATTAATGTATGAGACTTGTTGGCTGCCTCCCTAGGTACACCTCTTCTTCAAGATCCTGATGATAATAACCAACATGATCTTCATCACCAACCCCTTGAGTGATGTGAGCTTTCATCCTAATAGGATGGGGATGTGAGTATGGGCTGCCCTCTGTATCTATCAATGAGTGTGACACAGAGGGTGGGGTGAGTGACCAGTTTTTCCCTTCAAATCAAATGAGAGGTGAGATGTGTGAACGGAGTGTTGCACGCACGGAATGGGCCTCTCAATGCACAATGCACGATCTGTTCTTGTGCACTGCACCATAAGGCTCCCTAGCTTTCCTTCTTGCACTATATACCGGCACAGGGCGGGATGCATTAATGCACCATCAAATGCGCACAAGACATACAACCTCTGCACAAGTGACAATGAGGATTACATCAATGGGTTTAAGGAACGGGTTGCCCTCTTGGATCTTTCAACAGAGAGTGAGACAGAGGGTGGACTGAATGTGATAAACTTTTCTTCAATCAATTATTGAGAGGTGCGGATTGAGGGACATTACGACAATTGGAGTCAGGTACGTTTCTGTTTCCCTATGCACCCACGGGATGGGTCTCTGCTATCAGCATAGGACACATCACTCTGTTCTGTACACAGTACTGCAAGGCTCCCTGGCCTTTCTACTTGCACCTATGCCAAACGGGGTTGGGCGCACTAATGCACCATCAATTGTGCACCCTCGCATTCCTAAACCAGATGTGAGATCTGGGTTTCCATCAATATTTGAGTGATGTAAGTTATGGGGCGATTGACTATTCTCTCATTCCATTTGAGTGCCAGTGAGTTGAATGACTATCCTTCGTCTACGACCCCTCCCCCAATGGACTTCATCAACCAGCTACCTGCCTGGGTGCTGCTGCATGGTCCTTGCCATGCTGGTTGAATGTTGGAGTGAGACGTGGTACCTCTCCTGCAGAGTCGACTCCAACCCTTCTGTAGCAGTGACGGTTCCTTTGACCATACGTGAAACGGGCTAAGTGTTCCTAACTCTACTTTTTTGTTTACAAGTGTATGTGATGTTTTAAGTGTGGGGATGCCAGCATCCAGTCGGTTGATAAGTCTATAGCCGTGTCGATAAATCTACTCTATCCGTTAAGGTTTTAAGTGTGGGGACACGTCCCTATGCGTCTGATGTGCGTACCCCCTGCATATGCCTCAAGTTGATCATGCACGTATGACATGACCTCTTTCTGCCCTCATAGGGTCCCTTTCCCACCCCCGCCTAACTTTCCCCCACCCTTTGGGCCGTTCCTTCCTTATTTCCATTTATCCCTTGTTTTGACGTTTTGCATGTGAACGCATCCTACATTCACCAAAATCCAAATCCAACCTTACATCCCTGTTTGTCCCTTCGAACTACCCATTTTTCCATTTTAGCAACCCCTGTTTTGATAGATGGTTCTTGAGTTATTAATTTTTGACGCAATTTCCATAAATTGGACGGTTTTCCATGTGAACGTGCCTTTATTGCTTCAGAACTGTGATTCAACGTGCCCCCCTGGCAACCCCCTTTCCCTTGATATTTTTTATTTTTACTCTGTGTCCTTCTGATACGCGGTTGGTCCTTTATTAATTTTTGCGAGTTTTCAGGCCCTTTTCGTGCCTATTTTTCACATTTTTTCATGTGAACATGCCCTATTCTCACTAGATTCCAGTTTAACTTGACTGTCGTGTCTCGCCAGCCTTTCCCCCACTTTTTTATTTTTCCTCCCCCCTCTTTCGATTGTTGGATTTCTAGTTATTAATTTTTCCATGTGTTTTCGGGTGTCTTTTTTGTGTTTTTTGCATATGAACCCCTCCTCCCTCTGTCAGCCGTGAGTTTTGACGTGACAGCCCTGTGTATTCCCTTCCTCCGAACATTTTTTATTTTTATTGTCCTCTATTCCGGTGCACGGATCATTCCATATTAATTTTTGAATCCCTTTTCGGATACGATTTTTTGGTTTTTTCCATGTGAACGCGTCCTCTTTTGGTCGAAACAGTGTGTCGACATGATAGATTTGTCGAATAACTTGTTTGGCACATTTTTCCTTCTTTCCGCCTTGCATTTCGACGAGCGGATTTTTTTTTTCATATTAATCCTCGAATGTATTTTTAGAGCCATTTTTCGTGTTTTTTCCATGTGAACACCCTGCTTTTGCCCTGAAACTCGTGTCGCATTTTTTTATCATCTTCCCCTCGTCTCCCGGCACATTTTTTCTTTTTACGATTTTTCGATCCAGTGAATGTTTTGGGTTTTATTAATTTTTCGTCCTTTTTGTCGTGTGGCCGTGTCTCGCGTGTCGCGCGTGAACACGCCTGTTTTTGGTTTTAAGTGCCTCGAGATGCCCTCATGGCCTTTGTGCCTCGCGTGTCACCGTCCACGCCTCGCTTGATCCCGCCGATGAAAAATTTTTTACTCCCGCAATGCGCATGCGTGCAGGACGGAGGTGCACTCACTTTTTAATGACAAAACACAAACAACACAAAAATTAACAAAAACAAAACTAACATTAGAAACAAACAACAAAAAAAACAATAATAAATAAATAGATAAATAAAATACAAACCACAAAAAGAAAAACCACACCCAACACACAACACAACAATAACTAACAACACCTAAATAAAATTTTCAAAAAAAAAACCAACAAAACACCAAATCACAAAAAAAAAAACAAAAAACACAAAAAAAACAAATAATAACATACAAATTTTTAAAAATAATCATAACTCCACCAATTTTTTTAAAAAATAAAAAATAAAATAAAATAAAATAATACAAACAAAGAAAACACAAGAGAAAGAAACCCTTACATGTTCGTTGTCCCGCGGCCTCTCTCCTTCCCCATGCGACATCTCCCTTTTCCTCCTCCTCGCGCTCTGAACCTCCTCCCTCCAGCCTCGTCGCGCCACCTGCCCCACCGGCTAGGGTGCTAAGATCACCGTCGCCACCGCCGGCCTGCCCTGCCTCAGCATCGTCGCGACCCTCGGCGTCTCCTGCCTCTCCACCCTTGCCGACCGTGTCTGCTCTGATGCCAAGGAAGTCTGCTCCCTCCTCGGCTCCCACAGCCCCGTCCGCACTGCCCTGTATGACCTCTCCCGCGTCATTGTCGAGATCTTAGCCACCTTTGCTGCCACACACCTTCTCTCCTCCTCCTTCCTTCACCGCCTCCGCCGCCGCACACCTTCTCTCCTCCTCCTTCCCTCAGCCGCCTCCGCTGCCCGCCGTCTCCACCCCTCCTCCTCCTCCTCCTCCTGGTTAGGTTCCTTACTTAACCTAACTTAATTAAATTTATTAACTAATATAACTTAACTAACTCACTTAATCACCCTACCTAACCTAACTAACTTAATTCACCTAATTAACCTAATTAACTTAATTCACCTAATTTACTTAACTCAACTAAGTTACTCAACCTAACCTAACGCACTTAGATCTCCTAATTAACTAACCTCTACTAACCCCAATTTCCCATGTTTTAGCCCCCTTTCCTACCCCTTCTCCACTCTACCCCCACTCTCCATACGCAGCGCGCAGCGCTGGTGTTCGGGTGTTCCTGTGCGTACGGGAGTGGCCAGTAAGTGTTCACGCGCGAGGACGCCCGTTTGATCTTCTTCGTGCGATGGTGCATGTCGTCCCTGAGCACACACAACTGTTCACACGCAATCTGTGTATTTTTTTTATTTTCTACAAACCCGAGAAAAATACTCTAAAAATACCTAAAAATAATTAAAAATATTAAAAAATCATAAAAAATCAATTAGAAAACAAAAAAATTATTGAAATTTTTCTTTCTAAATTGGGTGCTTTTTTGGTTGATCTTGTTGATTATAATGTAGAGAATTAATTGCAAACAATACTAACATTTAAAATCCTTTTAAAATTCACTAAAAATTGAGAAAAAATCATTAAAATCCCTAAAAATCAGGATTAAATTCAAAAAATCACAAAAAATTCCATCAATGCATTTGACTATTTTTGGAATATTTTAAAATAAAAATTATACCCAAAAAATAGAGAAATAAAACATAAAATACAAAATAAAAACACACCTAAATTAAAATTAAGAAAATACTAATAACAATCTCACCCACACATTAATGAACATTGTCTAAACCAAATGTGATCCCACTAACATTGCCTTGATATTTCTTTTGTCTTTTAAAAAAAAACCAATGTGTTTTATTTTTTCCAATTAGTGGTTTTTACTTTTTTGTTGGATTCCTTGCATTTGGGACTACTGAGTGCGCCCTCAGTCTCTTGCATACACACCCCTACCAAGTATCTATTTTTCGTGCTTTATTTATTTTTGGTAATCCCTTAACTACAATTAATTATTAAAATAAACTTTATTTACCCACTTTTTCACGCACACTCACGCTAAACACACATTTTTCTAATAAATTAAAATCAACCCACCGTTCACTTTAAACGCGCTACGTGCACTTCAGAGGCACTTTAATTTTAAATAAAAACGAACCAGCCCTCATTTAAAAAAAAAATCCACGCGCTGAAAAAGAAGAGCGCTTCAGACACATTAAATTTTTAATCAATGAATATGCATTTAGAGACTTGAGTCTGGGGATCACAGTTTGGGTTTTGTTAAAAAGCACCGTTTCACATTAATAAATTGTAATAACAATTTAAAAGTGAACCGTCATTTTCTTATTAAGGTTTACAACCTAATAAAATTTCAACCATTGTTAATAATTTCTTAAAATAAACCCTTCACTAAAATCATTCCCCTCACTGCACTTTTTTTCCTTTTCAATAAATACCTTTGTGGGATGGGAACGTATAGTCTTTTAAGCTGACATTGTTTATCAAATTTCTAGTTATGTCGTAATTATGTTTTTGAGGTATTATGGTTTGATTATGTGATACGATTATGAGAGCGGTCTGTAGTTTGATTGTTGAGAGTGAAAAAAGACTGATTTTTTGACTGATTTTTGTTGTTTTTGAGGTTTGAATGATTGATTTTTGATGGATTTAGAGTGATGTATGGTTGATAATAGAAGTGTTTGAGAGTGTTTTGGATGATATTGATTATGTTTTGGAAGTTCATGATGATTCTCAGTGGAGATATGAAGCTCTATGATGTTCTGTTGAGCTTCTGATTGGTTCTGTATACCTTATGTATAGCTTCTGTTTTGTTTTGATTGTCTTCTGTATGAAGCATGGATTGATGATTGATGAAGATTGAGATCTTTTTGGAAGCTTATTGAATAGTTTTTGATAGTATGGAATGGTTTGAGTATGAGTTATGAGGTTCTGATGACCTTCTGTAACCCTCCGTAGACCTTCTGTAGAGCCTTTGTCTCTGCTCTGTCTTTGTACTATAACTGTACTGCAGCTGCTCTGGTACCGTACTGTAACTATTCTGTAGACCTTCAGTAAGTGTTCTATAGAAAGTATGTGTGACTTTGGGAAAGTTTACTAACGTTTGGAAAGGATGAATCTAAGTTCAAAAGAGCTAAAAAAAGTGGAAGAAGCAGTTGCTGAAGACTGAAGAGAAGACTGAGTGACAGTGACAGTAGTGAGCTGTGAAAAGACTCTGTAGTGGCTCTGGTGACTCTTCATATCAGACATACCTCTTGGGAGGTGCATCCACGACCTAAGAAGGATTATTTAGAGTTAGTATGAGAGTATTGTAGTGAGGATATGATGTACTATTGATAGAGAGAGAGAAAGAGAGAGAGAGCCAGAGATAGTCAATTCTATCAAAACAATGTAACTGTATATGAGAGATTGAGAGAGAGAACTATGAAGACATTGAAGATGAATACTATGTGATTGATTTCCATTCAAAGATGGTGTACTCTTTTGTGTTCTTTGTTATATTGATGGATTTTATGAAGATGTTGAAGATTATGGTTGATTCTATTAAATCCGTGGGAGATACCTACTATGATGCTACACGAAGATTTGCTATTTCCTTTGTTTTGATGATCAAAAGAATGAAATAAAAGCTTGTTGATGTTACAAGATAGATTTTCTTACAAGAGAATTCCCTTTTCCTTGGTGTTCCTCTTGGGGCTCCATGTTTTTGGTGCACAGCCGGGGAAGCTTGCCATCAACAAGTATCAAAAGAGGCTGAAAATGAAGAAAATGACATTGCCAAGAAGAGGAGAATTCAATGGAAGTTTGCAAAGTTCCTTCTTCCACTGAAGAATTGGAGATTCTTATTATCAAAGCCACTTTCTACAAGAAGTTCATCCCACAATGGCGGAAACATATCACCATCATGATGCATGCTCCATGTGGTGGACTATTTCCTCTTTCTGTTGAAGCAGCAGAAACTTGCATCTTGGTGTCAAATTGTTTGGGAACAAACTGAAGAGCAGAAGCAGAGAGAATGACCATCCATGGAAGATTTGGCATTCATTGACAAGTTTCCATACATCATCAAGTGGGAGATTGTGAAGAAGCTTCAGAAGTCGTGGTCTATGGAGGTTCACGAAAACAAGAAGGAAAAGAGTTGGAATTTGTTCATGGATGCTCAACAACAAGATACGTGGGATGCTTGGTGTACTAATTATCTTCTGTTTGTAAAATAACGATTACTAATTAGACATGTGAAACTCCTTCTATCTCATATTTTTGAACCTTTGGATGTATTGCTTATATTTATGTACCCAAAGAGACTCATAGAAAACTTGATTCCATTGGATATTCAAATTTTCCTAAGGGGTACAAGTTTTATGATCCATTCTCCAAGAAAGTTATCATAAGTCGTGATGCTATTTTCAATGAGAAACTTATGGGCAACACATGGGGGTCTCATGAGGACACTGGGAGGACATGGTCATTAGAGGACGTTGATGAAAAAAAGTTGTTACTCATTGCTTTTCCTTTTCTATATGATGATGAACCTCCTTCACAAGATAATATTGACTCTTCAAATCACGATTCATAACTTGTACCTATTGTTGCTAATGATGACCGTAGCATTGATCTCTATGTTGATCTTCCAATTGATAATCTCAACTTCCTTCAACAAGTAAAGAAGGTTTTATCTTTTGCATTTGATATGGTGGATCTTGCAGACATGCACTCATGTCTTGGTATTCAAATTCAATGCTATTAAAAAAAGGGCATTTTAATACTATGTCAAACAAAGTTCATTGAAGATATTATTTATAAGTTTGGTTTGGATTCTGCACATCGTACTAGTACTCCTTGTCTTATGAGCTCTACCAAAAACTCGTACTTTCTGCACCAGACAACATCTTAGTTCTCAATGCCTTAAACATTGGACTATAGCTAAATAATTTTTGAAGTATTTGAAAGGCACTAAAGATTTTGGGTTGGTTTATCGACACCAACAAAACTCTAATTCTATGCATTCAGTTCAACTTTTGGGTTATACAGATGTACATTGGGCAAGCTCTCACTTATCTATGCATTTTATAAGTGGGATTTGTTTCTTTATCAATGGTTGTCCTGTTTCTTAGACTAGCAAGAAAGAAAATTGTGTTATTGTTTCCACTACAAAGGCTGAATATGTAGCTCCATCTTTAGGCACAGCTCGAGAGTTAGTATGGCTTCAACAAGTTCTATCAGATATTGGCCATCGTCCTCTCTCCAGCATACCACTTCGATGTGATAACCAAAGTGCCATTAGTCTTGCTAAAGATTATGTTCAACATAACAAGTCTAAGCATATTGCAATGCATTATCATTATGTTTGGTATGAAGTAAAGAAAGGCATGATCATGATTGAACATTGTCCAAGTGATCAGAGGATTGCATATATATTCACTAAAGGACTCAATGAAGTACGCTTTACTCTACTAGACTTGGAACTTGGAGTTGTCTCAACTTCAATATTTGGAAATTAATCTACTATGACATTGTAGTGCCATTGTACATACTCTTTGTAGACACCATACACTTCACACATGCATATACATCTCAGAACTCTTGGTCATCTTTGTAAATACATATTCAATTTCACTTCACATGCACAGATTCGCTTTACATCACACAATAATCCTTCTTGATCATGGTTGTAAATTTGTATCTAGGAGCTGGGGTTTTTCCCTTGTGCTCCCTAAGGGTTTTTTCATCTGCAACTGGAGACCTTTGTTTGAGTGGGGATATTGGAGCTATATATAGCTCACCCTATCTAGACTAGGTCTCACATATATATATGTAGATTGTGATTAATATGAAATAGTCTTCGGGAGTGTACATGGTGTGTTTCTTCTCTCCCTCTCGAGTCTCTACATATATTCTCTCTCTACATCTCAACAAAGACTACGATCATCATTATCATCTATTATTGGAGTAGTGATCAAAAGCTTTTGATTGTAAGACTTACAAACAAAAATTTAAGTACATAAATGAAGGTTTCAAAACATTTTATTCATTTTGAAAGCCTTTGACTAGTTTTTTCCCTTTCTGCTTCGCCTCCAGCTCAACTAATGGTAGTCCATAGGTACATTTTTAGGGATAATTTTATTTTAATTTTAGAATATTATTTAAAAAGCATTTTCTATTTTAAATACTTTTGTTGTGCTAGAGGTCTCCCTCATACTTTAAAAGTATTGTTAGAATTTTAGTTTCCCTTTGTATATGTGTGGATTAGAGGCATGCCTCACACTGTAGAAATAGGATATTAGGATTATTCATTTGTGTTATGTTGTATTAGAGGCTTGCACTTTCTTTCATAATACAAGCATACAATTTTCTTGGATTTGCTATTGCTAGTACTGAAGGCTTGCACTTGCATTCCAATAGTAAGTCTACGCTATAAAACATCCATTTTTATGTCTATTAAAGGCTTGCATCACATTCTACGAATGGATTTAAACTTTGTGGTATTGTGTACTTGTGTTGCATTGGAGAGAGAGAGAGAGAGAGAGAGAGAGTATTATTGCGTTCGTTACGTGGGATGATATGATGTCTTATCCTTGAACATTGTTGCATCCCGCGGATCCCACATGCAACGGCGCGTAATCCGAGCTTTGCTTATAAAGTGTGCGGAGAGGGGCGGCTCCCACTTCATCTGTCCCCGGTGGGCTCTCCTTGTTGCAGACCTCGAGTCGGTGGGGATACGATGCAACGGCCAGAGACGATGGCCGGGCCGAGTGAGCTCTCTCTCCATGCCACCCGTCGTCCGAGAGCGCTGTCTCTCGGCGGGGGGTAGGGCGTGGACGAGATGCTCCGGGAGGCTTGGGACGGCCCCCCTGCCCCCACCACCAACCACCTTACCACCTTAAAACCTTAACAACAACGAACGGAACAAAAACAACCAACCGCCGCAAGAAAGAAAGAAAGAAACTAAAAATAAATAATAAAGATAATAAAGCAAAAGAAAAGAAGAAAAAGTACCCTACCCGCCCGGCACGGCCATCGATCCACCCACCGTTTTTTGAGCTTAAAAAGAGAGAGCTTTAACCTTAGGTACATTATATTACATGCAACCCGTCCAAATGAGTGTCGGTGTATGCATTCGAATGCTTGTCTGTGTATTTTTAAAAAATTATTCTAATATGTTCGTCCGTACGTATTTCTGGACGGCTAGATATTTTGAAGATCCAGACATACTGATATGCTAGATATTTTGAGTGGCCGAAGTCAGCGGCACTATTCCTACATTTTGGTTTGCCTCATGAGATTGATTGTATAGATAATCTATAAGCTAGGTGAGTAAGGGCTCATGCATGAAGGGCCCAATGTTTTTTATGCTGAAACATGTGGCATTGTGTACAGCTACTATGAATACATGCTTTTAGCATTGTTTTGGAGAATCTTTGCATCTTTGGAGGGAAAGAAGGAATGGATATCTTGAGAACACCTCCATGCATAATCCAATGGGCATAAGCTCAATGGCCATAAGTGTGGTCTAATATCTAGTGCGAATTCAAGTGTTGATGATATGTGTGCTGATTATCCTAATCAATCGGCATGATCAGAGCTAAATCTAAAGAAGGGTGGCATGCAAAGTGTTGGGCTACAGCAACACAACATGTTACACGTTGGCATTTTGGCTTGTAAGGCATGTTTGTAAGAAAGCACATATGGAATTGCAATTATGCTTGGCATAGTGATCAACTTAAGACAAACAAGCCTTAAGAAGTCCTATCAAGGGGCTCTTTCCACACTCAATCATCTGAACCTCATGATAGCTTGTGGCCTACCTCGATGGTGATCTTCTTCGACTACAAGGTTGGCTTTTAGCTATACTCCATTGGATTTATAAATTTGACTCTAAGAAGGCACCAACAAGCCGCGTCTCTCTCCATGCTTCCATGCTTAAGAAGACAATCGAGCAAAGGCAACATTGTTGCAAGTCCTACTCTCTCCTCATGAAAAGTACAAAATCCTTATCATGAGAGCTAGCACCGCCATCATTGAACTCCTTTAGTGTAGTCTATGGCTCCTCCCTACAACCATAAGGAGTTGAAAGCTCCTTGTTATCATAGCTATCATTCAACAATGGCATTTTATGGTGATCAAGGAACCTTAGAAAGAAATATGTGAAAACAAGAGAAGTGTATATCTACCAGTGCATGTCCTTTCAATATATCGATGTTGAGTCCAATATGAGATGCCATGACAAGGTTGTAGAATGGGGACTGTATGAATCATGAAGCTGACAAGGACTTTAAGAGGAATGTAGTAGGGAGTAGATGAAGTTAGTAGAAAAGTATGTACATGTAGTTATGCATGAAGATTTGGATATGGATTGTAGGGTATGAGTAGTTCAAATATTTATTGAGGTAGAACAAATACAGTTACTGTATCTAGTCATAGATATGCGAGAATAGGAAATTACTGAACAAAAGCCTGAGTAGACGGAGAATTTGGCAGTGGAAGCAATTCAACTGATTGTAGAGGAAGTGAGTCTATTTAATGGATAGGACATATGTAACCATATCAAAGATTTTGAAGAAAGGATGCAATAGTTTGATGTCCTAGAGGATTATAGGATTGAATGTTTAGAATGCATTGATGAAAGCAGTGTCGTGATGCTGCGCATCCACCACTGCGAACATGAGGGTGGAGTTTTTCACCAGGAATTTGAAACCATTAGTCAACGTCATTAGGAATTTATTTTTTGTTGTCTGTGTGTTTTTATTTGCATTTTGGCATGACGCACGAGCACATGTGGATAGGCTAGGCACATTTTCTTCATTCCATTCATAAATTTTGTGTGGATCATCATTCGATTGGTTGCATAGCATGGATTCAATTTTGCATGTCCTCTTCAAATCACAAATGATTGAGCACGAAGTTCTATTTCAAAGCATATTTTCTTGCTAGGACACATTGTACAGCATTAAAGCAGCATGTATGTCCTGAAGGCAATGAGGATTAACCGTTTGATGAGAAAGCCTTGTGATGTGCCGTATCAAATGCAAATGGGAAGTTTATTTTCAGTTCATTGCCTTGTGGACAGTACAAGCTTGTGCCTTATTACAAGGGAGAAATTACAGTCTTTGATGTTTCACCTACTTCCATTGAAGTAGCTGTTGGTCATGACAATGTTGTTATCACTGAGCCATTTCAAGTAATTGGGATCTCTATTGGTGGCCAAGTTGTAGACAGTTAAGGCACTGGTGTGAAGGGAGTGGAGATATTCGTAAATCATGCCCAAAAAGCCACAATTGATGTGAAAGGGTACTACAAACTTGGAGCTTCCACTTCTAGACATTGAAGTGATGTAGGATAATGCAGATACCGATACAAAGCTAGAGATTACTAATGATGTAGATATTCTTTCTAAGGATGATTTTTTACTATCTAACATGAAGGTGGATGCTATACTTATGGACATATTTCCTATAATTATAGAATCAGACATAGTGTTGGAGGGTTGTGATTATGTAGAGGTTTTGATTCATGATTTTGCTATGTTTTTACTATGCAGATTGATGCTTAAGATGGAGATGCATTGATAGATGTAATGCTAGAGGAGACTATTATAAGTGCTATGGTTGACAGATCTAACATTCTTAATGGGGATGTGATGATGGATCATATTGATGCTAATGTCCAAAGGATGGATGATGCTATCAGAGTTGAAGGTATGAAAGAAATATATGCTTTGGATGAATACACCAATGAGCTCAACCTTCATTCAAATATGCTTGATTGGTGAATGGTACTTGACTTGGAGAAAAAGCAAGAGAAGGAGAAAAATGAGTCTTTAATATATACTATCATGGATTGTGGGAAAAAAAGGAATTTTCATTGCATGCTTTCAAGAATGAAAAGGAGGGTGGGGGTGCAACATGCATTCTGGTAAAGGAGGATGTTCATGTAGGGCATTGGGGGAATACTTTTATGCACAAGAGTAGCCAATGTGTCTTCCCTCCTATTTTTCTTTTTGCGTATTCCCTAGACTACATTAGAACACACCTTGCTAAGGAGGCCAATGCTATAAAGAAAGGAGGGGAGCATCCGCACAATGGACTCTTGGTTGTCTACAAGAAGATTCTGAAGCTTAATGGCCTACCAAAGTTTTACTAGGGTTTCAATAGTTCCTGTGTTGAAATCATTGTGTATACCATGACCAATACTTTGGACTATATGACTCTCTAAAGCTAGATGTGCTTGTTGACAATCTTCATATTTTGGAGTCTCTTATAACTTTGACTCTATTGATGGATATCGACCGCCTACATGAAGAGGATGGTGTTCTCTTGTGTGGATCTATTGGGACCACTAGTGTGGTGACAATTCAACCTGTACAAGGCCTTCATGACAATTCAAGAGATGACTATAATAAGGCAGAAACTCATGAATTGTGGTCTAATATCTAGTGTGAATTGAAGTACTGATGATGCATATACTTATTATTCTAATCAATGGGGATGATCATAACTAAACCTAAAAATGGGTGGCATGCAAAGTGCCGAGTTGTAGTAGTAGAACATGTCACACATTGGGATTTTGTATTGTAAGGAAAGTTTGTAAAAAAAAAACATATGGATTTCCAATGATGCTTAGCATAATGATCAACTTAAGAGATACAAGCCTTAAGAAGTCCTATTAAGAGGCTCTTCTTATGCAATCATATGAAGATCATGATATCTTGTGGCCTACCTCCATGCCAATATTCTCCAACTATAACACTGCCTTCAAGCTATACTCCATTAGATTTATAAACTTGAATTCAAGGAGGCAGCAACTCGAGTCTCTCTCCATGCTTCAATGCTCTAGAAAAAAAATGAGTAAAGGCAACACTATTTCAAGTCCTACCCTCCCTTAACGAAAAGTACAAAAGCTAATCCTTTTGTTTGCCTTATCATGAGAGCTAGCTTTACCATGAACTCCTTCTATGTAGTCTATGCTCCATGCTACTACCATCAGGAGTTGAAAGTTCCTTGTTATCATAGCTACCATTCAGCAAGGACATCTTATCGACTGAGGAACCTTGGAAAGAAACAAGTGACAACAAGAGAAGCGTATACCTACCCTAAGAGGAAAATCATGCTACACTTAATTTGAATATGTTGGAGAAGTGGAGAAATTGATGTAGCTATCACAGTTCATCTTAACTTTGTTTATGTATGTGCTAGTCAATGCTTTATGGAAAGAATGCAATGAAGGAAGTTAGGCTTTATCTCATGTATGAAAACATACTTGAAGTTTTGAAGTGACTTAATAAGGGTTAACTATTGAGGCTTAGTCTTGATCACTCTTGAGAAATTTTATGCTCAGATGAAGTGGAGGGCTAAGAAGAGTTTGCGGTTAATGTCGACCACTCCTAATCCCTGGAAACACTTGGATGAAGTGGAGGGTTAACATTGAGGATATTCTCATATAAAATTGTGATTTGGGTTCAAATCTTTTGACTGGGATTGTAATATGGGTTTCTTATAGTGTTGTGCATAACATTGAAAGTATCTCTTCCTATTCAGCTAGTACTACCACACCTCCTCCTCTTTCCTAAATCTCTTGGTAGAGACCCCACCTCTTATTGGCCTACATCTGCATCCTTTCAACATGAGTGTTAAAACCCGATGTGAGATGCTGTGACAAGGTTGTAGGATAGGAGACTTAGGTTGAAATGACCATCATATGCATCTTGAACTCTTCCCAATCACGAAACTGCTGATTTTCTCTTTGAACGAATCTCCACCATGAAGCTGACAAGGACCTAACAAGGAATGTAGTACGGAGCAGATGCGGTTATTGAAAAAGTGTATACATGTAGTTAAGTGTAAAGATTTGGATATGGATGGTAGGATACATGTAATTCAAATATTTATATGGGAAGTACAAATGTAGTTACCATATCAAGTCATAGATATCCAGGAATAGGAAATTACTAATTAAGAACCTGAGAGGATAGAGGATTTGGCAATGGAAGCACTTCAAAAGATTATAGAGGAAGTGGGCCTATTTAATGGACAGGATGTATGTAGCTATGTCAAATTTTTTGATAAAAGGATGCAAGAATATGATATCTAAGAGGACTGTAGGATTGAATGTTTTGAATATGTTCATGAAAGCGGTGTTTAAGAAACAAGTTTAGGAGATTCCACATATGTATGGTATATCCTAGGATAAATACATGTATTTTCTTAAAGTATAGTGAGAACGTAAGTGTGTCCAAAGAGCTAAGATTTGTATGCAAAATCATGATTTGTCGATTGAACTATTTGAGATTCCATTGTTGCATGCTAAAGTTGCAAAGTATAACGCAAAACTAGAAATAAAGTCAAAGATTACTGATATTGCATAGATTTTTTCTTGGGATTCTTTAAACTATCCGATGTGTAAGTTGATGCTACTATAATTGTAGAATCAAATGTATGCTGGAGAAATGTGAAGATGTAGAGGTTTTGATTGAGGATGTTGCTATGTTTTCTACTTATGTAGGTTGATGTTAAAGGTAGAGATGCATTGATTAATGCAATGCTAAAGGAGACTCTTGTGCACATCTACACTTAGCACTTTGATGGTTATTATGATCCTCACATGGTGAGTGACTTATCATTTATTATATTTAGTTTGTTGCACCTACTTTTATGACATAGTTATAGCACCAGTCTATTAGTATAGTTAGTTATATACTCTTGAACTTAGTATGTGACTTTTTTTAAATGTTTTATCTTATTTATACTTTGTATACATTGTATTATGTGTGGAAGAATAAGAAAAAAAAAACGTTCTTGCCTCCATCTCTCTTGTGTTCTTGGGTGAGCTTCTCCTTATGTGTATGGTGTGTGTTTGGCACATCAACTCAAAAAACTTCCCCTATGACATGATTCTTGTCATGGTATTAGAGCACTAGCACTGAGAGAGGCTAGTTTTGAAGGCTAAAGTGAAGGAGAAGAAGTAAGGATTCAAGCAAGCCAATGAGGAGTAAGAAGCTCTCCCATTCTTCCGCTCTCTCTCTCTTAGATAGTGCATGTGGAGGCATGGAAGCAAGACATAGCAAAAATCTTAGATTGCTATGAGATTTTGTGTGAAACAAAGTATTGTATATTTTGCAAGATAGTCATCCTACTTTTGTTGGCCATTTGAGGCCATTTTGGGCCTCATTTTAGATCCGCAAGGTTCAAAATAATAGTTTCAGGATATATTGCAATTTTAGCTATGTCGATAAAAAATGGATACACAGGTTATAGATTTCAAATTTGTAAGCTTTAAGGTGTTTGCCAAGAATCAAACACAAGTTTTATCTACAAACAGGTTGCATACTCAATCTACTATTCAATAGTCAATTAAAAAGGCTACTTAATAGTGTATTGATGTGCACTTGTTTTGAAAGGTTGTAGAAGATTTGCTTTCTGTTCTGTATCAATCTTGTGATAATCATAAATATCAATGAAAATCTAATCATTGAGAAGCTGGATAAGAACAATTATCCATCATGGAAGTTTTGTGTGACGAACTTCCTTATTGGAAAGAGCCTTTATGAGTTTATTTCAAGTAAAAAAAGAGCCAGAGCTGAGTAACCTTATGACTGCAAATGAATTAAAAGCATAGAAAGAATGGAATGCAAAGGGGATTTTGAGATTTTGATGAGTTGGTCTCTCTCATGATCACCAAAGGGATCAATATGTGGGGTGAATTATCTGAGAGAAGTTGTAAACAGGTTCAAGGATTTTACTCAAGTTTAGAAAGGAAATGTGGTAGATCCTCTTCAAGAGATCGTGGTATGGATGTATTGGTGATAACTAGCAAAACAAGTTAAATGAGCAATTTGGTGAAATGAATGTTTCAAGAGGCCATGAAAACTTTAGAGACAGGGGGAGCTCTAGAGGAAGAGGTGAATGATAAAATGGTTCGAAAAGATAAAGGATTTAAAAAATCTAGGTTGTGTGGATGAGTAATGATTCATGCCAACCAATTTTACACATTGAAAAAAATCATTTATCCTTGCATGATGGCCAAACAAAGAGTCTGTCAAATGCATTACATGTGCCATCAATCACAAAGAATTGTGTCTGTTGGCCAAAAGATAAAGCAAGAGTTGCAGGTTTGATTTAATGCAAAAGGTTGTTTGGTAGAAGACATTAATGATAAGTGCAGGTTGATCGCAAAAGGAAGTAGTGTGCATGGTGTGTCTCTTATCTCCCTCTTACATCTCTACATATCTTCTCTCTCTATATCTCAGGATGGTATCAGAGCTATCAGGATCGACTACAACCAATTCCTTGAAGAAGACAATCAAGAAGTATATCTATGTAGTATCTCTTTGGTTCTTGATTCATGTTCTTTTCATGCTTAAATTTGATGCATTGTGTATGTTATGAGAATCTTATGTTATGAATTTTAAGCATAGAAGAAGTTCACTCGATCATCATTTAGATTGCATATATATTGAACTATAGATATTCCTTGCTTGTTGACACCCTAAAAATTTCTATTCAGGAAACTCTTAACGGAACGCCTTTCTCAAGAGAACTAGTTTTTGTGATGTGCTAAGACTCACAGGCTTTCTTCTAGTAAATCCGTACCCAATTTGGAGTTCCACGTCAAAAGTTATATTAGTTTAGGTAAATTGGACTTGAAACATGAAAATAAATAGAACAACAACTTTTCATGCAGACTTCCATGACACAGGTCTCCTCACGATTATTCACTCTTGACTTTTTGCCAAAATTTTTCAGATCATCATCTATTCTTGGCCAAAAAGTGAAGCGATTATATTTTATCATCTACGTTGGGCAGGCTTATTCTCGCACACGTTTTGTCTATTATGGGTCACTTTATTCTAGCCCATCTTTCATCTGACTTGGGTCTCTTTCTTTTGGAGTATGATGTACCCAAGAAGACTCATAGAAAACTTGATCCTCCTAGTTTAAAAGTCATTTTCATTGGATATTTAAATTTTTCTAAGGGATACAGGTTTTATGATCCATCCTCCAAGAAGGTAATCACAAGTCGTGATGTTATTTCCAATGAGCAACTTATGGGCAGCACATGGTCTCAGGAGGATGATGGGAGGACGTGGTCATTAAAGGATGTTCTTGGGTGAATGAGCGATCGGGGACATGATGCTGGGTGGATTCAAGTGAGACACATGCAAATATCATTTTTCTACATACATTCTCGATGTTACTTGAGCTAGTTAAAGAAGATGTTCTATGGGTTGAAGTAAGTACTTAGAGCATAGTTTGACAAGATCAGAGAGTATCTTCTCAACATTGACTTTTATGTTTTTGATGTTAATCACTCACTTTATGTGAGAAAGGGAGATATAGGCTTGGTCACCATGGTCATCTATGTGGATGACTTGATTATTACATGTAACAATGATAGTGGGATTACTAAAGTTAAGGACCTTTTGATGAAGAAGTTTGAGATGAAGGATTTGGGTGAGTTGAGCTAATTTCTTGGTATTGAGGTGATCAGATGTGATGATGGTATATTGCTATCCCAAAGGCAATATGACTTGGATATATTATCCAAGTATGGTATGGCAGCATGTGCTTAAGCCTTTTTAGTGCGATTGGAGAAAAATGTGCAATTGAATGTTGATGTTGGGGATCAGATAGAAGATCCTACTATGTTCAAGAGGATAGTATGGAGTTTGATTTATATGACTATCACAAGGCCACACTTGAGTTATGCTATTGGCCTTGGTAGTCAATTTATGCAAATACCTAGAAAGACTCATTTAAATGCAGTTAGACACATTTTGAGGTATGTGAAGTCCACTTTGTATTATGGACCTTTTTCTGATGCAGGTAAGGATATACATGTGTTTGCATATGTAGATGTAGATTGGGTCGGTGACATGCTTAATAGAAGATCTACCATCAGACTCATGTTTTCCTTTGGTAGTGCAATGGCTACATAGACTAGCAAAAAGCAATCTATAATTGCTTTATCGAGTAGAGAGGTTGAGTATAGAGGTGTTACTGTGGTAGCATGGAGGTGGTATGGTTGCAAAAGTTATTAGATGATTTGAATGTGTAGGGAGATGTTCCAGTTGTCATTCATTGTGACAACATGAGCAACATACAACTAGCTAGGAACCCTTTGTTCCATGGTAGGAGAAGACTCATTGAGGTGCATTACCACTTTCTGAGAGAGAAGATACTTGTAGGAGAGATTGAATTGGTCACACAGGATCATATAGATGACATTTTTACAAAAGCATTAGGTGTAGAGAAGCTTCAAAAATTTCAAAGCTTAATTGGAGTTGTAGAGATACAGTTGAGCTTGAAGGGGAGTGTTGAGATGGCAAGCTCAACACGTGCAAACATTGATGATGGACTACTCAATTAGATGGGTCTCCACATCTACACTTAGCACATTGGTGGTCATCATGGTCCTCATATGGCCACTTCCTTATTACTTATTATATTTAATTTGTTGCACCTACCTACAACTAGCATAGTTATCGTGCAAGTCGATTAGTATAGTCAGTTATGCATTGTCTAACTCAGTATGCCACTTTGATTTATGATGTATCTTATCTATACTTTGTATACATCGTATTGTGGATGGAAGAAGAACAAAAAAGTAGCAAGAAAAACGTTTTTACCTCCATCTCTCTTCTTATGTTCTTGAGTGAGTTTTCTCTTGTGTGTATGGTGTGTGTTTAGTGCAACAACTCAACCAAGTCCCCCCACCACACGAATTTGACATGGCTATATGAACGAGGGATATCATGCGCTAAAAGTGCCTTATGATAAAGATGGATATTTAAATTTCTATGTGTGTTAGAAGATACTTGTGACTTGGGTGTTTTACTCTAGTGGGAAATCACTTATGCGCAATTTTTGTTGGGTAGGTTATGATCATATTGGTGTTTGATGCACATGGCTATATAGTGTGGCACATCATGAGGATATGCAAGTTTGGAGGGGGTGGATTGCACGATGCTATGCATCCACTCGTGAAAAACATAGGAAGAAGGCTAAAGCTTTCTACTCATGGTACTTTGAGCTTGAGGTAGAGACTCAGGTAGGTTACTCATGAATATATGTGTGCATCACGTGGGTTCAAAATAAGGTATTTTTAAAATACCATTTTAATACATTTTTTACATACAAAAGGGTGTAATATAAATTTATTTTTTATAGATTGAATAGAAAAGGTTATGTTTTATTCAGGAAAAATTCACAAACAAGGATATTTAGAAATAGGCATTGAACGCACATGATGTAGAGGATATACATATAGTAGCTTCCCCGAGGGTAGAGAAGGAACCCTTAGATGTTCTTGTTGAGTTGTTCCCATGCCTCAATGTGATCTAATGATGAGAAGGAAGCTATGTTTATCACTGATTTTTTATACATTGTCAAAACTTATGCTTGATGAAATGATATGAGTTTGTCTTTCTAAAACCTACCCGTAGCAAGAATCAGGTTGAAAGATGGAAATCCCAAGTGGTACCATGCATGTTTGACATGTGGTTGTGATATCTCAGTTTTGAGACACATGCCTCATGCAAGAAGAGATATCCTCATACCAGAATGTGTTCTCTCTTCCGATTTTGAGTCCCCTGAGTGGAATTTTATGTGGCAGGGGGCATGTTTGCTAGTAACTAAGGGGAAGCAAGAGGGCAGCTTGGTAAACCAGGGGAAAAAGCAAAAATATGAGGATTTTTTAAAAAAAATAAAGAAAAGAGAGGGAAAAGGGTTCTACACAAGACAATTAATGTATGAGAGAGAGAGAGAGAGAGAGAGAGAGAGAGAGAGAGAGAGAGAGAGAGAGAGAGAGAGAGAGAGAGAGAGAGAGAGAGAGAGAGAGAGAAGAATCTTGCAATCTAAAGGGAAAGGAGAAATATGATGCTCAAAAAGAAGAACCAATTTTTAGAAGAAAGAGGCCATGTAGCTAAAGTTATCGGAGCCGTGGAGCATGATGGCAAGGCTCTTGAAGCCAATTGGTTGATGCCAGTTCTTAGTTTTCAGATGATGGCAATAAGAGTCTTCCTTTTGTCTTTTTTTCTTCTACTGCTATGTGGGGCACAATGTATGAAGATTTTTTCTAATGTATGGATATGAGTGAGAGACAGCAGAGGGATATTCTTCATCGTGTTGAGAGTGATGTATGTTAGTTATTTGCGTGAGACTTCCCATTCAGGAGAGAAGAATAGAAGTAAATGATCTCTACATCTGAAACTGGGTATGTGGTAGAGAATATGTATTATGGGCAAGAGTGAGTGATCACAAATATTTAATCATTTGTTCAATGGTGTTGTCTAATGGGTTTTGTTGAGGGGAGATCCTCAATCTTTATCCTGTTGTGTTGTCTTGGGGGTTGTTAGAGGCCACCAACTCCCCAATTCACCTAGTGCCCCCGTTGAGGATCTCTTGTGTTGAAGATCTTTTGCTGATCTTATCAGTTAGGAAGTATAACGGTTTGGAAACCAACCGATACACAAACTCAATCATAGTGGCTTTTGGATATGAACCCTTCTTTGGTACTAAAAATGAGGATGTTCATCAATTTATCAAGAGATTGGAGTGGATGGTTTACCAAGATCGAAGGGACACTGATGCAGATAAGCTTTGAATGATCAACATCCTACTTGAAGGTTTTGCAAGATTATGGTGGAACTCACTAAATGAAGAGACAAGGGCAAATTGAAATGAAGTCAAAATGAGTTCCTTACAAGGTTTGCAGCTAAGCCAAATCTTGAGAGTTTATGGAAATCTTTGGAAAGGATGTTTCAGGGAGAAAATGAGGAAGTGTCTAAATTTGTTGCAAGATTTGAAGAAAAATGGATAGAAATTGCACAAAGTATGGAGCAACATCTAATGAAGTTCTTGAAAAAGGACAAGCTTGTTTCATTGCTTAGGCCTAAAATTAGAGAAAAGATTTTGATCAAAGACCCTGATACATATGAAGATGCAGTCAAAATAGCCAAAGAAAAGCAAAGGAAAAGTCATATTGCTCATGATTGCCCTTATCCAATAAGAATAGGAGGGGAGATGTATCCCATGCCACAATAGAATGCTAGGCAAGATGCTAGATCTCAATAAGAATAAAGGCCACTTGAACCAGCTAGGCAATTGTTGAAAAGAAGACCTGATGAAGGCACATCATGTATGAATCTGATCAAAACTAGCATGTCTGATGATGGGGAAAATGTTGATATTTTAGCTAACAAGAGATTCAAAGAGAAGGATACTAAAACTGAAACTCAAAGGGTAGCAAGGATTAAAAAGGGACAACAGATTGCAAACAATCCAGAAACTAGCAAGAAAGTTAAACAACAAATGAAGATTCAAGTGGGGGACTTTGCTTTGGGAGTCAATCAAGTTCCTTACAACTTGCTTGAGGATTCAAAAGGTGAGAAGGCTAATGTTACATACGGTTAGCCTACTATAGATGAACTCATATATGCGAAGGAAATGGCATGGGTTGGTTAGCATCAAGAAGAAAGGAAAGACCCGAACTGGGAATGTTAGAGTGGTATACTTATCAAATGTGATAGATATTATATCTGTCATGGATGCATGGATACACGGAAGGAAAATTGATCAAGTTTATGTTGATGGTGGTGCACAAGTTTGTGTAATCGCTGAAGAAGCAATGCTACAAATGCATCTTAAAATGACATAGAAGTCATTGTTTAAGGTTAAAATGGCAAATAGATCAGAAGTAAAATATTAGGGAGTCATCGAGAACTTGAAGATGAACATTGGAGGCCAAAGAGCATGTTTGGATTTTCATGTTATGCTTGCAAAACTTGGGGCATATCCTCTCATTTTGGAATGATCGTGGTTGATTGATATGAGGTCTAGAAAAGACTGGTATAGAGGTCAATTGGAACTCTATCTAGAGAAGCCAGCTCATAAGAGGGTGATCTTTGACATGAAAACAGGGTCCGTCATTCAAAATGGATATGAAACTGATGTTGGAGGTGATGAAAGTAGTGATTCAAAAAATTCCAACCTTGATGAGGAAGATAGAGAATGGGAAGCTAGCCTACTCTCTACGGATGTTGACCTCTTCTATTTGTCAATCCAGGGTCCAAAAAGAGAGGAAAAAGTTATAAATATTGCTGCAAGAAGTACAGAACTCATGCAGGATGTTCAAAGAGTAGAGAGAGAGAAAGGGAAAGACTCCATATCCATGAGCCTTCAGGCTCTCAAGCTCATTCCTTCATTTCCACACACTAAACTAAAAAGCACACACACACTACAAGATAAAGTGACCTAGTGTAAATGTAGACTAGACTGACTAACTCTAGTCAGGTCACTGACTGACTACTAACCCGACTTATTTAATGTAGTCACATGTAGACAACTGTACACACTAGCTGTCATAGATGTCGGTCATAGATGAAGACACATTGACGGTGAGCTTGATTTCTAACACTCCCCCTCAAGCTCAAAAACAAAACTCAAATCATCTGCATCACTCCAAGTAGCTGTCTAAAGTGAATGAACTTATCTTTACCAAGTGATTTGGTAAAGATGTCTGCTACGTGGTCTTCAGTCTTCACATGCTCCAAGTCAATCTGATCTGCTAAAACCATTTCCCTGATGAAATGGTAGTGAACCTCAATGTGTTTTGATCTTGCATGATAAACATGATTGCTTGCTAACATAACACAGCTCAAATTGTCACAGTACAGCTTGACTTTGCTGTCCAAGTGTACTCCCAAGTCATTCAGTAACTTCTGTAACCACTTAGCTTCACAGGCCGCTAAGGCCGCACCACGATACTCTGCTTCCGTACTGGACAATGCAACTGTAGGCTGTTTCTTACTCTGCCAACTGATCATGCTACTACCCAATACAAATGCATAGCCACTGGTTGACCTCCTGTCATATGTGCAACCAGCCCAGTCAGCATCAGTGTACCCCATCAAGTCAAGGGTTTTCCCATATGCATAAAATAGCCCATGATCTGTGGTACCCTTTACATATCTCAGAATTCTTCTGACTGCATCCAAGTGTGGTTTGCGAGGCTTCTGCATGAACTGACCGATCAGCCCCGCAGCATAACTCAAGTCAGGTCTAGTGATCATGAGATAGATCAAGCTGCCTACCATCTGTCTGTACATAGTAACATTCTCAATCTCTGTCCCAACATCAATCTGTAGCTTGACATTCTGCTCCAAAGGCGTATCCATAGGCTTGCAATTAGCCATACCATATTTCTGTAACATGTCATGAGCATACTGCTTCTGTAGCAGCCATATGCCTCGAGGTGTAGAGACAACCTCAATCCCCAAAAAATATTTCAGCTCTCCAAGATCCTTGACCTTAAACTCAACCTGTAAACATGTCTTTATTTCTGCAATCCCATTTTCACCATCTCCTGTAATGATTAAGTCATCAACATAGGCAACTAGAAAAACATAGCCACTATTTGTCTTCTTCGCAAATAGACTATGATCAGCATCTCCCAATCGGAAACCATGTTGCTGTAAATAACTACTGATGCGAGCATTCCATGCTCTGGGTGCCTATTTCAACCCATATAATGCCTTTTTCAACCGACATACATGTGCTGGAAATTCTGGATGTACATAGCCTTCAGGCTGTTCCATGTAAACCTCTTCCTGTAATTCTCCATTGAGAAATGCATTCTTTACATCCATCTGCCATAGTTTCCAGCCTCTAGCTGCTGCCAAAGCAATCACAGTTCTAACTGTAGCCATCTTTGCTACAGGGCTGAAAGTCTCCTCATAATCAAGACCATACTGCTGCGCATACCCTTTTGCAACCAGCCTGGCCTTATATCTTTCCAACGATCCATCTGATTTATATTTTACCTTATACACCCACTTGCATCCAATAAGTGTTTTTCCCTCAGGCAACTGTACCAAATCCCATGTACAATTTTCAGCCAAAGCTGAATATTCCTCATCCATAGTAGCACGCCAATTCTCATCTGAAACTGCCTCATCAAACTTACTTGGTTCTCTAAAACCTGTTACTTTCGTCATATGGTGCATAATGACGGGCTGAATATCCAGTGTAAGTATACCTATCAACAGGTTGTCTGACCCTCTCTGATCTCCTGAGCTGTGGCTCACTGTGAGATTGCCTCTCATGAGACGGCACATAACGGCTCTGTCTAGCACTTGGCGTCATAACAAACGGAATCCCCAATTCACTATCTAAGCTGTCACTGCTAGATGAATCATAACCTGTAGTGAGTGGACCTGTTACATCTTCAAAAACCTTTTATTTTCCCTTATCTGTTCTCCCCATCACTGACATATCCGTGTCAGTGGATGCAGTAGTGTGACTCCGTAATCGTCCTGTCCAAGGACTTACTGTAGATGATACATCACCTGTTTGACCAGTCATGGAAGTACTCTCTGCAGGAGTATTTTCAGCATGACTCATACTGGGTGAGCCATCAATAGGCACTGCAACAGGATTCCCATACCAAGATGCTAACTCATCAAATACCACATCTCTGCTTATGAGTGTCTCATGAGTATGCCGCTGAAGGTATTTGTACATATCACCTCGATCAGTGCCGATCCTTCATTTCCCCCTTCTTCGTCTTCACAATCAAGTTCTTTTCAAAATTTTCGATCTCCCTCAGTTTGCATCTGCACTTCAGGAATTGAACTCCCCTCTGCATCCAATAAAGATACACAATTGTTCCCTCCTTTTCTTCGTGTGTAGCATCGGAGCTCCAGAATCAGATCATCATTCTGATTCCGAGTAGCAGAACCAGTTGGAGTAGGGAAAAGAGATGACGGAAAAGGAAGAGCAAACTCGCGTGTTGCCCGTCAAAGTGATCGTCCGTGATGCCCAAATGGCTTTGCATGAAGTGGCCTTTTTGCCAGATTGAAGACCGCCCCCCTCAGCTACTTCGTCGAATCCTCTTCTGTAGTCGATGCTTTTTCGTTGAAGCCTCCTCCTCCACAGTTGATGCCGTCCTCCCTAATCCATTCACCCTGCTTTTTTTATGTTTCCTTTCCCTCCCTCCGAATACTCTGTTTTTTTTTCCTAGATTAGTCTTCACCTCTTTTTCTGTCCCGCCCTCTTTAGCTTTTTAAAATTCCCCTCTTTTACCTGCGTCATAAACCAAAAAAAACCCACTTATTTAGCCACACTTTCCTCTCTTACACACACAAAAAAGCAGCATCGTTTCCTCTTCACGTTGCATGTCCCTTCAACTCTAGGTCTTTTGCTTTGCTTCAAGCTTGGTAAAGTACGAACACAAAGCATCTCACAAGAGCATCTGCACTCCCCATTGCAAAGCACCTCCCAGTCAGATCAATGGCAAAACAATAACAACCTGCTGTGTGAGCATCAAGTGTGTATAATGTAGAAAGAGATGGATAAACAAGATATCCACCGTTCCATTCTCAGTTGTGAGGAAAAATAGTTCACCTCTTAAGGAAACTTACGCTTGTTTCTTCTGTAAAGTTGAATATGAACCAACTGAAAGAAAAATGTTCAAGCAAAGCAAAGCACAACGTCTACATCAAAATATGTACAAAGTAACAAATCTCATGCACAACTTTTGGGTGGTTTTCACACCTCGAATGCGCAGCAATACGACATCCACCCCCTCTAATCCTGCGCATCCTCCGGATGGGCCAACTACCCATGATCGTTATCATCAAGATCCACAAACAAATCAATCTCTTCGCTATGCATTTTCGGTAGATCAACAAGATTATCTGTCATATCATCTGTCTCTTCCATTGGAGTTTCTTCTCGTTGCTCTTCTCTTGCAAATTCTTCCAATGCATAATCTTCATCATCCCTTTTCTTGAAAATCTTGATTCTTTTTCCAGCAATAGGCACTCTAAGCACTGTTCCATCCAACTCTGTCAGCTCATATGTTGCATTATCAAAGACATGTCTGACTATGTATGGCCCAAACCATCTTTTCACCATCTTCCGAAGTGCAGTATGCTGATTTTCAAGGCTGCTATCAAAGACCAATACCCAATCTCCCTCTTCTATTGCTCTAGGCCGCAAGCGATGCCTGCTGTCAAACCTGTCCTTATTCCTTAGTCTAGCAACCTTCAACCTGTCAATAGCTAGCTGAATATCCCAGGTCTCCTCTCCAACTGTCGAATCCGAAGAGCTAAGAGCTCCTCTCTCGTCAAATCCTCCTGCCAAGGTAAAACTGACCAAGTCAAAGCACAAGTCTCAATCGGCATAACAGGTTTCTGACCATACATCAACTCTGCAGGCATATATCCTGTGGTAACACTATGAGTCGTATGATCAGCCCATAAAGCAAATGGTAGAAGTCTTGGCCATTCTCCAATCCGTCCTCTGCATGCTTTGGCTAATGCTTTCACTATCGGCGGATGCCCTCTTTCACTCTTTCCATTTCCCTCTGGATTATATGCTGTGGTTAGAGCCAACTTGATTCCTAGCTGAGAGAAAAACTCCCTAGCTTCATCTGCATCTAATTCACCACGATCCGCAGTGATCTTACCCACACAACCATACCTGCAGAAAATTTCCTCCAATAAGAACTTACACACTGCACTAGTGGTTTTCGTTCTCAAAGATCTGCCCTCAACATGATTGGTAAGATCCTCTCTAGCCAAAACAATGTACCTCATCTGCCATAGACCCATAGGCATGGTAACCAAATCAACTACCCACTTATAATGAATGCATAGCGGATAGGTCGGATGAAGCTCATCTCGATGACGCACTACTGAATGCATCTGGCAGTCTCTGCAAGTCTCAACAAAGTGAGAAACATCTCTATACATGCCTTTCCACCAATATTTCTCCTTGATTTTCTCATAAGTAGCCCATACTCCTCTATGACCAGCCCAAGGACTCTCATGAAACTCCCTCATCACCTGTAACTGTGTTTCTCTATCGCAGACAACCCGCAAAGGTAATCCACCTCTTTTCTTCGGATGCTTCCAAAGAAATCCGTCCTTGAGAAAATAACCATAAGCTTTCCTTCTGATCTTCTTGAACTCTTCATCCGTCCATTCATCTCTTTTGTTTAGTGTACTAAGGTACCTGCCAATCTGCAACCAATCTCCAACATAAAGTTCTTCTATGAAAGCCACAATATCATAGACATGACAAACATGATCAACCATAGTGGCTGAAATTTCTGCATCATCCTCTTCTGCAAGTAGAGTCTCCTCATCATCATATCTGGCTCTAGACAACATATCTGCCACTGGATTATCCTTCCCTGCTATGTGTTTAAATTCCGGATTTAATGACTTGATGTATGCAATCCATCTCAACATAGCTATATCCGGAGTAGAGCAACTCGTAATCATACCAATCAATGGCAAGCAATCTGTCTCTACCACAACTGAAGCTCCAATAAAATACTCCTTGTCACATTTGAGAGCCGTGACAATCCCCAATAACTCCCTCTTGATTTGCGGATATCTCCTCTGTCTCTCGTTTAGGACTTTCGCCCCAAACCGAATAGCATACCTATTTCCATCTGCATCATCTTGACCCATAGCCCAACCTATGCCAATTGGACTAGTGTCAACTGTCAATACAATAGGCCTATCACAATTATAATCCGCTTTCCTGAGAGTAGGAGCATTCTGCAATAACTTCTTCAATTTCCGCATGGCTTTAGTGTGGCTCTCATCCCAATAGAATTTCTGCCCCTTTCGAAGCAGCTGATACAAACAATCTGCTATGTGTGCAAAATGAGGTATCCAAATCATATAAAACACACAAGCACCAATGAATCTCCGTACCTCTGAAGTAGTAGAACAATACTCTGCAATCTTGCCTATAGCATTCACCTTATCAGGTGAGGGTTTCCTGCCATAATATCCACACATATGCCCAACAATAACAACCTCATTCACTCCAAAAACAGATTTTTGCCCTGAAAGTGTCAAGTTCACTTCTTCTAACCTGGCCAAAATCTTCTCACATGCTGAAATATGATCAGCCACAAAGTATCTGCATCCCTGCTCATTTAGGCTCTCATTCTTCTCTTCTTCTGCACACCCCTTAATGGGCACATCATCCAAGAAAGGCATAGTAAGCTGAGATATGTAATCACGAAAGACCTTATGCATGGCATTCATCATATGCGCAATAGAATTAGTGGCACCTTGAGGCAAGGTACACATCCTAACAAGCCCAATAGGAGTTCTCATGGTGGTTATGTCCCTGCTTTCCAAAGCCAGCTGAAACTGATCATATCCTGAATACAAATCACCCAAAGAATAGATGGCACGTCCAGCAAATGCCTCTGCAAACTCATCCACAATTGGACCTATACCAACATTCCTGATAGTAACTCTGTTCACTAGCTGCATGTCCTAAATAAATCGAAGAGTACCATTCTTCTTTGGAACTGTAAACCACCTGTTTGAGTATGGTGCAGATGCCTAATGAAAACCCGAATCCCTCACAGTGGGCAAAGGTGCATCTCTGAGAGTATCTCTGTTTCTAACATGGTTCACACATACAGTCATAAACTGAACTGCTCTCATACCATCTTTACTGCGAATCCGTGCATAAGCAGATCCATCATCCATGACCTTTGTTTCCATGCGCATCTCTGTAATGAATGGCTGACCAAGAATTATGGGATAAGAGCATGAATCCTGCACAAATAAATGAAAATCCTCCTCTACATCACCAATAGATACCCTGACACTAGGATAGGCAGCATACAAATCACCTGCAGTGTTATTGGCGGCTCTCATATGCCACCCATGCTCTACATCCATAGGCCATCTGTTACTCTCATAAACTCCACGAACTATGAGATTAATCTCTGAACCATGATCAACCAATGCAACATAAGGCACCTGTTTCTCTCCAATCTTTACCATCGTCTCTGTAGTTGTCCTAGCCCAATGGCTCCGCGAAAAGTGACTACGCGGTATCATGACAGGTTCATCAATTTCAGCATAATGCATAGGCTGAACCTGTCAAGATTGTGGGAGAGAAGGAAGGAGTCTCACTTGTAGCTTTCTTGCTTGCACAATGGGGGAATACACACAAGGGTGGAGGCTGAAAACAGTTTTCCTCTTCTTAGTTGTGTAAGCCAAAAAGAACTCTCATACAAAGAAATAGAAGAACCCTATATATGGGTCTCAAACCAAACTCAACTAACTAAGGTGGCATACTAACCAAGCCACGAACTAGAGTAGATAAGGATAGCTATCATGTAGCTATTATTCATGGGCGGTGTACCAACCACGTCTGCAACTGACAAGTCGGTGACATAAATACACAACGGTCACCCTGGCGTATCACGAGTGGAGCTCGATATCTCAACACTCCCCCTCGAGCTCAATCCCAATTCCTGCACACCAAGCAGGTCTCTGAACTTGTGCAGCTTCTCTGCGCCCAATGCCTTCGTGAATATGTCAGCTACCTGATCCTCTGTGCTGACATAAACTAGATCAATAAGACCTAGTAAAACCCTCTCTCGCACATAGTGATAATGCACCTCAATGTGCTTTGTTCTAGCATGATAGACTGGGTTATTTGCCAAGTGTATACTACTCATATTGTCACAGTAAATGACAACTGGCCCATCTGTAGACTGATGCATATCATAAAGTAGCTTATGCAACCAAGCTACCTCACATGCAGCCATTGCTGCACCCCTGTACTCAGCCTCTGTGCTCGACAAGGCAACTGTAGGCTGTTTCTTGCTGCTCCAAGTGACTGCAGCACTCCCAAAAGAGAACACATATCCACTGGTAGATCGTCTATCAGAAATACTACCAGCCCAATCAGCATCAGTGTATCCATGCAACTGTATCTAAACCCCAGTCTCATAAAATAGTCCATACTGCAATGTGGACTTCACATACCTGAGTATGCGTCTAGCCGCATCCAAATGTGGTTTCCTTGGAGCCTGCATAAACATACTTACCAATCCAACAGCATAGCTCAAATTTGGCCTGGTAATAGTCATATAAATCAAGCTTCCTACTATGCGTCTGTACATAGTAGGGTCTTCCAGAAGCTCACCTGCATCTGCGCTCAGCTTCACATTCTGCTCCAAAGGAACTGAA
This sequence comes from Lygodium microphyllum, assembly GCF_053477565.2. Taxonomy (NCBI): domain Eukaryota; kingdom Viridiplantae; phylum Streptophyta; class Polypodiopsida; order Schizaeales; family Lygodiaceae; genus Lygodium; species Lygodium microphyllum. The sequence continues at coordinate 100,498,126 of NC_141150.1, read as the reverse complement.
ATAGGCTTACAGCCTGTCATCCCATATTTGGACAGCATGTCCAATCCATATTGCCTCTGCAAGAGCTGTATCCCACTTGGTGATCTAATCACCTCAATGCCCAAGAAATAACGCAGCTCTCCCAAATCCTTCATCTCAAACTTCTGCTTCAATAGCATTTTCACATGAAGGATATCTTCATCACTGTCACCTGTCATAATCAAATCATCAACATAAATGACAAGCAACATAATACATTTCTCTGTTTTTCTCACATAAAGTGAGAAATCTGCCTTGGAAATCTGAAAGCCAATAGTGACAAGATACTGTCCTATCTTGTCAGACCATGCTCTAGGTGCTTGCTTCAAGCCATACAAGGCTTTCTTCAACCTGCAAACAAACTCACGATGAACAGCATGCACATAACCTGGTGGCTGCTCCATATAGACCTCTTCTTGCAAATCACCATGCAAGAAGGCATTCTTTACATCCATTTGATGTAAAGACCATCCCTTTGATGCAGCCATAGCAATGACTGCTCTTACGGTTGCCATCCTTGCAACCGGACTGAATGTTTCTTCATAGTCAATGCCATATGTTTGTGCATACCCCTTGACTACTAATCTTGCCTTGTATCTGTTCACAGAACCATCTGCATTGTGCTTCACCTTATAAACCCACTTACAGCCAATTGCATTCTTACCTTTAGGCAAAGGTACTAACTCCCATGTAGCATTTGCTTCCAAGGCATCCATTTCTTCATCCATGGCTTTCTCCCATTTTTCTTTTCCCATGGCTTGCTCAAAAGAAGTGGGTTCTGGTTCCTGTATCACTTTGACCATATATGCATAGTGAATGGCTGTAAATCCATCATATTTCAGCCTATCCACAGGATACCTAGCTCTCGTAGACCTACGCAAAGTAGGTTCACTCCCAGGTGCTCTCAAAACATCCCTGGTCTTCCTTACTCCTGGTGTAACAATAGAAGGAATACCCAACTCATCATCAATGCTCTGTTCTGAGCCACTGGATTCACCATCCACATAAGAGTGACCTGCATTCACATCAAACATGGGCTGATCAACCTTCTCTTTTCCTTTTCGTGATACCTGCATACCACTATCTGCATTACTTTGAGAAGATTCTCCTGATCTCAATCTGCCTGTCCATGGCGAAGAATGTGAACCACTGCTAGAGGACGCTCCAGGTCCACTAATATTTTGTGACTGCTGCTGTGAATTCTGTGCAGCATTACCATTTTGTGCATCTACATCATCAATCACATTTACTGGTTTATACCAGCTACTCATCTCATCAAAAACAACATCTCTGCTCACTGTAAACTTACGAGTAGAAGGGTTATAGCATCTATACCCTTTTTGCTGCAGAGAGTAACCAATAAAGATGCACTTCTCAGCTTTTGGATCCAACTTGGATCTCAACTCATCTGGCACATGTACATAGGCAATGCAACCAAAAATTTTCAAATGAGAAATATCTGGTTTCCTACCAGTATACCTCTCCTCTGGAGTCATTCCATATATTGCTGCAGTGGGAGTCCTGTTCATTATGTAGACTGCTGTAGCAATTGCTTCAGCCCAATAAAAATCTGGTAGGTCTTTTTCATTGAGCATGGCACGAGACACCTCTCCAATATGTCTGTTTTTTCTTTCTGCAATTCCATTTTGCTGTGGGGTATGACTGCATGAATATTGTTGCTTTATGCCATGCTCCTGCAGGAACCTTGCAAACTCATTTGAGAGGTACTCTCCCCCTCCATCTGACCTTAGGCATTTTACTTGCAGACCTGTTTCTTTTTCAACCATAGCTTTAAGAGTTTTGAAATGACCAAAAACTTCACTTTTCTTTTTCATAAAATACACCCAAACTTTTCTGCTATAGTCATCAATAAAACTGACAAAATAATGACAGCCTCCAAGAGATGCAGCTTTAGTAGTCCACACATCAGAGTGGATTAATTCCAATGGCTTCTTACTCTCTTGAACATGTCTAGGAAATGGTTTCCTTGCCTGTTTTCCAAACTGACAGGCTTCACATACCTTATGCATTTCTGCAACCTTGAATTTTGGCAATCCTGCAATAATATTTTGGGCCTGCATTGATTTAAGTCGCTGTGCATTAACATGACCAATGCGTTTATGCCAGATATCAATATCTGCAACTACACCGGTCCCATGTGCAAACATTGCTGCACTCAATTCAGACATGTCTGCATCCAACGTAAACATTCTGCCCTTCTTCTTTCCTTTTGCTATCAAGCGACCTTTATTTTTCATATCCTCAACAAAGCATCCATGAGGATTAAATCTGACCTGCAAGCCCTGTTCAACCATTTGACCAACAGAGACCAGATTCTTGGTGATATTGGGGACATGAAATACATCGGACAGGTATTTCTTTTTCCCATCCTGCATAGACAAAGGAATTTTTCCAATCTGCACAATCGGATGTGCAGTATCATCACCAGTCTCCACAAATCCTGGTTTTTCCATTTTCCTTGCATCCTCCATCCATTCTGCATGACCTGTCATGTGGTTTGATGCACCTGAGTCAACATACCACACATCGTTGCTTTCTTCTGCATTTGTCACAGAATTGTTCATATGCTGCACCATAAACAAATGCTCATTTCTGTCATCACCCTGTCTACTAGAAGATGCATAATTTCCTTGTTGCAGTTTTCCATTCATGATGTCATTCTACTTTTTATAGCAGTCTTTAGCCGTATGACCCATTTTACCACAATAGTAGCATTCAACATTACTGTTTGCATTTTGGCCTCTCTGCCATCCACCACGACCTCTTTGGCTCCCCCTGCCTCTAGAGTTACCACGTCCTCCTCCATAGGACTGGTTTTCTTGAGTTTGCTGCATATTCTGATTTCTACCACGGCCTCCAAATCGGCCTCCTCTACCTCTGCCTCTACCTCTTCCAGCATTTGAGTAGAAGACAGCTTCTTTTGAAGTTCCTCCTGAAGAAGATGCACCACCATTTCTCTGCTCCTCAGAAATTAGAAGAGCAATCAACTCCTCAAAATCAGGAAATCTTTCACGAACTGAAATGGATGTCCGAAACTGCGCATAATCCTTTCCTAGACCATTCAAGGTCACAGAAACTAAATCATCATCTTCCACTGGCGACCCAATGGAAGCAAGTGCATCTGCAATCTTCTTCACTTTCATGTGGTAGTCATTGATGCTCATACTTTCTCTTTGCACATTATGCAACTCTTGCTTGAGCTGCATTTTCCTGGCTTGCGTATTTGTGCTATACATTTTTGACAAAGTATCCCATGCCTCCTTTGGCGTACTTGCATCCTGAATATGCACAATCATAGAGTTTGAAATACTGATAGACAGCCAGTACATAACTTTCCTGGCTCTCTCATGCCATGCTTTGAATGCCTGCATTTGCTGTTGATTGGGAACATCAAGAAGAACTGGTTCTTCTTCATTTCCTGCAACAAATTCCCAATATCCTTTTTCCATAAGGAAATTCGTCATTCTAAACTTCCATGCCTGGAAGTTGTTCTTGTCAAGCTTTTCAGTGACAATCTGTGAGAGAGAATCAGACGCCATTACAGAATACTGCAAAAAGTTCTGTCACTGCAAAGAACACAGCTTCAGCCTCACAAGGGCAAATCTGCAAAACTGGCGAAAGTGGTATTTGACCACACAGTCACTTCCTAGTGACGATTTTGTATAAACAGGAACCAAGGATGATTCTGTAACTCCCAATGTCTCTGCACATAAGCATACGATGCAATTTCTACAGTAACTTTTCACCGACCTGTAGAACAGTGGCTGCACAGCATAAAACTGGGCTTTTTCCTGAGTGCGTGCAGAAAACTTCCGCCTCCAAAACAGGCCCCGAAATGGCCTCAAATCAAAAAAACAAGGTCGCCATGGGCTAAAGCCCTCTCCTGCAGCATATACTGCCCTCTTGCTTCACCGCGAAGGGCGTCTCAACCTGGGACAATGCACTCCTGCACTTTCCGGCTGTGCTACCTGCAGAGATCTGCTCCCAAAACAGAAAATGAAAGCAACACTGCTCCTCTTACCAGAACACCGCGAGCTTGGCTTGCTTTCTTGAGCTCCTTACCACGAACAAGGCTCTGATACCATGTCAAGATTGTGGGAGAGAAGGAAGGAGTCTCACTTGTAGCTTTCTTGCTTGCACAATGGGGGAATACACACAAGGGTGGAGGCTGAAAACAGTTTTCCTCTTCTTAGTTGTGTAAGCCAAAAAGAACTCTCATACAAAGAAATAGAAGAACCCTATATATGGGTCTCAAACCAAACTCAACTAACTAAGGTGGCATACTAACCAAGCCACGAACTAGAGTAGATAAGGATAGCTATCATGTAGCTATTATTCATGGGCGGTGTACCAACCGCGTCTGCAACTGGCAAGTCGGTGACATAAATACACAACGGTCACCCTGGCGTATCACGAGTGGAGCTCGATATCTCAACAACCCTCTTCTCTACCTGTGGCAAAACAGAAGCATTATCAACCATAACCTCATCATCATCCTCATCCAACTCTCCAATCAAAACTCCCTGTGTATCAGTGGTAGCCAATGCATGTCTTTTCCTCTTCAGGACCTCCTGAAACTGATCCTGAAACTCTCTTTTTGAGATGCCCAAAATCTCAGAAATAGTAAAAGTCACCTCACTGCCAAGTATCTTATCGTTAAAGATTTTCTTCATGTCTATAGATGTCTCAATATCGGACATCAATCTGAATCCTGGCTGCTTTCTCTCTCTAGGCTCTTGCCTCTTTTCTCTCTTTTGAGCATCCTCCATCTGTCGATCTGGCCCTGATCGTGAAGACGGTCCTGCAGTAGGTGGAGAAACAAACTCACCCCCTCTAGTCTTCTTAGCTGCACTTGGATTTTCTTCATCCCTCTTACGCTTCTCGTCAACAAGTACATCTGCACCATGAGATTTAGCCAAATAAGCATAAATAGAGTACCTGTCAACAGGCGAGTCCCAACCTGTCTCTGATCTGATGCTAGAGCCTGCACTAGTCAAAACAGTTTGCTGAATTTTCCCCTTGTTTGCAGTCTCCATAGCATAAGTCCATAGCGCTGACTGAGTCTCTGATCCCTTCTCAATCTGTACTCCATATGCAGAAGCATCACCTCTAGCTGTCACATAAGAAGTACGCGTAGCCATGTCCTCCACTAACTTCTTCATTCCACCTTTACCAAAGTTGGTAGCAAGTGGAGCTCCTGTCTCAGTCAACCAAATCTTACCATCTTGCCCCCAATATACCAAATTCTGCCTCCTTGCATCCTGGAAAGAGTCACAATCCCTGCAATGCTGATGCTCCGTACTATCACACCAAATACATCTCCGATCTCTCCTAGGTGCACTAGGAGCACTCCTAGGTGCAGTAGGAGCACTAGAAGAAGTAGTAGGCACAGTTGAAGCAAACTGCTCCTTCAACTTTCCCACTAACTCCGCTTTGACTGACTCAAGTGTCAAATCTGTGATGCCTTTGATTATGTCATCAATAGAGGTAGGCACCGATGGAGCGGATGGTTTTGGAGCAGAAGGTGTAGGCATCGGTCGTGGAACAGGAGGAATAGGTGGAGTGGCAACAGTAGGCACTGGCATAGGCCAAGAAACTGGCTGAGGAGGAGAAGAAATAACAGGGATAGAAGTAGGCATAGGAGCTGATGATGGTGTAGGTGTCATGGAACCATTCTGTAGGCGAGTCTTCCATATCCTCCTCTTGGTCAAAGTCGAGACTGCATCCTGTGCATCTTGCCAATCAGTTTTAAGACCCATAGGCTTCGTGCGATCTTCAAGAAGCTCACCCAATTCTTCTTGAAGAGCAGGATCTGTAGCTTGCAAGAAAAGCTCAACTTTTTCAACATCCAATGCTCTTTGTTCAATGGCATCAAGCTGACTATACCTCTCTTCGAATTCTCGAATCAACTCCGAAGCAGTGAGACCTTTGTTTGGCATGTAGACCCACTCTCGGAATGACCGCCGAGTAGCCATACCAAAGTCCTCAAGGAAGTATTCTTCTTTCAGGGCCTTCTTAAAATCTTGCCAATGTGTATTTTGAATAAAAAGATCAGTCACTTTTGTCCTCAAAGCAGGTGTGACAAGACGAAGGAAGTACTTACTCATAAGTCCAGCTGGAACTCCAAAAAACCCCATCTTGATCTCATATGTCTTCAAATATGCTGAAACATTACGCCCATCAAATAGCTTCTTCTCATTTTCAACTGCTTCAATAGCCTTAGTCGCGCTGTTTGCATTTTCCTGCTTCGAATAGAGTTGCCTTTGCTGAGACAACTGCTGTTGATGCAATTGTTGTTGCTGCTGCATATACAATTGTGTTTGCTGATTTTGGAGCTGCATATACATGGACATATTCTGCAAAAAATTTTTTAGATCCTCCGTTGAAGTACTTGACGCAGCAGTCATAGATGGAGCTGAAGTAGAGGCAGCTGGAATTGTAGAAGAAGCTGAAATAGAGGCTAAAGTGTCTCCCATCCTGAAATTTCTATGACGCTTTCACGTCGGGTTCACCAAAGATGTCGAAGGGTTTGTGAAAGCAAAGTCGCGTCTTCAGAAGACCTTGATAAATTTCAGGATAAAAGACCGATCAGATGAATAAACAAGATGAGAAAATAATGTCAGGACTCTGTTTTATTTCTGTCAATAAGAGTTTCAAGATTCAAGATGAAGAAATCCGAGCAGCCTCTCGAATGCATAGATCATATATACATTTCAAAGAAAATTTCCAAGAGTATGGTCTTCATTGATGAATAAGAAAGTGGAAGATCATGGATAATTTTCTGATTCAAGTTCCATCATGATGACTATTGTTGCCTTTCTGTTCTTTCAGGCATTAAAGGTCACAATCCATGTCCCAGTGCTGTCATCAAAGATTCTCAGCTACTCAATACCTTATAGCTGAATATTCGAGCTATGAATTAAGCTTCAGAATTTCCCTTCTCCCATAAATGGAACAGGGAATATGAAGCTCTTAAATTGACCTTTAATATACCAAAGATGCATGTATCCAACAGCTACTGCAAGGATTCAAACATTGTTTTACCATCAAATTCCTTTTGTGCTGGACATACGCTTTTTCTGCAGAACATTTATATAACAGAGATACCATTTTCAGCATCATTAAAATTACTCCAAATAGGTAATGTGTAGGTTTTGGTGGTTCAATTTTCAAACTAAATTGTTTTGTAATTGAAGATCATAAAGAGACAAGGTATGAGGGAATTCAAAGTCATCATTCTCAGAGACAGTTTCCTGAACTCTTCTCTGTGCCAGCTGTGGACATGGTTAGCCAAAACCACATTTATCTTGCATGAAACCTTGGATGTTTTATGCATGAGCCATACATTGTACATCAGTGTTGACTCCATAAAAAAAATTTAATAAATACAGGGTGCTGTCAAGCCCCAGCCCCTATCAATATGGATGACCTGAATCTGCACGAAGTCTCCTCAGGATTAGCTGCCATATCCACAATGGGAAAGGCCTCATGTACAAGCTCAGCCAGAACTCAGAATAAGAGCAATACATAGTTTTCCAAAACTTGGGCAGAAATTGCAAACAGAATCATGATTGGGAGGCCCTCACAACGTGGCTTGATGATCCTTTTTGAGAAAGAAACAAGGTGGTCCGACAGCGAGTTTAAACCTGAAAGCCAGTTATTTTCTAGGAGTTTCCGTATGAAAGAGCGCAGGCAACAGGAAGGATCGCAAGATAGATCAGCACAGATGATGCGATGCAAGAGGAAGAAGCCCCAGACATGCGCTTGCATTCACAACTTATGCCCTCCGGTTGCCAAGTCCATCTCCAAACTACACTTGCATATTTAGCAGCTGCATCAGATGCAGTTGTTCCATGTTCCAAATATCCCTCCAAGCTACCACATCGTTTCTAGCTGCTTGGGTACTATAATTTGTGCACTTGCAGGTAACCGCAGCCTCCTTCTATGTCGAAGAGCTCCTCAGCTACCTCTCTTCATTCGTCTTCCTGTCCGTTTTTGATACTGCCATTCCCCATCCCTTCAGAGCATCTCGCAGAATGATTGCATCCCTGTCTGTTGCATCTTCCATCCAAAGCAGCATGGCTCTCTCAAAATTACCACGAAGCTTCGATTTCAGCCTATCTAGAAGGTTCTGTTGATATAAGTTCTGGTAAATCTCGCCCAACTCATGCCGCTGAAGGTATTTGTACATATTACCTCGATCAGTGCCGATCCTTCGTTTCCCCCTTCTTCGTCTTCACAATCAAGTTCTTTTCAAAATTTTCGATCTCCCTCAGTTTGCATCTGCACTTCAGGAATTGAACTCCCCTCTGCATCCAATAAAGATACACAATTGTTCCCTCCTTTTCTTCGTGTGTAGCATCGGAGCTCCAGAATCAGATCATCATTCTGATTCCGAGTAGCAGAACCAGTTGGAGTAGGGAAAAGAGATGATGGAAAAGGAAGAGAAAACTCGCGTGTTGCCCGTCAAAGTGATCGTCCCCGATGCCCGAATGGCTTTGCATGAAGTGGCCTTTTTGCCAGATTGAAGACCGCCCCCCTCAGCTACTTCGTCGAATCCTCTTCTGTAGTCGATGCTTTTTCGTTGAAGCCTCCTCCTCCACAGCTGATGCCGTCCTCCCTAATCCATTCACCCTGCTTTTTTTATGTTTCCTTTCCCTCCCTCCGAATACTCTGCTTTTTTTTCCTAGATTAGTCTTCACCTCTTTTTCTGTCCCGCCCTCTTTAGCTTTTTAAAATTCCCCTCTTTTACCTGCGTCATAAACCAGAAAAAACCCACTTATTTAGCCACACTTTCCTCTCTTACACACACAGAAAAGCAACATCGTTTCCTCTTCACGTTGCATGTCCCTTCAACTCTAGGTCTTTTGCTTTACTTCAAGCTTGGTAAAGTACGAACACAAAGCATCTCACAAGAGCATCTGCACTCCCCATTGCAAAGCACCTCCCAGTTGGATCAATGGCAAAACAATAACAACCTGCTGTGTGAGCATCAAGTGTGTATAATGTAGAAAGAGATGGATAAACAAGATATCCACCGTTCCATTCTCAGTTGTGAGGAAAAATAGTTCACCTCTTAAGGAAACTTACGCTTGTTTCTTCTGTAAAGTTGAACATGAACCAACTGAAAGAAAAATGTTCATGCAAAGCAAAGCACAACGTCTACATCAAAATATGTACAAAGTAACAAATCTCATGCACAACTTTTGGGTGGTTTTCACACCTTGAATGCGCAGCAATACGACAGCGGTGTATAACTGCATGTGAGCTGTCTTCTGATCCCATGTTTAGCAAGATACCTGTCAAAGTAGTTTGAGACATATTCACCTCCTTCATCTGATCTCAAACATGATATGTAACAGCCCAATTCATTTTCAGCATGTTTCTTGAAGTCTTTGAATGCATCAAACACATCATCCTTATGTTTCAGGATATAAAGCCAAGTGTACCCACTGAAATCATCAATAAATGAGACATAATATTGTGCACCGCCAAAGGAAGCATTATGTGAAGGACCCCAGACATCAGAGTGTACCAACTGTAAAGGCCTAGTGCTGTTTTTTACATGTTTCATGAAAGGAAACCGTGCCTGCTTCCCAAATTGACATGCAGGGCATACATGACCAAAATCATTATACTTGAATTTAGGTAATCCAAGTACTACTTCTTTCTGCTGCATAGATTTCAGCTTTTGTACATTGACATGTCTGATTCTCTTGTGCCAGATCTCTACATCTCTGATGGCACTCTCATCATAAGCAAACATAGCTGCTTTAAGTTCAGGAATGGTCGCTTCCAAAGTAAATATCCTGCCATCCCTTCTGCCCTTGGCAATTAGCTTGCAGCCATTTCCATACTCCTCAATGAAACATCCATCCTTGTTAAACCTCACTTGCAAATTCTATTCTGCCATTTGACCCACAGACAACAAATTCTTTGTTATGGTCGGTACATGTAAGACGTCATGTAGGCCTTTCTTCTTGCCATCAAGCATCATCAATGGAAAAATCCCTTTATGCTTTATGTCATGTTGGGTATCATCCCCAGTACATACATGACCATGTGTACCTACAACCATCTCATCAAACCACTCTCCATGCGGGGTCATGTGGTTTGATGCTCCAGAGTCAATGTACCATCTGTCATCTCTATCATGTCTCGATGCATTTTTAGATACATACTGCATGGCAAAGAGTCTATCAACTGACTCATCATGAGCACCACTGGAAGATGCATAGTGCCCATGCTGTCTACCCTTTGCCTTCATATCTCCTTGCTTCCTGTAACAATCCTTTGCAATATGCCCATATCGGCCACAATAATGGCAGTCCTTGTCCCTGTTGGATTGATCAGACGACTGCCATCAACCAGAACCACCACCTCTACCTCGGGGTGATCTCCCCCTGCCTCTAAACCCACCAGATCCACGCTGGCCTTGTGTATTTGCACCATGCCAATTACTCTGCTGCTGCTGCTGTCCATAACTATTACGAGTGTCACCACGACCTCGAAATGAACCACGACCTCTAGATCCTCTGCCACACTGGTAAGAGTACAACACAGTGCCTCTACTCTGAGATGCACTAGAACCTATATTCAAACCAAGTTTGACTTCCTCATGCAGCAACAAAGCAACTAGCTCTTCCCAGCTAGGGGGCTCTTCTCTGACAGAAATGGAAGTGTCAAAAGCTTTGTACTCTTTGCCTAAGCCATTCAAAGCAACAGCAATCATATCATCTTCTGATACACTTGAGCCAATAGTAGCAAGTTGATCAACTATGGTCTTAATCTCCGTGGTATACGTCTGGATGCTCTTGCCATTCCTAGACATGTTGTTGAACTGCTGTTTCAACTGGATCTTTCTTGCATGTGTCATGGTTCCATAATTTTTCATCAGTATGTCCCAAGCATCCTTCGGAGTCTCACATCCAGTGATTTGAATTACCATAGCATCAGATATACATAAGGAAAACCAATGCAGCACCTTGCATGCTCTTTCATTCCATAGCCTGTAGGCTCTTTTCTGTTCATTTGTTGGATTGTGTGCAGGCAACTCAGGAGCAACTTCATCTCCTGTACATAAATCCCAATAACCTCTGCCAACCAGAAAGTTTTTCATTCTGAATTTCCATAATGTAAAGTTCTTATTATCCAACTTCTCTCCAACTATCTGAGTGATATTGTCAGTCCCATGTGCATTAGCCATGATGCAATAGACTGTCTATCAAGTGTCTGACTCCCTGCAGTCCAATAAGTATGACTGACTAAGTTCAGTCTATAACAGTTTATGACAAGTAGACATAAAATACATGTTTTAGTCTTTCCCTTTATTCTTCTGCAAGTCATGCATCATTTGTCAATTAACCATATTTCAATGAAGGTTAAGTTATTTCCCATCCTTTTCTATGTTATCATTCACCATGCTTATGGCCACTGAGCTTATGCCCATTGGATTATGCATGGAGGTGTTCTCAAGAATTCCATTCCTTCTTTCCCTCCAAAGATGCAAAGATTCTCCAAAACAATGCTAAAAGCATGTACTCAGTAGTTGTACACAATGCCACATGTTTCAGCATAAAAAACATTGGGCCCTTCATGCATGAGCCCTTACTCACCTAGCTTAGATTATCTATATGATCAATCTCACCAAGCAAACCAAAATATATGAATAGTGCAGCTGACTTGATATCTCAAAATATATGATATCTCAAAACTTGATAGGATTAAATGGCATGCAAAGGTAAATGAAGGAAATATACATATGAGAGAGAGACAGAGAGATACACACACATGCAAAGCATATGGAAGGCCTACTTATTCTAGTTGTGGTTGTTTATAAGCCTGCTGGGGTGTCTACCTTATAGAACATGTAAGATACCACACACAAGTTCAAAGGAAATGATATTTTATTTGATTTTATTTATAGGATTATATCCATAAAACGGGTTTCTTCAAATAATAATTTAAAGAAAATAGGGGAAGATTAGTTTATGGCCTTATATCATGTAAAAACAGAGTATTTCTTTAATAGCCTTTGAGTGCACATTATATAGATGATTTTTTATAGGTGCACCCCTAGGTTTATAAGTCACTGCTTTATCTTCATGTTCAGCTTTGTCTAGTAAGTTCCCATCCCAATTGTTATTTTGATTCATGTCATTGGCCTTCAATGTTGCTTTTGTCTAGTTACTCTTTGTATTGTGTTCCTATCATTGTCATTCAAAAATGTTTATATAAACATTTAATATGTAGGCACAACAAGCAAGATTCTTAGAGAATTTTCAGTTGTAACAACTCATATATATACATCCATATGAAAAACATGTTGGAAATAGGATAGAAGTGGCTGTATGTAATGTACCCATTATGGTAACCTTATACTTCTAAATATTTTGTATCATGAATGGTTAATTTAAGCCTTGAGACTTGGTGAATTCGATGTTTCATTCAAGAAAGGTGATAAACAAAGCTTCTCTTGAATTTTGATGAAGTTAAAGAGAGTCATCTAAGACTACCCCTACCCCTTTTGGACATCTTGATTCGCTAATGTGTTATCAAATTCTTTGTTTAATTACCACCACTTTAGCATGAGAATATTCACCTTATGTTGTTTCTCCCATGTAAATGGCTCCACCCAAAATGTAAGACCCATGAAAGACACAATGAACTATGACAAAATCTTCTTTACTTTGAAGCCACAATAGGCCTTCAACCTCAAACTTGTGGAATGGAACATGGAAAATTTGAAATTTTTCTTGTTAAACAAGATAAAGAAGGCCATAGCAGGCAATGATATAGCCAAACTATTGATTAAGTCAGTGTAGACTCATTGGAAGACATCAAGGTCATGAGTAGACTTGCACAAATGCTTGGCTCCACGGCTTTCATTTGGGAGTTCATGCTGATATTAAAGCCTCTACAATGTGTGCATCATAGTAAAAAGGGGAGATCATGCTTGCCAAAGTTACACAACAAGAATTGGTGGAGCATTGTTGAAGGGGTTTTAGTCGAAAGGTCGTATCCACCAAGGATCAGAGATAGAAGGAAGTAGAGATAGGAAATAGAAGAGAAGGAAAAGAATAGACAAGAGGTAAATAAAACAAAGACAAAGCACAATGAATTGAATCAATATGTATTGAGAGAACCTGAAATCCCTTATCTGGCACTACTCAGAAGCAATCTCCAAGCAGTAATTCTCTTAGAGCTCCTTTATAGACCAAAAACGTACATCAAAATAACAACTCCTTCTCTGCTACTCAGAACCCCAAATCTGATGGCTCCGTTGGCTCCAAAAGGGGGGTAGAACCCTAGGACATCTGATTAGGGATCTCCTAGATCACTTCTTCTTCCTCTCTTAGTTCAAAGTGCTATTTATTGCCTGTCAAACTGCGATCGTGACGTGTGTGATTTCACTCCTTTTTCTTTTTTATGAAAAATCCAATAAGTGGTTGAAAAAGTAACTTGCTTTTTGCATGCCACCCTAATCTAGAAGTTTTCCTAGGATTTTAGGATATTTACAATAAATAATATCTAACATATTAAAAATAAACTAAAATTGTCCAAAAATCTAGTATTTTTGGACCATCCATGCCAGGACACTAGCACTAGTGACACAGATGGCATTGACTCTCTAGATTAACAAGAAAGTCGAATGATGATGCACTCTAGAGTTTGTCACACTATATCCATGTAGTGGCATGACATCCACCCGCTCTGAACCTGCACATCCTTTGGTATATGCCAAAATCCTAGTTGTCACCAGCTTGTGAGTCCTCCTCATCCTCTACATCCATATCCTTTGCTTCTTCATCTTTCATATCTTCCTGGCTAGCCATTGTTTCATGGGCACTATTTTCTTCCAATTCTAGCAACTCATAGGTAGTAGATTATTGCCTCTTGAATAATTTGATTCTTTTTCTTGCTACCGAAAGTTTTATGGATGTCCCATCCAACTCATTTAATGCATAAGTAGCATTATCAAACACTTGTCTTACCACATAGGGTCCAAACCATCTTTTGGAAACTTTATGCATGATGGCACTATGCTAATTGTCTAAACTGCTATCATAAACCAATACCCAATCCCCATCTTGTATGGTTCTTGGCCTCAATCTATATCTTTTGTCAAACTATTTCTTGTTCTCTATCCTTGCTGCCCTTAACTTTGCAAGCGCTACCTCTATGTCTTCTGACTTTCTTTCTAATTGTCTAATGCGTAAGGCCAATAACTCCTCTCGATTCAGCTCCTCCTCCCAAGTAACACACTCCATGTGACTATCATTTCTTCTATTGGCATGATAGTTTTTGACCATACATCAATTCTATAGGCATATATCTTGTAACAATACTATGACTTGTTATGTCAGTCCACAAAGCATAAGGGAGCAATTGTGGCCACTCTTTTACCTTCTCTCCATATGCTTTTGCAAATGCCTTCACAATAGGTGGATGACCTCTTTCATTTTTTTCATTTCCTTTAGAGTTATAAGCTGAAGTTAAAGCAAGATTTATCCCCAACCATGCAAAGAAATCATGAGCTTCATCTACATCCATCTCACCCCTATCTGCTGTAATTTTTTCCACACAACCATACTGATAAAATATCTCTTTTAAGAGAAAAGTACACATTGCATTTGTTGTCTTAGTATGTAGAGCTCTCCCTTCCACTTGATTAGTCGAGTCTTCATGAGCAAGTACAAGATATCTCACTTGCCAAAGACCTATAGGCATCATGACTAAATCCACCACCTACTTAAAATGAAGAGACAAGGAATATGTGGGCTGCAATCCATCTCGATGTTTCACAGATGAATACATTTGACATGTCGTACATGTCTCCACAAAGTGAGAAACATCCTTATACATACTTTTCTACCAATATCTTTCCTTGATCTTTGCAAAAGTACCCCAAACACCTCTATGGTCAGCCCATAAGCTTTCATGAAATTCTTGCATAACATTTACTTGTGAAGCTCTATCACCCAAAACTTGCAATGGCATACCCTGTTTCTTTTTAGCATGTTTCCATAAGTATCCATCTTTTAAGAAAACCCCATAGGCTTTCCTCTTGATCTTCTTAAACTCCTCATTTGACCATTCATCTCTCTTCGTTAATGTATTGACAATCGGTCTCAATGACTACACGAGCACCCATAAAATACTCTTTATCATGTTTAAGGGCTGTCACAATTCCCCATAATTCTCTTTTTACCTATGGATACCTTCTCTATCATTCAGTCAATGCTTTAGTACCAAAGAAAATTGCATATCTTTTCCCTTCCTCATCATCTTGCCATGTGAATAATTATTATTGGGCTTGCATCAACAATAATAATGATAGGCTTTCCATGTGAATAGTTAGCCTTTGCCAATGGAGGAGCATATTTTAAGAGTTGCTTCAATTTCTTCATTGGTTTTTTATGCTTCGTTGCCCAATGAAATCACTGACCTTTCCTCAGAAGCTGATGTAAAGCATCAACTACATGTGCAAAGTGAGAAATCCATATCAAATAGAATACACATGCACCCAAGTATCTATGCACCTCTAATACATTCGTGCATACATCTTGCATTCTATCAATCTCATATATTTTTGCTGGTGATGGTCTTCGCCCATAGGGCCCACACATATGCCCAACAATCAAAACCTCCTCAACTCCAAAGATAGACTTTTGTCTAGAAAGAGTTAAATGCACCTCTTTTAGACGCATCAAAATCCTCTCACAATCCACAATATGATTTGCAATAAACTGTTTGCATCCATGAGCATCCATTTCTTCATTCTTTTCATCCACTGCACACCCTTTGATTGGAAGATCAGTGCATTGTCAATTGTGGTATAAAATCCCTAAGTATTCTATTCATTGCATTTGTCATATGTGCCACTTAGTTTGTTGAACCCTGTAGGAGAATACACATCCGTATTAACCCCAAGGGAGTCTTCATGGTTGTGATATCCCTGCTTTCAACTGCAAGACGAAACTCATCATATCTCGAGTAAATATCACCCAAAGAATAGATGGCTCTGTCTGCAAAATCCTCTACAAATTAATCAACCACAGGACCTGCAGCCACATTTCTTATGGTCACTTTATTGACCGGTTGCATATCTTGAAAAAATCTCAAAGCCCCATTCTTTTTGGGCACAATAAGCCAACGATTTGAGTATGGGGCTGAAGAGTGCTCCAAGATCTTCATGTAAATCTTTTCATTTAGCAATTCCATTAACTTTGGATCCACACAACCTATTTCAGTTGGCTTAAATGCAAATGCCTTTCCATGCCTAGCCAACATCTACATAAAACAGTCTCTTTTAGCAAGAAAAAGAAACCCTTTTGCACCAGCTTTCAATTCTTGTAATGTTTCATATGTAAATGGATGACCTATATCTTTAGGATCCCACAAGCTTGGATGCCTTAACACTTTTTCATACAAGCCCTCACTTTCTAGTGGAAGTGGCAAAGCAATTGGTTTCACCTTTTTGTCAACTATCTTATACTTTGTCTCCACAAGTGCTTGAGCCCAATGTAATCCTTCTTACTGAGCAAACAATGCTACAGCATCATACATGTCCAAAGAACATACCGACAACACTCTGTTTTCAACCTCATTTTTTGCATGTATAGTTGCTAAAATTTCAGCCATAGTGTCATTAATATTCAGCCCATAAAAGATGCCTGAAATGCATTCATTTTCAGCTAATAATCCCAATGCTCTCAGTTCCTTAGTAGCCCGTTTCATAGATATGTATTCAGCCTTGCACATAGCTTCCGTAGGCTAAAACCAACATGAACTATTTGTTGCAAACTGAGAAAAACCAATAGTAAATACATACTTCATTCCATCAAGAGGTAAGCACATTCTCTAAGCATCACTATTGTAGCCCTGCATTACAACAGTGCTTAATGAAAATCTAGGTCTTTGAATTCCCTTGCATTTGGAGCCAAAGGAGACTCTCGAAGTGTATCCCGATTTCTAGGATGATTAACACATACAGTAAGAAATTGGACTACTTTCCTCCCATCCTTGATTCTGACTTTTGTATAAGCAAAACCATTATCAAGCACCTTTGTTTCCATACGCACTCCTATAAAATAAGGTTGTCCCAAAATCACCGCATATGAGGAACTATCTTGCACAAAGAAGTGTTGCTCTTCTTGTACATCACCAATTGTCACTTTTACATTAGGACATGCAGCATAGAGCTCTCCCGAAGAATTATTTGCAGCCCTTATATGCCAGCCATGATTATTGTCCATAGGCCATGCACCATTTTCATACAATCTATGCTCAATGATGTTAATCTCAGACCCATGGTCAAGTAAAGCAACACAAGCAATTTCACATTCCCCTATTTTCATTCATGTTTCAATGGTAGCCCTAGCCCAATGATTTCTTATATAATGACTTCGAGGAATAAAACCTAGAGTCTCTCCCCCATATTGTTGCATGTGCCTTACTCCACCATGCATATTGCTATAAGAAAATGCATTTTCAGCCACTTTCTTCTCTTTTCCACATGCTGTCCACTAATTAGTAGCATCCTACATAGATGATTTAGTACTTACTTCATGCTCATATTCAGCTTGAATACCCTACAAACTAGTTTCCTCTTCAAATTGCAGCAATGCACTAGTGGTATCATCAAGAAACTAATGCTTCCTCTTAATTATGTCAATGATCTCATCATGAAATTCTCACTTGGCTATGCCAAGCACCTCTCCCAAGGTGGCTACTTGCCCTTCTTTTTTCCCTCTTGTTTGCTATCATTTTTTTGCTCCTAACTGACCTCTTCCATAACATGTTTGGGAGGTGACTGATTTGTAGCTTTAGGCTGATCCACACTTCTTCTCGTCACTCTTTTAGATGTCCCTACATTATCTTCATCTCTTTTTCATTTCTCTTCCACAAGTACATCCGTGTTTTGTACCTTTGCTAAATATGCATACACTGAATATACATCTACTGGTGATTCCCATCCACTTATGTCACAAATGTCTTGCCCTGCATGAGACATTTCACTATCAGTAACTTTTTTCTTTTCAGCTGCATGCAAAGCATGTGTCCATACTATAGCCTTTGGACCAACCATCACTTGGCCATGCATTCTATCCAACTATAGACTAAAAGTAGAAGCATCATGTACAGTCACATAAGCATTTCAGACAACCAAGTCTTTCAACAACTTCTGCATACCTCCCTTTCCAAAATTCAAAGCAAGAGGCAATCCCATTTCTTGTGCATGGATCTTACTATCTTTCCAAAATATGAGTTGGCATGCCAATTCCTCCTGTTAGGCATCATAATCATTTCTCTCATGTTGCAAACTATCACAACACATGCATCTTTTTCTTGGCTTAAGGGTTGTTTCTCCCTTTCCTCTTGTCCTTTTTCATCCAATTTTGCAACCTTCAACTGAAGATCCCACATACCTTTGACCAATTCATCTAATACATCTTCCCTAACAGTGGGAACAATAACAAGTACAGCCATAGGGTTAGCCACAGAAGTGGGTGGTTTAGTGGATACATCAATTGTTTTGCCCGTAACAATGGGCAAGCTAGAGAGATGCAATCTTTCTCTTCTTCTATGTTTTTTCACAAGTGCAGTAACAACTTCCTTGACATGTCTCCACTCTGTTTTAAGATATGTCTCTGTAGTCTAATCCTCTAGCAAATCATCAAGTTTCTCTTGAAGCTCAGGATCTACTGCTTGTTGAAACAATTCAATTTTCTGACTTGCAAGAGTTTGCTATTTTGCAAGATCCAACTACTCAAATCGACTTTCAAATTCTCTTATTAACAATTCTATAGCCACAAGACCCTTATTGGGTTGTAAAACCCACTCCTAAAAAGTCTTGTGCGTAATTAAATTTGTATCTTGAATGCAAAATTGTTTCCTATGCGTCTTCTTGAAAGTACCCAGTCAGCATCATGCATGTAAAATTCAATAATTCGTGCTTTTAGTTCATGTACAGTGATCCAAACAAAATACTGGCTCCATGCTAGTTGAGCCACTCCAAAGAATTCCATCTTTTGAGCATAGGTATGTATATATGCAGATACATCCTTGACATTGAACAACTTCATCTCATGCTCAACTGGTTGCAGAGCATTCATCACAATAGTCACTATTTGAGCAGAATCCTGCATTACGTGCTGTTGTTGTTGAACCTGCATAAGCATGTTCATATTCTATACTAGCTTCTGCAAAACATAACTAGAAATTGTGCTTGAAGGATCTCCCATCTTGTCTTTCCTTTTGACGACCTTTCACATCCGGTTCACCAATGTCGGAGGGGTTTTAGTTGAAAGGTCGTATCAACTAAGGATCAGAGATAGAAGGAAGTAGAGATATGAGATAGAAGAGAAGGAAACGAATAGACAAGAGGTAAACACAATAAAGACAAAGCACAATGGATTAATGTTAAGCCAATTAGCTACATCCCCAAGGGCTTAATGGAGGACATCATGGTAGAAAGATTCGCAAAGTCAAATATGAATGAATTGTGGCTTGAGGCTGTCACAAAATCCACCATGAGTATTAGTAAAGTTTGATTATTCTATTATATTTGAGAATTTGTCACACCAATGAGGACTCCAAAATGAAAAATATACAAGTATTCCAAAATGCAATTTTATGTCTAGAATGTGAGATAAGCCTCTAATATACACAAAGGATAGATTACTCTTAACACATAATTCCTTCCTCAAATGTGATGCAACTCTTTAACAAACACAATTTAAGAACAAATCATTTGAATGCAATAAGATTATTAAATTTTTGTTGTAAATGGAAATAGTAGTCTCTTACACAACACAACTACAAGCATCACCATTTAAATCCTTTTCTAGAGTGTGATTCAAGTCTCAACACTCCTAACAATAATATTTTTATTACCTAGATGTACTATTGGAGTGTGAGTGCACATCTCAAATAGCAAATATTAGGTATTTTATATGCTTGTATTGTGAGTTAGTGTGAGAACCTCTAATGCAACACAAGTATACAATACCACAAAGTTTAAATCCATTCTTAGAATGTGATGCAAGCCTTTAATAGACATAAAAATGGATGTTTTATAGCTTAGACTTACTATTGGAATGCAAGTGCAAGTCTTGAGTACTAGCAATAGCAAGTCCAAGCAAATTGTATTTTTGTATTATGAAAGAAAGTGCAAGCCTCAAATACAACATAACACAAATGAATAATCCTAATATCCTATTTCTAGAGTGTGAGATATACCTCTAATCCACATATATACAAAGGGAGACTAAAATTCTAAAAATACTTTTAAGGTATGAGGGAGACCCTAACACAACAAAAGTATTTAAAATAGAAAATTATATATAAATAATATTTTAAAATTAAAATAAAATGATCCCTAAAAATCTACTTATGGACTACTATTAGTTGTGTTGGAGGCAAAGAAGAAAGGGCAAAAACTAGTAAAAGACTTTCAAAATGATTAAAATGTTCTGAAACCTTCATCAACACACTATTAGTGAGTTTGGGAATCTCCCAATTCCCATTTTTTGAATACTAAAAAGATGGCACCCGGATAACATGCCCATATGTTTCTCGAAACCATATGATGTGACCTATCATTGGAAAAAGCACTTGAAAAATGGAATCTATTGAGCTATTGAGTGCTCGATTTGGAGTTATAGTGTTCAGGTTATGACAAATCCAAAGATTTGACCATGTGTCCCAAACTTAAGGGAAATTCCCATATTCTCCAATATGGTGTTCATCTATGTACTTAAATTTTTGTACATAAGCTTTACAATCAAAAGCTTTCGATCACCACTCCAATGAGAGATGATAATGATGATGGTAGTCTTTGTTGAGATGTAGAGAGAAAAGATATGTTAAGACTTGAGAGGGAGAGAAGAGACACACCATGTACACTCCCAAAGACTATTTCATATTGATCACAATCTACATATTTATAGGTGAGACCTAGTCTAGATAGGGGGTGAGCTTGTTATATTTAGACTTGTTATGTTGAACGTAGTCTTTAGCAAGACTAATAATCACATCGAAGTGGTGTGCTAGAGAGAGGAGGAATGGCCAATATTTGATAGAACTTGTTGAAGTCATAATGACTCTCGAGCCACTAAAGATGTAGCTACGTATTCAGCCATTGTAGTGGAAACAACAACCCAACGTTGTTTCTTGCTAGTCCAAGAAACAAAGAAACCATTGATAAAGAAACAAATTCTAGTTGTAGAACGCATAGATAAGTGAGAGCTTGCCCAATTTACATCTGTATAACTCAAAAATTGAAGTGAACATTTGGAATCAAAGTTTTGGTGGTGCCAATAAAATAACCCAAAATCTTTAGTGCCTTTCAAATACTTCAAAACTCATTTAGCTATAGTCCAATGTTTAAGGCATGGAGAATTAAAATGTTGTTTGATGCAGTAAGTGAGAGTTTTTGGTAGAGCTCACAAGACAAGGAGTACTAGTAAGATGTCTAAAATCCAAACCAAACTTTTGAATAATATCTTCAATGAACTTTGTTTGACGCAGTAATAAAACACCCTTTTCTTGATAGCATTGAATCTGAATACAAAGACTTAAGTGTATGTCTCCAAGATCCACCATGTCAAATGCAGAATATAAAACCTTCATTACTTGTTAAAGAAAGTTGAGATTGTTAGAAACAAGTATGGTATCATCCACATATAGAGCAAGAGTAACAAACCTATCATTGTAGTGCTTGACATGTAAGTTAGGATCTGAAGAACAAGATATAAAACCTTTTTTTGTAAGGAAGAGATCAATCTTTTGATATAAAGCTCATGAAGATTGTTTGAGACCATAGAGTGCTCGATGAAGTTTGCAAGCAACATTTTCCTTATGTTTGACTACAAATCCCTCGAGTTCCTCCATATGTATCTCTTTCTTTAATTCCCCATTAAGAAAATCAGTTTTCACATCCATTTGATGAACCTCCAAATCAAACTCAACAACAAAAACTAACAAGACTTGAATACTAGTAAAAGGAACAATAGGTGAGAAAGTTTCTTGATAATCAACTCCTGCGATTTGTGAAAAACATTTGGAAACTAGCCTTGCTTCGATTTTTTCAAATGTTCCATCTACTTTTGTTTTAGTCTTATAAACCCACTTGCATTTAATAGCAGTACGTCTAGGTGGTAACTCAGTTAGAATCCATGTACCTTTAGAGAGAAAAGATTAATTTTCAGTTTCCATAGCCTCCTGCCATTGTTCCTTTTGTGGGGATGACATGGAATCACTATAGGAGACAAGGTCTTCACAAATATTGAGAGCATTCTCAAGAATATCAACATCAAAACATAATAGGTACCATGTAAATGTTCAATTGGAAGATCAATGTAAACATTAATGCCATGGTCATCATCATCAACAATAATAGGTATAGGATGTGAATCCTAATTTGAAGAGTCAATATTATCTCATGAAGAAGGTTCACCATCATATAGAAAATGAAAAGTAGTGAGTAATTAATTTTGTTCATGAATGTCCTCAAATGACCACGTCCTCCTAGCATCCTCCTAAGACCATGTGTTGCCCATAAGTTGCTCATTGAAAATAGCATTACGACTTGTGCTTACATGCTTGGAGGATGGATCATTAAACTTGTATCCCTTAGAAAAATGTGAATATCTAATGAAAATAACTTTCAAACTAGGATGATCAAATTTTCTATGAGTCTCTTTGGGTACATCAATATAAGAAACACATATAAAGGTTCAAAAATATGAAACAAAAGGAGTTTTTCCTATCCAAGTATCAATCAACATTTTACAAGGAGCAGTCCTAGAAAGATGATTTTGCAGAAATACTGCTACTAAGAGTGCTTTAGCCTAGAAATATCAAGATAAGCCAGAATGAATGAGCATACATCACATGGCATTGAGGATAGTCATGTTTTTACATTCAACAATACCATTCTATTGAGGAGAGTAGGGAACCGTATATTCATGATGAACACCCTGATTATTATAATAATCATCAAAATATTTTGAAATGTATTCTCCATCATTATCAGTGCAAAGTTTCTTGATGTGACAACCAATATGAAGTTCGACCACTTTTTGATCTTGCTTCAAATATAATAAAGCTTCTGATTTGTATCGCAAGATAGAAAAAATGGTGTATCTTGAAAAGTCATGAAATATCGATCTTGAGATTTTGATGGAGAAAAAGATCCACGAATATTAGTGCGAATAAGATCAATAAAATATCTGGAATGAGTTTGGGTGGAAATGAGAAAGGGTTTGTGAAAATGCTTTCTAAGTGTACAATATTTACAAATACCCATGTGAGGATGAGCTTTGAATTCCATACCTTAAACAAGGTCACACCGATAAAGATTGACAAGCTTACAAAAATTAGAATGATCAAAGCGATGATGCTATAATTTACTGTTAAGATCACTAGGACACTCTATTACGATCTGAATCAAAACGCCTCTTTAAACATAGATGAGTTGGATGATAAGGAGAATAATCACTAGATAAACATGGTTGTTTGTTTGTTATACCATTTTCTTCATCATATTATTTTTCCTAGCAATCATCTGTAGTGTGATCATTTCTACTGCAATAAGAACAGCATATGTTAGGAAACTTGAGACGAGAGAAGTCACCACTATGACGACTCCTACATGTAAAGCATGGAAAGGAATGCCTTTGAGCAAGTAAAGCTTGGTTGATTTGTTCTAACTATGTCCTCTTGTGAAATCATAGCTATTTCTTGATTTGTGTGTTGTCATTCATGTCATTGTGAATATTCAATCAAAGATATACAAGCTTGATCAAAATTGATCCCATCTTTGTTACATAATATGGTAACAATATTATCATAAGTAGGATCCTTTACAGTGTCAAGAAGCTATGTCACTAATTGCTTACGTGGAATGGCATCACTAGCAGAGCCAGTAAGATAATTGATAATGTTCTTAATAATTTGATATGTGTTGCCATAGAAGCTCCGATGTCATATTGTAACTCAGTGAGATGACTACGAACATAAAGTATCTCTATAATAGTTTTCTTCTCAAAATTTGTAATCAAATACTCCCATATAGCTTGTGAGTTAAAAGATTACATACATCAAGCATAAGAGATTCTTGAAGAGTAGAAAGAATATACCGACAAGCTACTTTATCGCCTCTGACTCACTCGTTATAAATAGTTTGCCATTCTTCAAAGTTAGCTCCTTCAGTTACAAGGGTATTATCATGAGCCTCATCAATTGGTTGAGGCAGACATTCATAATTACCGAGAACAATATCATGCAAGACATTGCCTTCAAGGATTAGTAGCATGTTTACTTTCCATCCAAGGAATCCTTGTCCTTAAAAGTGAGAGATAGAACGTTGTCCAGAAGGAAATCTGTAGACCATTATAGATTTTGACATATCTAGCTGAGAGAATAAGTACAATATGAGATCATAGAATTTGCACACCATAGACAAAATGATGACAAAAGTACAGCACAACAAGTCGTGCATAGAAGCTATGCTATAAAGAAAGGCGTTTAGTTCAAAAGCATACTCCAAAAGAAAGAGACCCAAGATAGATGAAATGTGGGCAAGAATAAAGCAACCTAGAATAGACAAAACATATGCGAGAATAAACCAACCCAACATAGATGACAAAACATTATCCCTTTACTTTTTGGCCAAGAATAGATGATGATCTTGCAAATTTTGGTAGAAACTCAAGAGTGAGTAATCATGACAAGACATGTGTCGTAGAAGTCTGCATGGAAAGCTATTGTTTTGTTTGTTTTCCTGTTTCGAGTCCAATTTACTTGAACTGATATAACTTTTGACAAAGAACTTCAAATTGAATAGGGATTTGCTAGAAGAAAGCTTGTGAGTCCTACACATCAAAAAAACTATTTTTCTTGGAAAAGACATTCCTTTAAGAGTTTCCTAAATAGAAATTTTTGGGGTGTCCAAGCAAGACATATCTACAATTCAATATATATGCAATCTAAATGATGATCGAGTGAACTTCTTCTATGCTTAAATTGCATAACATAAGATGCTCATAACATACACAATACATCAAATTTAGCATGAAAAGAACATGAATCAAGAATTTGAGAGATACTACATAGATATACTTCCTGATTGTCTTCTTCAAGGAAATGGTTGTAGTTGAATGTGATAGCTTTGATACCATGCTGAGATGTAGAGAGAGAAGATATATAGAGATGCGAGAGGGAGAGAAGAGACACACTATTATGTAGACTTCCAAAGACTATTTCATATTGATCACAATCTACATATAGATAGGTGAGACTTAGTCTAGATAAGGTGAGCTATATATAGCTCCAACAATCTTTTGTCTGAGTTTTGATGGTACTATGCCTGTGTCATGAGTTACAAGACTTTTATGCTCTTTAATAAATTTTGCGCCTTGAAATGATGGTAATGGAAATTAGTAGCGGAATAACCCTTAAAATACACAAGTTAGTGGAGCCACGGAAACATTGCTTTGTCTTTGATAATGAGCCCCCGTTGATATGTGAATGGGAGTCGTTGTTACAGATTTAAATAAAATGCTTAATGATAAGGCTTTAATGGACCTAATCCACATGAATGATGATAATTTTCATGCTCTCACAATAGTTTAAAATGGCAATTTGGACTAATTGAATTAATTGTAAACTAGATTAGAAGGTTGTGCTCAAGCTATGAGGGCATCTCACATCATATTATGAGTTGAAAATCGATACTTAACAATACATGGACTCATTAGGACTACATTGACATAGATTGTAGCATGAGGCAACTAAGGTGGGAACTCCAAGAGCTTTATAGAAGGAGCGATTAAGCTTGGTAACAATGGAGGATGGAGAGGACACAACTATGCTAGACATGACCATACTATTGTATACCTTGGTATGTGGTTTCTTATTTTTCTTCTCCTTTCACAATGAGAGGAAGGATGGCCCTTGCCACTATTCTTCTTTTCCTTCTCATTTGAAGTGACTATAATAGTCATATTCTCTCCATTTAAGAACTACATGAGTAGATGGGTTGCCTTCTTCTCTAGCTTTTCTTCTAAACCATGGATAGAGTTCTCATACTATAGGGTTTGGTTAAGAAGAGTGATATATATATGTGTGTGTGTGTGTGTGTGTGTGTGTGTGTGTGTGTGTGCATAAAGTATTACAATGGAAAAGGAATAAAGCTACTTTAGAAGACCAACTCATGAAGGTCTTTGAAGACCATACCATGCTAAAAGTGAGCCTATCAAGCCCTTGAGAATTGGAGACCATTGATTTTTTCCCTTACTTTGAAGAAGATATGAGCTTGAGTGTGTTGTTATAGAGTGGTTTTCCAAACTTGTACCCTCTCTTATGGGTAGTTAAATAAATATTTTACTAACTTGTTCTCAAAGCACAAAGAAGATGAGCAAGATGTTGATGTTGCAACCTCGAGAAGAACACTGTTGAGCTATTTTGTATGACAAAATGAGGTTGTTTTGCATCTTAAAATTGTATAATAAAGGGATAAATTATTGAGGAACTTCGTGAGCCTTCCATGATGATCATGTGATGCAACTTTTCCATGGTACCATGAGACTCATATAAGCTGAGAATTTATGTATTAATCTTGCATTGTGTAAAATGGGTTTCTTTGCGAGTTCATGTGTTGTTGGCATTTGGCTTTGTGGAAGAGGTGCTTAGAGTGGTGCTACTTATCTTGTATATGGCTGTGTAGGGGTTACCTCTTTTTTGGTATCTGTAAAGTCTTGCTAGGGCTTTTGTGAGTGCTTGTGGGCTCTTGGCCTACAAGAAATTGTTATCATTTGATGTTGCTTTGGGTGGTCTTGTGGAGCTCAATTTCAAGTTGTCTATCTCAACTCAATAGAATTCGTTTTGCTCGCTTGTGTGCCTATTATTTAGTTTTATAATCAACTTTTTGTTTAGTTCAATGATATAATATGATTGGCTTTTGGTGAGGTCAAAACTCTTACTTATGGAGGTAAGATATTTGGCCTATGGGCTCATGGATAATTGTGATTAGCTATTGCAAGAAGCTGTGATGAAGCTTGCCATATTTCTTGTGATCTTTTTATTATCTTTTGGAGTTTTCTAATCCCTAAGGGTGTCTCCCCTACATGCGATGAACCTATTGTATACCAAGATTTTTTTTATCATTCTAGTAAGGATATATATCATATGCTTGTGTCCTACATAATAACCCTTGAAGACTGATGTAAATGATACCCTTAAAGATAAGAAAGATTGATTGTGTTCGGTTGTCTTGCCTTGTGAGAGTCACTTTAAACATTGAATCTCATGATATCTCATCCCCTGTTACTAGATTTCAAGGGTAATGCCATTTTTGTATCTTGATTGGTTGGGTGGGTGATTAGGCAAAGTTAGCAGTTGTAAGTGTGGTATTGGTACCCTTTTCCCATTATGCTACTATCTTATATGCATGATTTTTATCTTAAAATATTAAAAGAGGGATGGAGATAAGTGACAAAACAACAATAGCAAGAGTCCAATAGCAAATCAGTAATGAGCACTAATGAGCACTCTATTTATGAAGATGAGGTGCCTTTATAAAGACATTACAACTAGTGGTTTTGGCAGGTGCTTTTAGTATCTCCAATCACACCTAAGTAGTTTCCATAGTTAAATGGAGTAGGTGAAAAGTGAGCTCCTATCTACACTTGTTATAGAGAGATTCTCCCTTTATTCATGCATAAAAGTATAGAATAGAACATACTTGTTCTTAATAGCTATCGCCCTTCTACAATCCCCTCAATACATATCATGAGTTTGGATTTAACCCCCCCCTCTTAAACTAATGATGTAGACAACTTTATGCATGACCATCTTTTGCAATAGCTCGGTTACCACATTACTTGCAAGGGACATGTGTGTCTCAGAGATGTAAATGGTTCACTAGACTTGCAATTTTAGATAAGTTAATTTCAGCCAAGGCCTATATATATAAAGTTACAAGGTGTCTATATTTATGAATTGCGAGAATTACAAAAGAGAGTCCATGCTTTCTCAAGTAGTCCTTCATATGTTGAAATATCAAAAGAAGCCCTCTTTCTCTCTTTTTTTTAAAATTCATGGAAAGGCGTTTGTGGTGGACCCTAACTTTGGCATACCATAGGAAAGCTCAAAGCTCTATTGTGGGGGTTGGTTTAGTGAATCAACAAACTAAGCACCCCAAAAACGTAACCACTTCTTGGTTGTTAGTAACTAACTCATGTATTTAAGCATGGATTGTCTAGAAAAGGAAGGGAGGGAAACATGAGAGTTGAAGCTCTATTTGATGTATCTTTTTCCAATAATTGATATTTGTCAATATAATGTGTGTTGTAGAGCTTTTTGGATAGGAATTTTATACATAGTTATTGGTGGAGAGAGCAAGCATCACTCATCATGTTTGGTAATCTGAGAGATGAAATTATGATTTCTAGCCTAGATTCTTTGTTGCAATCTTACAATGTAGCATTGCAACAACTATCTACAACCAACCAGCAAATTTCTACTAATCAAGCCATTTTATCTTTGTTATCCAATCAAGCTACCTCTTCCTCTTCCTCTTCCTCCTCCTCCTCCTCCTCCTCCTCCTCCTCCTCCTCCTCCTCCTCCTCCTCCTCCTCCTCCTCCTCCTCCTCCTCCTCCTTCTTCTTCTTCTTCTGCAACCCAATATAGGAAGGTTCACCAATTCTACAAGCTATAGACATATTATCTTAGTTAAATCCCTTCAAAAGTGTTGCAGATTATCATCAATGGTGGCAAGAAGGAGAAACGTTCAATGAGGTGCAAATGGTTTTGGAAGGAATTGCATCCACATGGTATATTCAACAACTTGACGATGTAAAAAATAATTGGAATTCTTTCAAGATAGCTTTAGTACCAGATTTTGCTCATGACAATGCATCAAAAAGTGCTCCCCAACAGCTTTAATGAGTGTGAACAAAAGGAGCATGAAACAATTTCTCAATTTGCTATGCATTTGAAGGAAACTGTGATGAGATTTTATATAAAAATGATAGAGGACATGAAGTTATTTTTTTAATGGCCTAGACTAACACATGATCATTGTAGAGGGTTAAGTTCAAGGTCTTGAGACTTTTGCATATGATATTTAGATTGCTCAAGGAATTGAAGGAAACCTTCTCAATGAAGAAGGAAGAAGATATTTTCAACAAGAAACAAAAAGGGCAAGGAATATATTTAGTGAGCGATCCATAGGGTTTGGTCGTTTGAGTATCGCCTTTTAGCATAGCCAAGATGGTAGCTAGGTCAACAAGTGTCGTCATCCAAGTGTCCATCTCTACCCTCACTGCACTAGTTCTATTCCCTAGGAAAATCAACCCATTGCCCCAGTCCTCTATGACACGTGCATTCCTCATCCAAGGTCGGCCTAATAGTATGTCGTAATCCACTCCCTTCATGACAATGAAGTTTACCGAAAATTGCACATCGGCAGTCTTTACCGGCCAATTCTTTAAGACCCCAAATGTTCTTACCCTCATTCCGTTTGCTAATGTGACATTAAATCTAGCAGTCTCTATAGGAGGGTTTCCCCATGCCTCTAGGACTGCATGGTTTAGCACACTAACACTGGCGCCTATGTCTACAATTCCTTTTCGAGTCATGTCTCCTAAGGCTAGGATGGGAAAAACTACGTGCATTTCAGTGCCTTCCCAAAAAGCATTGATGTGCAAAGACTTAGGATTTGAGTGTAGAGTTAGACTTGGGATCCATGTAACTACATCATGATCTTGCGGATCAGCACCCGCAAGTCCTGTGTGACCCTCGATCAAGTCTTTTAACTCCTGCCACAAGAAATGATTTTGCCTAAGCAGATCCTCCAAGCTTAGAGTTACTGGAGTGGACAACAAGGTTGTGAGGAGGTTACTGGACCCTTGTCTTCCTCTAAGGCTAGCAGTTCTAGGCCATGCGTTCTGTCTGCCCTGGTAAATTCCCCCCCGGCCTTGCTACTGAGTCGCTCCCAGTGGTGCAGGTATACTCACAGCTTGTGGTTTTGAGGGTGAGACTGGTGTGCTCACACTAGAGAAGTCGTCCATAGGATCTTCCAATATGGATTCAGCATCCTCGAGGTGCTTTTGGGCATCCTTGACCCACTCCTTGACCTTGGCTATAGCCTCGAGTTGTCGTTTGGGGTGGGGGTATTCCCCTACCTTGGCACTCCCTAGCTCAGCTGTCTTGGGAGCCGAGGTCTCTGTCTCTGCGTCTGTGACCTTCTTTCCTGTTACTAGCGTAGTCGTTTCCTCGGTTTTAAGGGTTATCTTTGCATCGGTTCTCTTTTTCCGTCTCCTCCGACTTTTCTTCCCCATTAAGGTTGCATCAAGGTTACTTGCCCCTGGCAAGGAGATGCCTGCTTGTTTCGTGTTTGATGAAATGTGGCCTGGGTGGCCGCAAGTCCAGCATGTGACTAGATCCTGGCTGGGCCCTCCAAGGCCTCTGCCTCTTCCTCTTCCTAAAGCCATCATCGGCACTGGCCGATAGTCCATTAGGACTGGGTTGCCCTCCTCGTCATAGGATATGTACGGATTGACACATGTCTCTTCCTCGGTAGGCTCCTCCACAAAGTGAATAGGAATCACTAAATGGGTGAGTTACAAAAGGCCCTGGTGGCTTGGGTATACATGTTGGGTTCATCTCCAGCCTAGGCATGGCAGGTCTTGAGTCAGTCGGGTGCTAGAAGAGCTAACTGGGCTCCCCTGCCAAAGAAATTAGGTGGCCTATTACCTAAGTATGGAGGATTGTACTGCTGCGTGTATGGGAATCTCCTCGGCATTCTGCAATGCACTGCATCATGCCCGAATCTACCACAATTTGAGCACAGCCGAGATCTAGGATCTTGGCACTCAACTGGGAGGTGATTGCCGCCGCAGTATACACATTGTACATGCGATCTCACAAGCTTCCTCACGAGCTCTTGCAATCGTGCAATCTCCATTCTCATCTCTGGCATCCCTTGGTTGTGATCTACACTCTTTCCCTTATCCTGCACGCTAGCAGTTGCTTTTTCCCCCAAAGTGGTTGATCTCTCAGGGTCCCTCTGGCTTGCACTATCTCGGTTGGTAGTCCTCATGCTACGTTCCCTGAGTTGATCATCTACGCGTATTGCCTCCTCGAAGACTCGAGCTAGTACATCTCGTTGTAAGGTGGAGCTACTGGCCAAAGCCTTGTAGAGCTCCTCACTCCGAATCCCGTTCATGAACACTGTAGACACTGCCCTCTCGGTAGGTCACTCATTGGCAGGGATTCTCTTGTAGAGGCTACGCACCTGAGTGACATAATCCCTAACATCTTCCTTCTCCCTTTGACTAATATTCATCAACCTAACGATGAGGTTATCCGAATACCCTGCCTCCGAAAACCTCTTGATGAAGAGGCCCTTAAGGTGAGCAAAGTTTGTATGTTCTGCGTCATCCAGACTATAATACCAGGTCCTCCCCTTGTCGCCTAAGCACAGGCCGAAGGCTTGAGCTCGCTGCACAGGGTCAGTAAGACCGTTCGCCTCACATACTTGCTCGAAATGCTCCATGAAGCTGTACGGGTCACTGCTAGGTTCGTATCGAGCTAGTTGTTTTGCTACTATGGGGATTCTAGCCTGCCCTTTAGCCCCTTGCGTGACTCCCAGTCCTGACAGTAGCGTGGTGGCTACTAAATTGCATAAAAAAACCAGGGTATTTCAGCCCACTGACACCCCAAAACAACCCTCAAACAAGTGGTCTCAACTGTAGATATAACTGTCAATACATAAGCTATGTGTTTGCTTCAGCTTAAGCTTATGTAACCTGACTGCCAGGGTACATACATGCAGTCTGAAAACTGTAAACTGTGAGTAACCAGCAGCAATTTCAAGTCCAAAACTGAGTGGTAATCTTGTCATACATGTTCCAAAATCTCCTAGGTAGCTGCTAGTACATTTGGCAGTCAAGACATGATCATAAGGGCACAGAACAGTGCATAACCAGCACATACAAGTGTCAACAAATTCAGTTTCAGGTTGCAGTCAACCAAAATTCAGCATATCAAGCTCCAAGCAGCTCCAAAATGTCTTTTGACCATGTCGTACATTTACTTTGTAGTGGCAAGTTCAATACATGAGCATCTGAGTAGGCATAGACAACCTGTCTTCATTGACCAATGGCATAAACCTCATGAGCTGTTTGTAATTAACCAGGACAGTGTAACTGTATTTATTTTAGCTTCAAAATTCGGTTTTCAATGATGCTCATTGCTTGCTTCAATTCTCCATGCATTCAGCATGTATAGGCCAGTTCATATAGATGATGGAACCCCCAAGATGACCTGTATTGCTTCAGTAATGCACAATACTTGTCATTGACTGTGTATGTCAGTTTTCAGCCTGTCATTGATTTTCAATACTGAGTATTCTGAGCAAAATATCTCAGCTCCAAGACATTTGATCCAATGTATACATGCTTTGACACATTCTTGTGCTCCAAAGATGCCTTCTAAGTGTAGTACAAGGCTCTTGTGTGTCAGTAATGACTGAATGCATGCTGTCCATTCATGTTTACAGCAGTTCGGAAATGATTACAGGTCTGTGTCTGTCACTTCAGCTCATAACAGAGCTCCCACACAAGCATTTACTCCTTGCACACTTCAAATACCTTCAATAGTGAGCATACATGCTCTATGAACCTTGTCCAGGTGCCCCACTGAAGATTGACAGGTTGTTGTCCACTCAGATCAGCAGGCGCAGATTTTCAGACCAGGGGGCACAGAATTTCAAGCACAAGTTGCTATCCACTCAGATCAGCAGGCGCAGATTTTCAGACATAGGTTGCTGATTTTCAGGAGGCAGTCCATGCTGATTTTCAGGAGGCAGTCCACGCTGATTTTCAGGAGGCAGTCCACGCTGATTCCTTCCTTTGACTATGGCTTCATTTGCAAGTGTCCAGCTTCTTCCTCATTCCTTACTTCCATCTCCTTTGCACTGCAAGTTGTCATGCCCATTCTCCCACAGCCTCATGGATGGGCTCTGATACCATGTTCAAAGAGTAGAGAGAGAGAAAGGGAAAGACTCCATATCCATGAGCCTTCAGGCTCTCAAGCTCATTCCTTCATTTCCACACACTAAACTAAAAAGCACACACACACTACAAGATAAAGTGACCTAGTGTAAATGTAGACTAGACTGACTAACTCTAGTCAGATCACTGACTGGCTACTAACCTGACTTATTTAATGTAGTCACATGTAGACAGCTGTACACACTAGTTGTCATAGATGTCGGTCATAGATGAAGACACACTGATGGTGAGTTTGATTTCTAACACAGGAAACATGTGACCAACAACCTGAAATGAATGTTGGACTACCCAAGCTTATGAATATGCTGGGAAATGACTTGACTAGTGATGAAACAAATAAATATTCAACCATTTTTCAGAAATATGTGAAACTATTTGCTACAAAATATCACCAACTGAGGGGTACTAACAACATTGTGCACCATATCAAATTGAAAGAAGGTTATAAACGAGTGGTTTAAAAACTTAGGAGACTTGGTACAATTTAGGAAAAGGTACTTAAAGCTGAAATTGAAAAGTTACTTGATGCGGGATTTTTCTATCCTATTGATGATGCAGAGTGGGTGTCTCATGTTTTAATCAGGCCAAAGAAGAATGGAAAGTGGAGAGTATGTGTTGATTTCAAGCCTCTTAATTCAACGACTAAGAGGGACTACTATCTTCTTTCGTTTCAGGATGAGATCTTGGATCAAATGGTTGGTCATGTATTTTACAGTGTATGCAATGGATACTCTAGATATTTCTAGATTAGAATAGTAGAAGAATATTAGTAGAAAACAACATTCATTACCCCATGGGGATGGTTTTGTTATAGAGTAATGCCGTTATTGGTTTGATGAATGCATATGCTAGCTTTTCAAGATTGGTTAACTGGATATTTTCCCCTTTCATCAAAAAATCTTTGCGGGTGTTTATGGATGACTTTTGTGTGTACAGCTCGAGGGCATTACACTCTCAAAAACTTAATGAAGTTTTCTGTAGGCTTGATGAGGATGGCGGTCAGGTGAACCCTGGTAAATGTAAAATACTAAGAACTAGAGTGATACTCTTGGATCATGAAGTGTTTGCTAATGGTATTTCACCTGAGCCTAGTAAAGTTGAGGCTTTACTTCTTATGGATTCTCTAAAAACTATAAAAGAAATGATGAGCTTTGTTCAAAAGTTGAGGTATCTATCAAGATCATTCCATATGCTAGCCAAGTATGTGTATCCTTTACAGAAAGCAACTCAAAGGGATCCTTTAGTTTGGACGCAAGTTGAAGAGATTGCATTCTTGCATATTAAAGAAAAGTTAAGCACTTTACCAGTTCTTATGCCTCCAAACTCGGATGAACCTTTCTTCATTAGCATCAGTGTTGGAAAAAATGCAGTGGAAGCCATTTTAATGCAGAAGGGAAAGGGGATGTCTTATATGAGGCCTAAGTTTTATATAAGCAGATCCATTGGAGTGACTGAAAAAGCTTGAATGGAAGAAGAATTGTTGGTATGGGGGTTGGTATATGCAGTTAAAAGATAAAAATCAGACTTGATTCAAAAACCATTTATAGTACTTACTAATTCTCAGTTGCTTCCACAGGTTTTGCGATCTGCTGAAAATGCTCCGAGAGTTACTGAGTGACTACTGGCTCTACAAGAATTTGAATTTACATGTTTGAAGGAGGATACTATAAGAGCTAGCTTAGCTAATATTTTGACTTATAAAGAACATGTTGAAAGTGCAACTGTTATTAGACGGAAACTAATTTTTCATCTGCAAATTCATGACGAAATGAAGGATAAAGATGCTCTCTTGTTTTTTGATGATTGTTACATAAGAGTGCTGAAAAAGGAAAGACTAGGTTTTGTCATTATGGATGATAAAAATCGAGAAGTATTTTTTGGAAGTCAAGAAAGTAAAAGGATACAAAGTAACAATGAAGTTGAATATGTGAGTTTACATGCTAGCCTGAAACAGTGTATTTAGCTAGAATACATGAAGATAGTTGCAAAAGGAGGTGCTATATTGGTGGTCAAATAGGTTCAAAATTTTTGGAAAGCCAATAAAGATATTTTGAAGGATTGGCTGTTTAAGATTAGAGGCCTCATGAGGTAGCTGCAAAAATTTGAATTTTGGCATATTAGCAAGGAGAAGAACCGTAGAGCTCATGAATTGGCTAAAGATGCTCTTTCCCAGTATGTTGCTATCATGAGGGTGGATAATCCTAGATATGAGGGCAGGGAAAGCTGTCATGTGATTGAAGAGTTTCCAAAAAGTGGGGAGTGAAAGTCATTGGCTAATAAATATAGAAGGTATGCCATTGTCAGAAAGGCCAGGGCATATGTGCTCATAAATGATCAGTTGTACATGAAGGGGATTGATAATATACTAAGGTGCTAGATAGTTCCGAGGTTCCTGCTTTCTTATCTTCTTGTCATGAGAAATCATGTGGTGGTGATTTTTGTTTTGAGCTTACCAAAAGAAAAATTATGCTAGCAGGACTTACTTGGCCTAGTGTGAGCAGCACTGATGTTGCTCGTGTAAAAGTTATCATGCTTGCCAATTATATACAAAAAGGGTACTAATTCCACAATCTACTAAAGCCATTATTGCCTATGGACCATTTGAGAAGTAGAGTTTAGATTTTATTAGACCTTGACTTGTACAAAAATAGGAAAGTCTTACATCCTTACTACAGCTGACTATATGACCAAATGGCTTGAAGCTAAGGCTACAAGGAATTGCAAGAAAGATGACATAACTTAGTTCCTCATGTAGGACATATGCTGCAGATTTGGAATACCACTAGAAATAGTAATAGATCAAGGTCCTAGCTTCAAAAATAAGCTATTGAGAGAATTAACATGGAATTTAGACTTGAAAC
Source organism: Lygodium microphyllum (assembly GCF_053477565.2). NCBI lineage: Eukaryota > Viridiplantae > Streptophyta > Polypodiopsida > Schizaeales > Lygodiaceae > Lygodium > Lygodium microphyllum. The sequence goes on along the minus strand of NC_141150.1, from coordinate 100,462,140 downwards.
TCGGATTTGCTACTCCTTATTACCCTCAGTGCAATGGACTAGTGGAAGCATTGAATGGAATGTTACAAAAGATTCTCTTTAAGCTAGTCGAAGATCATCCTAAAGATTAGGACAATTATCTATATCAAGATTTGTGGGCTTATAGAACAATGCAGAACACAAGTACAAGATTCACCCCATTTCAGTTAGTATATGGTTAAGATGTTTTATTACCTATGAATGTCATGTTCCCCACGATGGAGTTTTTAAGAAAGCATCAATTAGATTAAATAGACTTGGGAGTTGACAAAGAATTGAACTTGCATACCCTATAGTTGGATAGGCAACAAGCTGTGGATTGTTATGAAAAATAGATTGTGAAGAGAAGGGAATGGTTCAATACATAGCTGAAGAAGAAGAATCTTGTAGAGGGAATGCTGGTTATGAGATATGACAATAGCTTCGACTCCACTTTACAAACCAAGTTTTGAGTTAGATGGGAAGGACCTTTCCTCATCAAGCAAAAGTTTGAAAATGGCACTTACTTGTTATAAGATTTAGATGGGGTTGTTCACAACAATAGAATCAATGGGTATCATCTAAAGAAATACATCTGTAGAATCTTGTAAATAAAGGGGATGTAAGTAATGTACATACTATACATAGAGTAGGTTGCTTTCAATTTATTATTTGGGGCAGATTCAATTTTTTGAAATTTGGTGTTAATCAAATGGTTGTAGATAATGGACAGTATATTTAAGGTGTGCTTTGACACCTACTAAAGGTCTCTGCTAAGTTTGGTATTGATTTGAGTAAGAATGTGAAAGTTATGGTCTCTAGAAGGTCGATGTTTGAAGCAGAGTGCATGCAAAAATTTAGGACTACAGGCTATGCCGAGCTATTTTTGGATAGCAGCTCAAAGAATTTGGCTCTGAGTTGTTCTAAAGATTCTAGATTAGAAAGAGAGCTACAACTTTACTTTTTGAAGCTTAGTGATCTAAGACCTAGTTAGAAAGTTATGAGCTATTCTGTGTAGTGCTCTATGAGACAAATTTTCACGAAAATGAGTTTTTATTTGTTAGATGTTTTTGAAGCTTTTAATAAAGGTTTGTTCACACTTTGTGTTCCAAACCAGGGGGTGACTAATCATATTGGGTGAAAATGAGTGGTCAGGGACATGATGCTATGTGGAGTCAAGTGATGTAACATATGCAAATATCATTTTTTTGTCTTTCTAACACCTAGCTGTAGCAAGAGTCGGGTTGATAGAGGGAAATTCCCAAGTGGTACCATGCATGTTCGACATGTGGTTGTGATAATTTTAGTTTTGAGACACACGTCTCATGCAAGAAGAGATATCCTCATACAGGGAATGTGTTCTTGCTTCCAATTTTGAGTGCCTGACTAAAATTTTACATGGCAATGGGCATGTTTGCCATCTAGTAACTAAGGGAAAGCAAGGGGCAGCTTGGTAAAATAGAGAAAAAAGGAAAAACATGAGGAGTTTTAAAAAAAAATAAAGAAAAGAGAGGGAGAAGGGTTCTACGAAGAAGAAGAAGAATCTTGCAATCTGAAGAGAAAGAATAAATTTGATGCTAAGAGGAAGAAGAAGAAGAACCAATTTTTAGAAGAAAGAGGCCATGCAACTAAAGTTATCGCAGTCATCGAGCATGATGGCAAGGTTATTGAAGCCAATTGGCTAATGCGAGTTCTCAGTTTTCAGATGATGGTAATAAGAGTTTTCCTTTTGTTTTGTTTTCTTCTATTGCTACATGGGGAACAGAGTATGCACATTTGTCCTAATATATGGATATGAGTGAGAGACAACATAGGGCTATTCTTCATCATGTTGAGAGTGATGTATGTTAGCTATTTGCATCAAGCTTCCCATCACAAGAAAGAAGATTGAAAGTAAAGGATCTCTACATCTCAAACTGGGTAAGTGGCAGAGAATATGTATTATGGGTAGGTATTGAATGCACGGACTCGAGTTAGCGGAAATTCGAAAGGATTTGCAGCTAGAAAAATGATGAATTAGAGCTCATAATGTTAAGCTCCCGGAACTCTTCATCAATGCAAGATATGTTGAGATGTATCTGTTGGTATGCTCAAATGGTAATCTAAAATCAATGAAAATGTCCTCTCATTTGCAAGTTTGTACTTCTTGGAGTAGAGAAGTTATATGTTTGTTGTATCCCACAACAATGTATTTTTGCTGTGCTCTATGAGGCAACATGTGAATTCAGTAGCATATACACTACCAACTTGGTTTCCCATGAAATTCATCATGATTATCCATTGCTATATGAATGTAAACTTTGTTTTGATGCAGTAATGGAATGTCTACAATAGTGAAATGCTTGTAGTAGCTAAATTGGTATGAAAATTCATCGTATAAAGCTTTGGTTACCTATGTTTTTGGTTTATATTTATGTGTGCTCTGAGAAAAGAAGAATAGAAAGGATCTACAAATGATTTTGCACTGCTAGAGGAAACCATGCTTTGTGGGGTAGTTTTCGCATGAGGTTGCCATCCCTAAAAAATCAAAGTTATGTGAATCATAAAGCTTGTGTTGTCAAAGTCTCAGCCATGGTTGTTTTCACATCAAATTGTCTCTAAAAATGGTAAATTTTGAGCTTAAATGTTTAAAATTCTTAAGTTCTGAGTTGAAGTCCTAGTGAGGAGTGAGTGATCAAGAATATTTAATCATGTGTTTAGTAGTGATGTCTTGTGTGTTTTGTTGAGGGGAGATCCTCAGTCTTTATCCTATGGTGTTGTCTTGGGGGTTGTTAGAGGCCGAGTACCCAATTCACCTACCATAGATTGATGGCCCCACTCATGATCTTCGGTGTTGAAGATCTCTTGTTGATCTTATCAGTTGGGAAGTATAAGGTTTGGAACCCAACCGATACACAAACTCAAGCATGGCAACTTTTGGATATGAACCCTTCTTTGGTATTGAAAATGAGGATGCTAATAAGTTTATCAAGAGATTGGAGTGGATGGCTTACCCAGATTGAAGGGACAATGATGCAAATAAGCTTCGAATGATCAACATGCTACTTGAAGGTTTTACAAGATTATGGTGGAACTCACTAAATGAAGAGACAAGGGAAAATTAAAATGAAGTCAAAATGAGTTCCTTATAAGGTTTGCAGCTAAGCCAGCTCCTGAGAGTTTATGGAAATCTTTGGAAAGGATGTTTCAGGGAGAAAATGAGGAAGTTTCTAAATTTGTTGCGAGAATTGAAGCAAAATGGATAGAAATTGCACAAAGTATGGAGCAACCTTTGATGAAGTTCTTGAAAAAGGACAAGTTTGTTTCATTGCTCAGGCCTAAAATTAGAGAAAAGATTCTGATCAAAGACCCTGATACATATGAAGATGTAGTCAAAATAGCCAAAGAAAAGCAAAGGAAAATACAGTTGAGGTCAGATCAATTAAAAGATATTGTTATGCATGCATTTTTATAGCCTAATCAAGTTGACACTGTTGTGGGAAATGCAGGACAATAAGTTGTGAATCTTCATGGGGCATTTGAAAGAGCGGAGAATGGGAATCAAAAACTACATGAACAATTGGCAAATCTAAATTTGAATATGAGCCTATTGCAGGCAAGGCAGCCTCAAATGCAACCTAGATTTAGAGAACCTCCAAGAAATCGATGGGAAAACTTTGAATTCCCGATGATGACCTCGACGTTGATCTTTATGTTGATCTTTCAATTAATAATGAGCATGGTACCTACGATGTTTATGATGCTAATATTCTGAAGAATGCTCTCAATATTTGTGAAGACCCTTCCCCTTATACTAATGCCATGTCATCCCCACAAAAGGAACAATGGCAAGAGGCTATGGAAGCTGAGCATTAATTTTTTCTCTGTAAAGATACATGGGTTCTAATTGAGTTACCACCTAGACATGTACTGCTATTAGATGAAAGTGGATTTATGAGACTAAAACAAAAGTAGATGAAACATGTGAAAAATTAAAAGCAAGGCTAGTTGCCAAAAAAATTTCACAAATTGCAGGAGTTGATTATCAAGAAACTTTGTCACCTATTGTTCATATTACTAGTATTTGGGTCTTGTTAGTTTTTTCTATTGAGTTTGATTTGGAGGTTCATCAAATGGATGTGAGGACTGCTTTTCTTAATGGGGAATTAAATAAAGAGATATACATGCAGCAATTCGAGGGGTTTGTAGTTAAACATAAGGAAAGTCATACTTGCAGACTTCATCGGGCACTCTATGGACTCAAACAATCTTCACGAGCTTAGTGTCAAAAGATTGATCTCTTCCTTACGAAACAAGGTTTTATCTCTTTTTCTTCATATCCTAGCTTATATGTCAAGCACTACAATGATAGGTTTCTTATTCTTGCTCTATATGTGGATGATACCATAATTGTTTCTAACAATCTCAACTTCCTTCAATAAGTAAATAAGGTTTTATCTTCTACATTTGACATGGTGAATCTTGGAGACATGTAGTCATGTCTTGGTATTCAGATTCAACACTATCAAGAAAAGGGTGTTTTATTATTGCATCAAACAAAGTTCATTAAAGATATTATTTAGAAGTTTGGTATGGATTTTGCACATCCTACTAGTACTCGTCTTGTGAGCTCTGCTAAAAACTTACTTTCTGCAGCACCAGAAAACATCTTAGTTCTCCATGCCTTAAACATTGGACTACAGTTAAATGAGTTTTGAAGTATTTCAAAGGAACTAAATATTTTGGGTTGGTTTATCCGTGCTAACAAAACTCTAATTTTGTTCGTTCACTTCAACTTTTGGGTTATACAGATACAGATTGGGCAAGCTCTCACTTATCTAGGCATTCTACAAGTTGAAATTGTTTCTTTATGATTGGTTGTCTTGTTTCTTAGACTAGCAAGAAACAACATTGTGTTATTGTTTCAACTACAATGACTGAATAGATAGCTACATCTTTAGCGACTTGAGAGCCACATAAAAGAGAATGTGACCATGTCAGCTCATCTAAGCCACTTTATAAGAGCTTGGTTTTGTAGGGCATTGATTTCAAAGAGGATGTCACTCTGTTGTTCTTGCTTGGAACTCTTAATGAGTCTTGGGATGTATTGCACATTGTCGTATGTGCTTCTACCACTACTCTAAAGCTATCTGATGTTGAGAGCTCTCTTCTGCAAGAAAAGATAAACGTAAGAATTTGGATGTCTCATGTGTGTCTCATGCTTTGACCGTTAAGAGGATGAAATGATGGAAATGCAAAGAATGACTGTGGTAATGGCCATGGAGGAGACTCGCATAAATGATCCAAGTCTCGTGGAAAGTCACATAGCAAATCCCATGGCAGGAATGCCAATTTGACATGTCATCATTGTGGAAAGAAAGGCCACAGTGTCATGAATTGTGCAATGAAAGGCGCAGAGAGAAGGGGAAGGAGAAAGTGAAGGATAAGTCTTCTGATCACAGCATAGTACCTACTACTAAGTCTAGTAAGATTGAAGAGATCAATATTATGTAGCTCGAGGATTTTGATTGGGATTATGTCCTTGCAGCAACTTCATCTAGTGCTTCACAGATGACAAAGATACACTCTATGTATGCACAGTGTTGCTCTTAGACTCAGGTGCATTCTTTCATGTGACACCTTGCCGAGAGTGGTTCCATTCATACCATTCTATTTCGGGTCCGATGCACTTGGATGATGACAGGTCTCTTGAGATTGTTGGCATTTATGATGGGCTGCAGCTTCCTTCTAGCATCAGTTTTGTTATGCATGTTGTATGTCATGTACCTACCTACATTGACATGCAGTCTCATGTCCGTTAGACAACTTGATGGCGTAGGATATCATGTATCCTTTGGAGACTCTGGATGGAAGATTACTTGTGGTAGGCTTGTGCTTGCGAGAGAGGTGCTAAGGCTAGTAGCCTCTACCCCTTAGTTGTTTTTGGATCTACAGTATCTACAGTTGATCATGCTTTGTCTTTGGGGTCTTTACCTCATGTATCTCTTTGGCATGCCCGTTTGGGACACGTCTGTTAAGGGAATGAAAATGCTTTCTGGTTTGTAGTACTTACCACCCCTTGACTATTCTCATTTTGATTCTTGTGATCATTGTCGTTATGGCAGGCAGACTAGATCTACGCATAAGAAGTATGGTATGTCACGCATTAGTGAGCCCTTAGCTTTGGTTCATTCTAATGTCTATGGGTGGTGGGAAGTATTTTGTTACTTTCATAGATGATTTTTCACGTAAGGTATGGGCTTATCCCATAAAGTAGAAGTTTGATATCTTGGCAGTTTTTCAGAGATGGCTTGCTTTGGCAGAAAACTAGTTTGGGTATAAGCAAAAATGCCTTAGGACAGATAATGGGGATGAATATATATCATGTGATTTTGAGCAGTTATGTGATGAGAGGGGTATTAAGTGTTAGTTTACCACCCCTTATACTCCTCCGTAGAATGGTATGACTAAGCGAATGAATAGGACCATCTAGGAAAGGGTTCACAATATACTTAGCCATGCAGGCCTATACCAACACTTTTGGGCTGAGGCAGTTACGATTGTCGTATATATCATTAATAGATCACCCTATAATGGCATAGATTTTCAGGTTGTAGAGGAGGTATGGACAGGAAAGCCTACCTCTTATGCACATTTACGTGTCTTTTGATCCGAGACATTTTGCCATGTGCCCAAGGATAAGCGTAACAAGCTAGATCCTAAGAGTGTTAAATGCATCTACCTTGGTTATGGAGATGTAGGAGAGATGGGTTATTATCTATGGGATCCAGAGGCATGGAAAGTCATGCGTAGCCATGATGTAGTCTTCCATAAAGACAAGATGCATAGGCAGCCTAAGAGACTCGTGGAGATACGTAGGGTTATATTTCAAGAGGAGCCATGTGCTCTCATATAGCCAACTGGACAGCCTACGACAGTAGCACATGCTCATGGCCAGGGTGTTGGACAAAATGTTGGGTAGGTAGTAGAGCTTGCAGTGTGGTGTTCTACTATAGATGGATGCCCACCTGACAAATTTGAGCCCTTCATACACTATGTTTTGGTTACAAATGCAAAAGAGCCTCTCAACTATGATCAAGCTATGTTCAAGGGTGATAGTCACTCTTGGGAGAGGGCTATGCAGTCTCTGATAGACTCCTTACATTAGAATATGACTTGGGATTTGGTTTCCTTACCTGCTGGCAAGAAGGCTCTGCCATGCAAATGGGTGTACAAGCTGAAAAGTACCCCTGGATACCCCAAGCCGGCATACAAGGCTAGATTAGTAGTAAAGGGTTTTAAGCAGGAGCATGGTGTTGACTTTGATGATGTCTTCTCTCCTATGGTTAAGATGACCACCTTGCGCTTAGTCTTTGTAATGAAGGAAACCTAGGAGAGAGAAGGAGAGAAGGGAGAGACTATAGAGAGGAGAGAGAAAGAGGAAGAAGGTGAGATAAGAAGAGAGAGAAAGACTAGCAGAAGAGAGAGAAACACAGGAAAAGAGAGAGAGAGAGGAGGGAAGCCATGAAAGCTAGGAGGAAGGAGAAAAGAGAGACTTGATTATTGATAACCCATCCCTAATTGGGTCTCTCAACACCTTATATACCCTATCAGTATAACTGGGTATTCCAATGCTAACCCGTGTCCTACCCATCTATCCCCACTCTTTTACATTCCATCCCAACCCCGAAGGTTTTTTCCCTCAAAAACAAAAAGAGAACTTATGGCTCACAGTGAAAAAGGGGGGGGGTGCACAGTACTACTCTCCTCAACATTACAAAGGAGGATATAGGAGAATCTCATGTGGAATTGGGGCATAGAATTGTGTATATGATGTAAATGACATGTGCAAGTTGATAGCATATGAGTTTGGCCTCCAATTCTTGAGAATTAGGGGCTGACAAACAGTGGACAGCATGCTGTCCAGAACAGGCCTGCTAGAGAAAACTGGTCATAACTTCCTATGGGCATCTCTAATTGAGGCGTCTGACATGTCAAAATGAAGCTCGTTGAGGGTACTTTCAGCCTAGGTAGGTCATGCAAGGGTGCACTTAATGCAGGCCCAAACCGTTCGAAAATAGATAGCTGTCTACTGCAAAATAGGCCCAAATCGAGTGGTCTTTAGCCAAGGTTTCCGCTTCAAGGTGAGGGGACTACACCGAGGGAGTCTTGATGTAGATAGAGCTTTCTTTCAATCCCCAGGATCAAATGGATAACCTGCATGGTAAGCATCACTAGCATACAAGTCATCCATGCAAGCATGGGTCTCTACACTACCATCGGGGTCAAATGGAAAGTGGTTATCCTTTCCATGCATTGGGTTACCATCCACAAGTAAAGCTAGAATGATCAGTACCACTAGCTGTTGCATTGAGTCTTCCATAAGCATCATATGATTAAGCTCGATCTGTGCTTGGATGCTGTCAATAACAAATGGGGTTGCATAAGCTGAGAAGTGTACTGCATCAACCCTTATATGTGACATGTGTATAGACTGAAGGGTCTCCTAGAAGGACATGTTTTCTTGATCTGTAATATGAGCATGATCTTTAAGATCTACATGATATTCTTTCTTGAATGAAAGTTCATCTTGCTTTGGACCCACATCGAAATGGTCTTTAGCAAGATATATCCTATCCTTGGCATAATGCTATTCGAATACAAATAGGAGTTTTGCATTCTGTGCTCTACATTTGTCTTGATGATCACAAGATATCGGCTTAGCACATCGATAGCATAAGCCCGCAACATGCAGTCCCGTATCATATCACTAGTAAGGTGTCTAATGCGTTTAGCCTTAGATAGCAATCTACACACATGCTCATCGCCATTGGTCAGCTCAGTAATAGTTCTAACATACTGCTCATAGTCATCTTGCTGCTCAAGTGCAACAGATGCTGCCCATGACCATAATTCTCATACTGTCCATATGAAGGGTCATGCCAATGTGGCTGCTACTCATAATGATACTCATGCTACTGTCCACACATATGCTCATCACCATTGGTCAGCTCAATAATAGTGCTGACATACTGCTCATAGTCATCTTGCTGCTCATCTACAACAGATGCTCATCACCATTGGTTAGCTTAGTAATAGTTCTGACACGCTGCTCATAGTCATCTTGCTGCTCATGTACAACAGATGGCTACACATGACCATAATGCTCATGTTGTCCATATGGAGGGTCATACCAATGTGGCTGCTACTCATAATGATACTCATGTTTTTCATATTGCATATGGTAATAATATCCCTGCTGCTCATTTACATCTATTTGCTGTTGACTATTACCAAAACTTTGGCCATATTGATGCCCATAAACATGCTGCTTCCCAAGATTTCATGATGATTGTCCAACATGACTACAATGGTGTCCTTGCATCCTAGGCTGACCATAAATATGATGAGTAGCAAGTCCATGAGCATAGCTATCGGCATGATGCTGGTCATAATCACTGACTTGCTGCTCCTGCATTGCATAAGAATCTCCATATGCATGCTACTGACCAATGCTATATGAGCTACCATATACATGTCCATGATCATGACTTGCATAAGAACTATGTTGTTGCATAAAGGAGTGCTTGTAAGCGTAATCATGCTATCCATAATGGCCATAATCATGCTACCCGTGATAGCCATACTGTTGATCAAATCCATTGGAGTATGATCCACCCTCATGAAAAGGTACATAGCCTAGGTGTTGCCCAAAGTCGTATTGTACAATACTTTGGTTATCAAAATTGCCCATATGTGATTTAGCTTAGCACCGGTAACTGAGCTATATTGTTTGCCACATCAGAGCATCAAAAGATCCCTAGTGTTATTACTGAAAATCAGATCTGCACACTACTGTTTGCTATTGTATGCTGCTCACTCTATACAACACACTGTTCACTGTGTGTTAAAAGTTAATCAAACTTATCATCCAATGCTTTCCCTGGTTTTGATAGAAGGAATTCTACATGTTATGTTCCTTTGTCTATTTTGTGTAAAAGTCCCTTCGAACTATGCTTTCCAACACCAAGAATTTGCCCAAAATCTTGTTAATCATTTGCACAGGACTGGCTTGATTTCTTGGCATAAGAACTTTACTTATCTGCAGAGTTCTGAGGGAATTGAAATTTCATGTACTTATGAACATCTACACATTCATGTTGTTCTTCCAGTTCAAACTTTTCAATAGTGTCATCACTGAACTCATCATGGTTGGAAGTGGCTTGAACAATAGTCTCTCTATTGTCTTTTGAAGACTCAGGCCACAATCCACAATAGTATGAGGAATTTCCTTCCTTCAAGTAGGATTACCTCCTATCTTTTGGAGATTATCTATGAGCTGAGCTACATAATGCATGCATTACTAGAAAGTCCAGTGCCCAGTTGGCGACTTCTTTAGTTGAGCTTTGAAGCTCCATCATTCAATGTTGTAAAGCACATTGGAATCTGCTGTAGGATTTGTATTTTCTTGGGGCACCTCGAGAGAACTTCTATCTTATGTGTCTTTGCTCCAGCTCTGTCATTCAGCCAACTACTACTACTTTATATTGGACAAAGGAAAAGTTCCAAGTGCAGTGGTAGAGGATCTCCTCTTGACATCGGCCTTCACATTTTCTGATCCTAATGTACGATCAAACTCATTCAGTGAATTGCATTACATCACTTCTTGGCTAATTCTGTCACATCGTAGGAAGGCAGAGCTAAAGTCAGGTGTACATCCTTCCATCTTTATCATCTCCAACCTTCTCTCAACTCAGCATCATATTTGCAAAACTGCGGATAGGATTTCATCCCTTGTATTCACATGAAAACTTTCAGTTTTTGATGTGAGCCGAAGTGCATTCTGCGTGCTCCATTTCTGCACCAGACATTTCCTTCCTAATCCTAGCTACCTCATGTTAACCCCAACACGAAGAAAGCAAAAGGAAATAAAAAAGACGCAGGGCAAAGGTGGAAAAAAGGTAGCCGATTGAAGAAAGAATAGGAGAAAAGGACAAAAGCACAAGGGCAACCTTAAAAGTCCAAGGCAAATACAAAAGGGGAAATGCACATTTTAAAATAAAAAGGCGCACCCTGAAATCGTGTAAAAGAGCGCCGGGCCCTCACCCGTGCAATTTGTAAAAGTAGACGGGCGGTGGAAAGGAATCTAGGAAGATAGAAGGACAATGGGAAAAAGGGCCTAGGCTATGGCCGGCCATGTTAAAAAGGAGAAAAGGGGATGACCGCCCAAAAGGGATTCAGGGTTTTGTATATAAAGTGGAAAAGTGAAGGAAAAGCTCATTCTTGTGTGTGGCCAAAAGTAGCTCTCCTCTTCTTCTTCTTCTTCTTGTTCTTGCTTGCTTGAGCTTGTGCTTGAGGGAGGGAGTGTGAGAGTATGAGGGAGTGAGTGTGTGAGGGTGAGGGACCTAGGAGGAGAAGATCTCCATCTTCTCCTCTCTTCTTCTCTTCTCTTCTCTTCTCTTGTCTTGCTCGCGGCAATGGAGCTTGAAGCGTGGAGCTTGAGGATGGAGCTTGCTTGAAGCTTGCACTTGGATCGTGGAGCTACCAGAGTGTGTGGGAGAGGAGGTAACTTGAATGGCATGGAGGTAAGCTCACTACACCCGTAGATATGGATGGCGCGTCGGCAAAATGCAAGGGCTTTCACTCAACCGCCAAGACCGATGGGCCGCTTATTGTTTCAAGTGTTCCAAGCCGAGCACTAATAGCTACCTCTCACATAGCCGATGCACCATCCATATCTACGGGTGTAGTGAGCTTACCTCCATGCCGTTTGAGTTACCTCCTCTCCCGCGCACTCCGGTAGCTCCACGATCCAAGTGTAAGCTTCAAGCAAGCTCCATCCTCAAGCTCCACGATCCAAGCTCCATTGCCGCGAGCAAGACAAGAGAAGAGAAGAGAAGAGAAGAAGAGAGGAGAAGATGGAGAGCTTCTCCTCCTCGGTCCCTCACCCTCACACACTCACTCCCTCACACTCACACTCCCTCCCTCAAGCACAAGCTCAAGCAAGCAAGAACAAGAAGAAGAAGAAGAAGAAGAGGAGAGCTACTTTTGGCCACACACAAGAATGAGCTTTTCATTCACTTTTCCACTTTATATACAAAACCCTAAATCCCTTTTGGGCGGTCATCCCCTTTTTTACATGGCCGGCCATAGCCTAGGCCCTTTTTCCCATTGTCCTTCTATCTTCCTAGATTCCTTTCCACCGCCCATCTACTTTTACAAATTGCACGGGTGAGGGCCCGACGCTCTTTTACACGATTTGAGGGTGCACCTTTTTATTTTAAAATGCACCTTTCCCCTTTTGTATTTGCCTTGGACTTTTAAGGTTGCCCTTGTGTTTTGTCCTTTTCTCCTATTCTTTCTTCAGTCGGCTACCTTTTTTCCACCTTTGCCCTGGGTCTTTTTTATTTCCTTTTTCTTTCTTCGTGTTCGGGCTAACATTACCCCCCTCCTAGACGAGTGTCAGTCCCATGGCACTCACCGTCGTTGGTAGCAGGCTATAGCATGCACCGAAGACGTGGGTGACAAGGACGCCTGTGGTTTCCGTGGAGGAGTGTTGGTGGTAGTGTGGGAGAAGGTCCTGGGGGCCTGTTGGTGGCCAAGGTGGTTGGTGGAAGGTTGTTGGAGTTCGTGGTAGGGCTAGTCTGTGTTGGGGATTGCATTGATGGCCGGCAGAAGTGTTGGTTTGTTGGGGATTTTGCACATGACGATTCTTTGTGGGCTTGTCGGATGGTGAGGGATAAGCATTTAGAGTTGCGTGTTGATGAAGAGCGAATGACACTTTTGTTGGAGCCTTCAACACCTGCAATTGAAAACCTCTCATGTGGTCTCTCCCGAAGGGTAATGCTAGTCTTCGTTATTGTGCACAAGACATATTTTGATTAGTTTGGGAGACAGGTCGAACTCTAAGCAAGCCTGGAGTATTGTCTTGCACTTGAGGACCCAAACTGTGGATTTACTTCGGTGCAGATAGTATGTGAGTGCTTGTGCATACTTAGATATTACGTAGTTAGAAGACTGCGGGTTAGTTTCTCATAACAATGCATGGATGAAGCAAAGTTGTCCATGTGGAGAAGAAATATACGTGAAGGTAATGAGACATCCTTTGCATTGTAACGCACGACGTAGCAGAATTGAATACAAGGACACCACACTCTCAGGAGCTGGAAACTATTGGACTTGCTTGATGAGTACGGTGTACTTTTCGTGGCAAATCGTGTGGTGCTTATCACCACTGATTGCAATGGTACTCCGGCAGAGTGCAAGAGAGAATTGTGCAAGTGGGTCAGGGTGATAGGTCGAACCATAGGCGAGGCAAGCTCCCCAGGTATGTCCTACCCTTGATGTGCCCTGAACAATTGTGGGTGATGGTAAAGGGCTAGGGGACTACGGACAAAGCTAGTCGACCAAGGTCACTAGACATACCTAGTTTGAGGACCCCTAGGTGCTGTGCTGTGATCGTGGGTGCTTTTTTTTTTTTTTTGGACTTGCCTGAGTACAACCATTACAATATGTTGAGGCTATCAGCCTTTCAATGGGTTGGACAATGTCAAGCTTTGAAGGCACAGAAAATGGATAGTACAATGATGATTGCGCCCTAGCCTCGTTGTTAGAGAAGCAGTTGGCAAAAGGGGGAGATACACTTGAGATATTGCAAACCTCCTTGCAACATATGCGATGTTGGCATGATTGAGGTAACGACCGCTGTGAGCCAACTATAGAGCTTGACCCAGCAAGGGAGAGTGGCCCATGTGATGTGGGTGGTTGGCAAGGGTGATTCGTGCTTTCGGCAGCATGGCTTTGCCGCGGCTCCTTGTGGGGTCGATGGTCTTGCAATGATCGGGCATTGAACACTTCTGCGCAAAGACCTGTCTCATCCTGTATCCACTTGTCACTTTATGAGAGTACATGCATGGTATATGCCGCAACTATAATAAACCAGTGTAATGCAAGGAGACATCACTTATTGGAATTCTATGGTGTTGACTTAGACATTTATCACCTGTGCTTGATTAGCTTTTTCTTTTGCTAAGGACGTGAAATATATTAACGCAGATATGAAAAGTTCGTACAATTCGGAAACATGTCAACATTTAACCTTTTAAAGACAAAAAGTTATGGCTAGGTAGCATTTGATAAGCCCTTTATACAGCATGGGGCTACTCTATTTGTACGAGTCGGGGCGAGTCTGGGTGGCCGGGTGATTGGGGCTCTACTGGTGTGGAGCTCCTGTGGGGTGGGGTAGGGAACACGTCGGCCGGGACATGAATGGTGTAGTCCCGGCCCGCTACCATCTCCAGAATGTCTTTAAACAATTCGTTAAATTCTTCTCTTTCCCGAGCTGCCCTTTCTGCCCTTGAGCATCTGGGGCCCGAGCGTAAGCTGGGGGTTCATGCCTCTAGTGTTGCTACCTATTGCGCATTTTGAGTCTCGACTTTCTTGACTCGAGGATTCTTCGGCCTTCGCCCTGGACAGTGGCGCTTAGGGCCTCGCTTCTTGGCATACCTCTTGATGGTGGGCACATAGCGCTCTGATGGAGGGGCGCATGCCACATGCTATCGTCTTTTGCGAAGAGCGTCTTTGCATGCCAGATCTCCATGATTCTCCATGCGTTCTGCCAAAAAAGGAAGCCTGCAAGATGCAATCCAAGGGTTAGACCTGGATATAGGATACAACTGTTTGCATGGAAGGGATTTTAGTGCAGTTATGAAGCGCATATGACAAGAAGGGGAGGGGTGAGGCATGCGGTGTTTGTTGTAGAGGAGTGGCCCCCATGCTGATGTTCGCGTTGCCTCCTTTCATTAGCAGATATTAGTTTATGCTAAGTCGCGTGGAATGGTTGTCGTGGAGTGGGATAGGGCACATCCTCGAAAGGATAGACCAAAAAGGGAAGCACGTGTATTGAAAGGGACTACACCCTGTCTACACCATCAGAGTTGTTGGTCAAGGTTTCCTATGGCGGCAGTGTGGGTTGCATGCCCTTCACCTGGAGGTGGGGCTGGTCACATGGTTTTTGAATGTGTGATGAAAGGAGGACTTGGGGAGGTCAGTTTATCTGACCCCACTCTTCCCCCTGCACTTGACTATCATTGCTTGTGTGTGTTGACATTGTTTATACACGGTGACACAAAAAAAAAGTTTATTTATATACATATTCATGAATCCATGTCACTTCACAAGGATAAGAACCAAGTGTAGAACTCGGGGTTGCACCGGAGCACGCGTGGCACACGCATCTAGTATTCGCAGCAGCTTACTTAATACTGATAGATATTTTGCCACGTAGAGTAGCATGGAACCTTGACCAAGTCTACTGGCAATATGTAACTCCTCCTCAGTGAGAACCTTATCAATCAAAGGGCCCTGTAGCCTAGTTCCAGCTAAGTCCGTATCCCGAATGTCAGTCAGCACTCGAAGGGAAGTTGGTGCCACATAGGTTGGGTCTCTTTGAGACCGCCATTTGGCCAATCGCTCTTCTAAGACCGTCATGATCTGAGCCCCTAGTTCGGCCATTACAACACGGCTTTCACACCAACGCTACTCAAATTGACTCTGGCCTGCTGACAGCCGCTTTAGTTGCTCTATGTCTACGAGATTTGGTCGGCAGAGCATTTCATTGAACGTGACGGTTAAGCGCAATTCGTCAGCCTCCTCGTCAGGGATGAGTCGTATGCGTTCATGTAGGAGCCTATCGTAGTGCCCGTTAAGATGTTCTTGTTCTTCCCATGATAGAGGAAAGGTCAAGTAATCTCCCGGTTGGTCTTTAGTTTCCAATCAATCTTCTTTACTCAAGAAAGATACTAAATTAGGATGATTATTCATCCTCTTGCAAAATAACTTGCGTAAGGACCTGCCAACCTCGTTGGGAGAATTTGGCCATTCGCTTGTGATCCAATCACAAGATCATATGACTCCACACTTGCCGCGCAAGTGTCGCATCGAACTATGAGACTTATTATACGCATTGAACGGAGTCACGAAACAATCTGTTCCTGATTACATTAGGTTGACGTCGTCAGTCCTAGAGTTCCAAGTTCCCTCTCGAAAGATTCTTAGGAACAAACCCTAGTTCACTTTCCAATTACATTTCACTGTCCCTACATTCAGTGAATGTGGGCATCCATTTCAGTTCGTGAAAGATTTCCTGATTTTGAGGAGTTGATTACTCTTCTAATTTCTGAGGAGCAGAGAAATGGTGGTGCATCTTCTTCAGGAGGAACTTCCAAAGAAACTGTCTTCTACTCAAATGCTGGAAGAGGTAGAGGCAGAGGTAGAGGAGGCTGATTTGGAGGCCATGGTAGAAATCAGAATATGCAACAAACTCAAGAAAACCAGTCCTATGGAGGAGGACGTGGTAACTCTAGAGGCAGGGGGAGCCAAAGTGGTCGTGGTGTGGGGTCTTCTCCTACTAGTGGGTTCCTTAATGTTATTAGATATCCTGGTGTGTTCCTTGTTATTCGAAAGCAGCTGCGATCCTTATTCACACGTTGTGCTTAGTGCTTTCATGGTGCTTAGTGCAAAAACAGGCTTTTCTCTTTTCTTACTATCCAGACTTAGTGGGGCACAAGAGTGAAGTGCCGATGCAGAAAGCATTTAATGCAAACTCCACCTTGTTTCAACCCACATTCCCAGCCTAATTTGAGTTCTCAACTTGGTTCTCGGCTATTCTACGATCTTTCTGTGGATCTGTGCTGCGTTTTCTATTCTGCCCTAAGTTCGATTGGTCTTTGAGGGTCTAATGGTCAAACTGGGTCTTGGGGGTATTCAGGGTTGCGTCCTGGGGGTCAGGTTTGTGGCAGGGCCAACAAAAGATCCTTATCTTTTCCTTCTGGCAGGATGGTCCGATTCTGGGAATCCGACAGAGCTGGTCCGACTCTAGGAGTCGGATGGTCCGATTATTGCAATCAGACAGGTCTGATCCGACTCTAATAGTCGAATGGGGTTGGTTGATTCTGGACTCATCCGACCTTGGTGGTCTGATTTTGGGAATCGAACCAGGAGGGTGGTCCTATTTTCAAAGTGGTCTGATTATGGACTGGTCCGAGTCCGGCTACGATGGTTCGACTATAATGGTCCGACTCTAGTGGGCAGTCTGAGTGCCACCTGGCACGTTCGATCGAGGTGTCCGATTCTGGAAATCAGACAGGGATGGTCCGACTCCCTCAGTCAGACTGTCCGATTCTGGGAATCAGATGGTCTGACCCCAGGACTCGGGTGGTCCGATTCTGGGAATCGGACCACTGCGAGTTGGTCCGACTGCATCGGCAGCGGGCGCGATTCCGACGCGTTTGGATCCCTCTTAATGTCTACTACACACAATCACTACAGACTTCCCATATCTGATTAGAGCACTATTGAAAAACAGCAGACTCACCTGGAGCAGCACAAATCGATGGCACCCAAAATCGTGGTAGCGTTTCCTCTTCCTGTGAACCAGAAGCTCTCTCTCTCTCTCTCTCTCTCTCTCTCTCTCTGTCTCTCTCTCTCTCTCACAAGGCTAACCAAAGAAATGAGGTTTGTCCTGGCCTCCCAAGCCTCTTAAGGTCCTTTCCCAGCACTGCAAAATCTTACAACCAGTTCCCTTTCCCTGTTTCACCCAGAAACTTGAATCTAGTCCCCTGTTTCCCTGTTTTCAACAGCAGCCAAAACCTTCGTTTTCTCTTTTTTTACCCTAATCTAACCTTAATCTAGTGTAGCCAACATGCAAAACAGAATTATCCAATGCTTCCAACAAACCCAAATACTTACTTGTTTCACGGATTAAACCCTCCTAAATCTCCTAGTTATCTTGAGCACCGGTTCAGGCTGCAAACCCTACTTCTATGCACGATTTGATGCGCGCGGTGCTCAAGGCTCAATTCCGTCTGTCCCGGAAACAGAACCAAAATGGAGGGGAGCTTCAAGCTCTACCCCGAGACCTACGGACCACTTATTGCTCAAGTGTTTAAAACCGAGCGGCCATGGCTACCTCTCACATAGCCGACGCGCAATGCCTACCTTACGGGTGTAGTGAGCTTACCTTGCTGCTCGATCGAGTACCCTCCTGTTTCTTTCACACCGGTAGCTCCATGATCCTTGAGGCAAGCTCAAGCAACCTCAATCCCTCTCCCATGAGCTTCATCCTCCATAGCCACACGCGAGACAAGAGAAGAGAAGAGAGGAGGGGAAGATGAAGAGAGGAGATGGAGAGCTTCTTCTCCAAGATCCCTCACTCTCGCACAATCACTCCCTCACTCCCCCACACTCTCTCAATCCCTCTCTCAAGCACAAGCAAGAAGGCAAGAAACAAGAGAAGAAGAAGAAGAAGCTTTGGCCACACACAAGAATGAGCTTCCCATTCACTTTTTAACTTTATATACATGCCCTACTTTTCATGGGCGGTCATCCCTCTTTTTTACATGGCTGGCCATTAGCCTGGCCCATTTCTCATTTCCCACCGTTCTAGTCTATCCTATCCCCAACTAATGCATACAATTTGCACAGGAGTGAGCCTGGCGCTCTCTTACAAGGTTTTGGAAGCGTTTTCGCACTTAATGGTGCGCTTTTTACTCTTTTACTCTCCTTGGACGACTCTGACTTCTTGAGGATCGTGACGTGCGTTTAATTTTTTCCAGGGTCTAGTTGCCAGTTAAGGCGCCTTTTTCTTCTTTTCTTTTTTCCATTTCCCGCTCCTCTATGCTGCGATAAACAGGTTGAATTGTACAAGCAACAATATGTAAAGCTAGAAGAGGGTGCAAAAAGAATACAAGAACAAGATGAAATAAGGATGCATGAAGAGGATGGTGAAAGGATAGAGGAGGAATGATAGGATTTTACTCAGACTACACTACTTATTACTGAGGTTGAGATTAGCCATACCAAGGCCTATGCTAAGATTAATGAGGTTGTGATTAGCCATACAGTGGATGCCTTGAAAAGCATGAAGTTGATGAGATAGAAATTGCAAGTGTGTACTTTGTGAGTGCTTATGAGGAGGCCTATAATGCTCATGTATTACTTGATGTAGTGAATCAAAGAGAGATTGAAGAATTGATGCATGCAGATGGTAAGGAGGACACACTTGTAGTCCATGTGGAGGTTCAAGAGCTAGAGGATATGCATACAAAGAATGATGAATGTGATGCTACAGAGTTTGAGATGTTTCATATCCTTTAAGAGATGAAAGTATGATCTCTTCTTATGCCTTGACAGGAAATTCAAAGGTGCTTCAAGATATTGAATGTCTTGATGCTTTTAGTAACGCTTTTATTGATTTGGATGTGGAAAGTGAGAGTCGACAAGAGTAGCTTTTACTGCCATGGATTAAAAGAGAACAAGAATGTCCTTTGTACATGGGCATATTGCAAGCATGTATATGGAGGTCAAAATTCTCAAGTGTATGAAACCCACACAAGGCCTAAGGATTCACGAGGGGGTGCTTGGTGTGGTACTCTAGATGTAAAGATGTCTATTATTGAGATCTATTTTACATGCGGACATTTGCTTATGTGCATGTTTCGAGAGGAGTTGACTATATGGGTGTTTGACCCAAGTGTTTTAATAGGTTTCATATTCGAAGGATGTGAAAATTGGAACGGGGTGGATATCATGTGGATTATCATCCTCCTTGTGAAACCTCCGAATGCATCATATGTTGGGTCAACTACAAGATAATGGGAATAGTACACTAATTAGACTAGAAACATTTTGGTGCTAAATGATGAAGATAGACATTTAGATCTAAGTAATTCTTAGTAAAACCTTAGCTTTATAGGCTAAAGCCATTGCATCCTTTAGGAGGCTATTTTTGGGAACACAAAGAGAATTCATGCATGTAGGAGAAAAGAAAGGCAACTAGATGAAGTGGGTCCCATGCTACATGTTGGTATCCACCACCTCTTGGAAGAACATCGAGCAAGTGTAACCAAATGTGTTGGATATGTGAGCATGGTTGTTGTTATAAGTAAGCAATATCACAACAATGGAAACTTTCTTCTTAACTAAGAATATGAGTCTAGGCATGCCTTGAAAGCAGACGGGTATCTCTCCCTGTGCTGCAAGTCTAGATGCATGAGGTCACACAAAGATATGAACAATGGATATGAAAATATAAATAGCTCCCTCCAACGCTCATCATCCTCCCTTGTGTAGAAAAATAAGTGATTCCATCAATGGATGGAGGGCCATAGCTTAATGTATCATGGTGGGATGCCTTCATTTTACCTAATGGAAAATGGGGGCCGCCTTTGAACGAATTGGAGTTGATGTACACCAAAGAAAAGGAAGGAAAGTCCATATGTCTCAATCCATCAAATCATCCTCCCCTTCATGAACCAAAGTAGGTACTACAACCATGAACAAAGAGCTCTGAAGAGTCTCCCAAGTAGTCATCACTTGATAAATAGCTATTTGAATGAGGGGTGAAATCCACCATATTTGGGCTCTCATTTGCCTATGTCATGCCTCAACATCACCCAGCAAGAGGCTTGAGACCAATGGAGTCAATAACTGCTCATTTCCTACATGATTTGTATGTTGAAACAATAAAAAGGTGGGACTATCACTTGACTGATAGACAATTAATATTATGAATGTGATGAATCCAAGATTGGAATACATGATTGCAGTAAAGAATAATATAGTAATTTAAACCCTAGCATCTATGAGAAATGGGACCAAAATAAATAGCCATAGGATCTCTTTATAGTGGGAATTAAAAGTAGATTTCTAGGTAACCAAACTTGTTGCAGATCTTTGTGGTAGCCTAGAAAGAGTTTTGTGATTACAGGTATGTTGAGTTTCCTTTAGTGAGCATGGTGAGGTGGACTGCATAGAATCAACAATTGAAGGTACATCACATGCCCGACTAAACCATCTTTGGTGGTTGTGGAAAAATTAATATAAACTATATTGTATTTATGAGAACAAATATTACCTTTTATATGGAGCCTACTCCATGCTAGACACTCTAATGATTTGATGTTTGATTATTTTTTTCCTTGCAACGAGCACATGTATGGGGTGCAACAATGAAAATCTATGGGGCAATCATTGTAAACACATGGTGGGATTTTTTAGTGTAGGTTGCTACGGTGAATAGTAGGTTTTTCCTTGCCTTTTTTTTTCTGTTGCTCCACTCATACAAGTGGTGTGGTAATGCTAATTGCACATGCCTTGTTAATTGCTGTGATTGTAGTAGAGTGCAAAAATTTCAATGAAGAACAAGGTAGTAATTTAAAGCCTAGCATCTATTAGCAATGGGACCAAAATAAATAGTCACACAATCTCACCTTGATGGGGGTTGAAGCAAATGCATAGGTAACTGGACTTGTTGCAGATCTTTGGGCCAGCTTGATTGGAGTATAGATATATTGAGCTTCCTTTTAGCGAGTGCCCTGAGGTGGACTACATAGAATCAATGATTGAAGGTACATCACATGTTCTACATAGAATCAATGATTGAAGGTACATCACATGCCCTACTAAACCATCTTCACTAGTTGTGGAAAATTTTGCATTAGATGTACTATATTTATGAGAGCAAGTATTACCTTCTTTATGGAACCTACTCCATGATGCTAGACACTAAGATGATTTTATATTTGGTTTGTTTTCTCTTGCAACGATGTACAAGTATATGGTGGACCAATGCAGATCAATGGGGCAGTCTTTACAGACACATGACGATTGCTTAGTGTAGGTTGATGCATCAAGGAGTAGCAAGTTTTGCTTGGACTTTTTTCTTTGTTCCTCCACTAGTACAGGTGGTGTGGCAATGCTAATTACACAAGCCTTGTTAATTGCTATGATTTGAGCACAATGCATAAAGAGAGAGAGAGAGGTTGCAGCAGGCCATGCAACTGTCAGAGAGAAAGGCGCATGAAGGAGAGCATGAAGAACAGGGAGTATGCTAGAAGAAGATACGTTATGGCAACAATCATGGGAGGAAAGTGAAGACAGTTTTTGTTGAGATGACAAGCTCAACACATGCGGACATTGATTATGGACCGCCTGGTTAAATGGGTCCACATGTCTACACTTAGCACATTGGTGATCATTATGACTCTCACATGGCCACTAACTCATTACTTATTATATTTAGGTTGTTACACCTATTTACAGCTGGCATAGTTATAGCGCCAGTCGACTAGTGTAGTCGGTTATGCATTGTTTGACTTAGTAGGCCACTTTCCTTTATGTTGTATCTTATCTATACTTTGTGTACATTATAAAGGGTGTGGAAGAAGAAGAAGAAACCAGCAATAAAATGTTTTGGCCTCCATCTCTCTTCTTGTCTCTTGAGTGAGATTCTCCTTGTGCATTCTGTGTGTGTTCGGCACAGCATCTTGAGCAAGTCCTCCCACCACGCGATTCTTGACATGGTATCAGAGCTGCACCACTGAGAGAGGCTGATTTTGAAGGCTGAATTGAAGGAGAATAAGCAAGCTTCGAGCAAGCAAGCCACGGGTAAGAAGCTCTCGCATGCTTCCACTCTTTCTCTTGGATAGTGCCTGTGGAGGCACCGGAAGTAGGGCAGAGCAAAAATCTCAGATTGCAGTGAGATTTGATGTGCACGAAGAGCATTGTGTATTCTGCAAATTAATCCCTTTAGGGCTTATCCAGAGTTATTTTGGGCATTTAAGACCGTTTTAGGCCCCGTTTTAGAGCCGCAAGGTTGCAGACAACAGTTTTAGGGTACACTGTGATTTCGACTGTTTTAACCGAAAGTGGGTGCGCAGGTTACAGATTGCAAATTTGTAATTCTTGAGGTGTTTGTAGGAAGAAAACATAAGGTCTATCTGCAAACACGTTGCAGATTGCATGTATTGTTGAGCAGACAGTGAAAAAGGCTATCTGGTGTATTGCTGTGCACTACAGGTCGAGGGTTGCAGAAGATTTGCTTGCTATTTGGTATTAGTTTTGTGATAATGGCAGAGAACAGTGGAAGCCCCATCATTGAGAAGCTCGACAAGAACAACTACCCTTCATGGAAAGTCTGTGTCACGAACTTCCTTATTGGAAACGGCCTCTACGAGTTTATTTCATGTGAAGAAAAGGAGCCGGAGGTGAGTGATCCTCCAACTGCAGAAGAGACAAAGGCATGGAAGGAATGGAATGAAAAAGACAAGAAGGTCATGTATTGGCTGTCTGCATTAATTGACAATAATATGTTGGGACATATTAGAAATGCAGAGAATTCATATGTAGGTTGACCATACTTGAAAGTATGTTTTCTGTAAATACAAAGACACGAAAGATTCAACTCAAGCAAGAGTTGAATACATTGAAGAAAGGGAAGATTTCTATCAATGAGTATGCACTGAAGGTAAGGAGCATTGCAGATGCATTGGCAGCGATTGATGCAATGCCCAATGATGATGATTTGGTGTCGTCTACCTTGGGTGGACTTAACAATGAAAAGTCTTGGAAGTCTTTTGTAACTTCTGTATATGTCAGAAAGCCATTTCCATATTTCAATGAGTTGGTCTCCCTTATCACTGAAGAGATCAACATGCAAAGTGAGAAATCTAAAAGAAGTGGTGAACAGGTCCAAGTTTTCTACTCCAGTTCAGGAAGGGGACGCGGCAGGTTCTCTTCAAGAGGCCGTGGTAAAGGACGTGGTAGTGACAACCAACAAAACAGATTGAATTAGCAATTTGGAGATATGCAGGTTTCAGGAGGTCGTGGTAACTTTAGAGGCAGGGGGAGCTTTAGAGGAAGAGGTGGATGGCAGAACAGAGGTTCTAACAACTCTGGTATTCTGTGTCACTACTGTGGAAAAACAGGTCATATTGCAACCCAATGTTATGCTAAGAAAGATGATATTCACAGTGGTAAGTTGCAGCAAGAAAACTATGCATCGTCCTCATGATAGAATGAAGACAAAAATGAACCTATGTTTGTTATGCAGCATATGCTGAATGCTGTTACAGGAAAGGGAACACATGATGATGTTTGGTATGTTGATTCAGGTGCATCCAATCATATGACCAGCCATGCAGAATGGTTTGGAGAGATGCAAGATTTGCAAAATGCAGGTTATGTACAGACGGGTGATGATTCATGCCATCTAATTTCACACATTGGAAAAGTTTCCTTGTCCTTGCATGATGGTAAGACAAACATTCTTTCAGATGTATTACATGTGCCATCTATTACAAAGAACTTAGTGTCAGTCGGTCAAATGGTAGAGCAAGGGTTGCAAGTCAAATTTAATGCAAAGGGCTACTTTGTAGAAGACTTCAATGACAAGTGCACGTTGGTAGTAAAGGGCAGTAGAGTTGGACGTATGTTTACTCTGGATGCTGGAATTCCTACTATGAATGCTGCTATGTATGCTAAAGGAAAAGGTGTTGTTGCAGATATTGAAATTTGGCACAAATGCATTGGACATGCAAATGTACAAAGGCTGAAATTAATGCAGTCCAAAGGGTTGGTTATAGGTTTGCCTACATTTAGAGTTGCAGAATTTCATAAGGTATGCGAAGTATGTCAGTTTGGTAAGCAGGAAAGACAACCCTTTTCACATGATAGAGATGTAAGCAAAAAT
This sequence comes from Lygodium microphyllum, assembly GCF_053477565.2. Lineage (NCBI taxonomy): Eukaryota > Viridiplantae > Streptophyta > Polypodiopsida > Schizaeales > Lygodiaceae > Lygodium > Lygodium microphyllum. Next base: position 100,437,635 of record NC_141150.1, on the reverse strand, counting down.
ATCCTTGATGTTATGCATACAGACATTTGGAGGCCTACACAAAATGTATCTCTTGGAGGCAGTTCATACTTTGTCACATTCATTGATGATTGTTGTAAAAAGCTGTGGGTATATTTTATGAAGGAAAAGAGTGAAGCGTTTGAGCACTTTAGAACTTTCAAGGCTGCAGTTAAGAGAAACAGGCTTGAAAGTAAAGTGCTTGAGGTCAGATGGAGGGGGAGAGTACCTCTCGAATGAGTTTAGTGATTTTCTGAGGTCTCATGGGATAAAGAGACAGTTCACATGCAGATATACCCCACAGCAAAATGGGGTTGCAGAAAGGAAAAATAGGCATATTGCAAAAGTTGCACGTGCCTTGATGGTTGAAAAGAATATGCCTAAGCATTTTTGGTCTGAGGCTGTTCATACTACTGTTTATATTATGAACAGAACTCCCACAGTTGCAGTTCATGGGATGACTCTTGAAGAATGCTTTACTGGCAAGAAGCCTGATGTATCGCACTTGAAGGTATTTGGCTGTGTTGCATACGTTCATGTGCCAGATGAGCTACGAAAGAAGCTTGATTCAAAGGCATAAAAATGTGTTTTTATTGGATACTCTTTAGAGCAGAAAGGGTATCGTTGTTATAACCCTATCACAAGTAAGTTCAGAGTGAGCAGGGATGTCATCTTTGATGAAATGAGTAGTTGGCATGCATCTAGTGGTGATGCATTGGATGATGATGATGATCATGGCACTCATGTGCAGGCTGAAAAGCAAGAATCATGGACTCTTAGTGGACCAGAGACATCATCTGGTAGTCCTTGGTCTGGGAGACTAAGGAGTATCTCTACATCTTCAGGTGCATCTAGTAGCACTACACGTAAAGACAAAGGAAAGAATAAAGGGTCAGATGGCATTGATCCAGTTCTTGATGGAGACTCCAGTGGCTCAGAGAGCTTGGATGATGAGCTTGGTATTCCTTCTGTCGGGACACTAGGTGTACAAAGAGCTCATAGTAATGTAAAGACTCCATTGAGTGATCCAGTGGTATGTAGATCTAGCAGGGTCAAATACCCTGTTAAAAGATTTGGTTTTGAAGGTTATGCAGCTCACCATTATGCTTATATGGTAAAACTAGTTGAGGATGTTGAGCCCACATGTTTTGAGGAGGCTGTTGGTCATGCTCATTGGGATGCAACAATGGATGAGGAGATGGCTGTATTAGAGGCCAATAAGACTTGGGATATAGTATCATTGCCGAAGGGCAAAAAAGCTATTGAATGTAAGTGGGTTTATAAGATTAAGCACAATGCAGATGGTTCTATCAGTAGGTACAAAGCTAGGCTGGTTGCAAAAGGCTATGCCCAGACATATGGCATAGATTATGAAGAAACCTTCAGTCCAGTTGCTAGGATGGAAACTGTCAGATGTGTGATTGCTTTGGCAGCAGCCAAAGGTTGGAGGTTGTAGCAAATGATGTGAAGAATGCCTTCTTGCATGGTGATTTGCAAGAAGAAGTGTATATAGATCAACCAGCAGGTTATGAAGATTTAGAACATCCCACGTATGTGTGCAAGTTGAAGAAGGCGCTCTATGGGCTCAAGCAAGAACCTAGAGCATGGTCTGACAAGATCAGAGAGTATCTTGTCAATATTGGCTTTTATGTTTCTGATGATGATCACTCACTTTATGTGAGAAAGGGAGATGCAGGTTTGGTCATCATTGTCATCTATGTGGATGACTTAATTATTACAGGTGATAGTGATAGTGGGAATGTTGAAGTCAATGACTTTTTGAAGAAGAAGTTTGAGATGAAGGATTTAGGTGAGCTAAGGTACTTCCTTGGCATTGAGGTGATCAGAGGTGATGATGGTATATGGCTATCCCAAAGACAGTATGGCTTGGATATGTTGTCCAAGTATGGTATGACAGCATGCAAACCACTTTCAGTCCCGTTGGAGCAGAATGTAAAGTTGAGTGCTGATGTTGGGGATGAGATAGAAGACCCTACTATGTTCAGGAGGATAGTGGGGAGTTTGATCTACATGACCATTACAAGGCCAGACTTGAGCTATGTTGTTGGTCTTGTGAGTCAGTTTATGCAAGTACCTAGAAAGCCACATTTGGATGCAGTCAGACGCATATTGAGATATGTGAAGTCCACATTACATTATGGACTTTTCTATGAGGCAGGTACAAATGTACAGGTGTTTGGATACACAGATGCAGATTGGGCTGGTAGTATGTCTGATAGAAGATCTACCAATGGATACATGTTCTCTCTTGGTAGTGCAGCAGTTACTTGGAGCAACAAAAAGCAACCTACAATTGCTTTGTCGAGTACAGAGGCTGAGTATAGAGGTGCTACTATTGCAGCATGCGAGGTAGTATGGCTACAAAAGTTATTGGCTGATTGAGATGTGCAGGTGGAAGGTCCAGTTCTCATTTATTGTGACAACATGAGCAGTATACAGTTGGCTAGAAACCCTGTGTTCCATGCTAGGACAAAACATATTGAGGTACACTACCACTTTGTGAGAGAGAAGGTACTAGTAGGTGAGATTGACTTGGTGTATGTCAGCACATAGAATCAGATAGCTAACATCTTCACGAAGGCATTGAGTATAGAGAAGCTTCAAAAGTTTCGAAGCTCACTTGGAGTTGCAGAGATAAAGTTGAGCTTGAGGGGGAGTGTTGAGATGATAAGCTCAACACATGCCGAGATTGATGATGGACCGCCTGGTTAAATGGGTCCACATGTCTACACTTAGCACATCGGTGGTCATTATGACTCTCACATGGCCATTGACTCATTACTTATTATATTCAGGTTGTTACACCTATTTACAGCTAGCATAGTTATAGCGCCAGTCGACTAGTGTAGTTGGTTATGCATTGTTTGACTTAGTAGGCTACTTTCCTTTATGTTGTATCTTATCTATACTTTGTGTACATTGTAAAGGGTATGGAAGAAGAATAAGAAACCAAGAAGAAAATGTTTTGGCCTCCATCTCTCTTCTTGTCTCTTGAGTGAGCTTCTCCTTGTGCATTCTGTGTGTGTTCGGCGCAGCATCTTGAGCAAGTCCCCCCACCATGCGATTCTTGACAATTTTGAATAGCTTTTGGACTGCCTTGGCAGTAGAAGGATGATTACATGATTACATGCCAATCCTAATTATTTCCACCAATTGAATGACTATCACAAAGAACTAGTAGGGAAACTAAATAATAGGGATTATGAAACATTTCCTAGTTAGAGAAACTAGGGAATCCCTAATTTCTCTAACTTATGTGAATTTTTAAGTAGAAAATTATATGCCAAATTTTCAACTAGGAAATTATATAGAGATTGCCTTGGGGGGATCACCTTATAGGATAGTTTAAAAACTTATTTTTTTAATTGTGTATCATTTTTTATATCCCTTTTGTGAATTTTGGAGGAAATAAAAATATCTTTTTTATAAATTCAAAATTCAAAGAGTGTAATTTCATGGCTCTTTTTATATAAATCAAATTAAAAGCATGATGTTGAAATACTTTAACCATGGAAATAGTTATATATTTTTTATAAATTCAAAATTCAAAGAGTGTAATTTCACGGCTCTTTTTATATAAATCAAATTAAAAGCATGATGTTGAAATACTTTAACCATGGAGTTTTATTTATGATCTAAGATGAAAATTTTATCTCTCCAATAGAACTTGTGTGTGATAATGATTGACGAAGAAGGATGTTGAATATAACAGACAAAAATATGCCATAAATGGCAACATATCGCTAGACTACATAAAATACTCAAATAAACATCATAATGGTCTTAATCAAATGTCTAAAATACCTAGAAATGTCAAGTATGAATTAGACTCACACGAGCTAATCAGATTGCTAACATCCTCTCTTATATCATGGGCAATTTGATATAATAGAATCATATAATGATAATGACTCATCATAGTCTATACAATAAAGACCACCAAAATAGGACCATGGATATCCAAGTAGTGGGTGATGAAGCCACCACTAAGGTGTTTCAAAGAGAATCTAAGTGTCAATGTTGAATGTCTAGTACAAGATTATCCCATCAAAAATGCCTCTAAACACACGTGACCATAGATTCCTTGCCTTTGGTTAAGATCACCAAAGCGTCACCTCATATGAGCATGAACTAGGAGCTAATAGTGCCGTGTCAAATAATAGCTTATCATGAACTTGGATTTCAATCTTAACTCTAAGATTTCAAAACTTGTTAGATTTCAATTGGTGTGTTAGGGATGCTCCTTTCTAGAACTTGTGTATTTGTGTATCTGTATAGATGAGGCGTACTTACCCCATCTCACCACATGCTTACACATCCTCTCTTGCATTGGAGAGTCATAGGGATGATCGTATCACTAGTATTGGAAAGAAAGAGGAGATGCCAAGTCCTTTTGGGGTCTAAAGAAGATGGCCATGTCTGTTTCTTGGCCTTGACCTTGTCCATGATTCAAGTTAGAGTGTCTGAGAAAGATGATGATTGAGTAGAGGAGTTAGGATCTTGCTTCATCTTCATCTCTGCCTTCCTCGAAGCCTCTACCTCTTTGTAATCCTTGTGCAAATGTCCCTTTTTATCACAATGATAATACATGGCTAGGCCTTCAACTTTTTATGCATGTCACCCCCCTCTAATGCTATAAACGCCTCACATATGGGATGCTCTAAATCTTCACAAACTGTCACTTGCTCCATATACACCTCTTCTTACAACTCATTATGCAAGAATGCATTCTTGACATCCAGTTGCTACAAATTCCAATCTTTGGGTGCTATCAAGGAAATCACACATCTTGTCATGCTAGCAACTGGAGTGAATGTCTGTTCATAATATATATTATATGTCTGAGCATAACCTTTTGCAATCAGTCTAACATTATACAACACAATATTAGTGAGTTTGGGAATATCCCAATTCCCATTTTTGGATACTAAAAAGGTGACACCCGGATAACATGTCCATAAGTTTCTCAAAACCATATGATGTGACCTATCATTGGAAAGCACTTGAAAAATGGAATCTATTGAGCTATAGAGTGCTCGATTTGGAGTTATAATGTTCAAGTTATGACAAATCCAAAGATTTGACCACATGTCCCAAACTTATGGAAAATTCCCATATTCCCCAATATGGTGTTATACCTACTAACATAACTATTTATATTATGCTTGATTTTGTAAATCTACTTATAGAAAATAACTTTCTTGCCCTCAAGCAATGGTACCAAATTCCAAGTCTTATTGGCTTCTAATGCAACCATCTCATTAATTGCTACATCCTAATAAGCATGACCAATAGCATCCTCAAAGAAAGTGGGTTCAACATTCTCAACCAACTTTATCATATAAGCATAATGGTGAGTTGCATAACCTTTAAAACCAAATCATTGAATAGGGTATCTTACCCTACTAGACTTGTGTACCATAGGATCATGTGCTCTGTGTACACCTGGTGTCCTGACTGAAGGAATACCAAGCTCATCATCCAAGATCTCTGAATCATATTGGAATCTCTATTAGATCCCAAATGACTAGTAGATGCATCATTACCATCCAACACTTTCTTATTCCCTTTGTCTTTACTTGTAATACTTGTAGATGCACCTGAAGATGTGGGGCTACTCAGTCTCCCGAACCAAGGGTTAATTGTAGATGTAGTACTAGATGATATTTTTGGTCTACTAAGACTATGATTTTCACTTTTTATTTTGCACATAACTATTATGATTGTCATAATCATCCAATGTATCAGCACTAGATTCATATCAACAGCTTATCACATTAAAAAAGTGTCCCTGCTCACTCTAAACTCACCTATGATGACTGGATTATAACAACAATACCCTTTCTACTCTAAAGAGTATCTAATAAAAATACATTTTTCAGCCTTTTGATAAAGTTTCTTTTGTAGCTCATTTGATACGATGTCATGAACATATGCAATACAACCAAACACTTTTAGGTGTGACACATTGAACTTTTTGCTGATAAAGCATTCTTCAAGGCTTATCCCATGAATTATACCTATGGAAGTTATTCATAATATAGATATGAATATGAATAGCTTCATATCAAAAATATTTTGGCATATTCTTTTCAACCATCAATGTTTGTGCAACTTTTGCAATATGTTTATTTTTTCTTTCTACAATCCCATTTTGTTGTGGGATATATTTGCGAGTAAATGGTCTCTTTATCCCGTGAGACCTCAAGAAGCCATTGAACTCATTAGAGAGATAATCTTCTCTTCTTTCTGACCTCAAGTACTTAAATTTCAAGTATGTTTCTATTTCAATAGCAGCCTTGAATGTTTTGGAGCGCTCAAATACATCACTCTTTTTCTTCATGAAATATAGTCATAGCTTTCTTGAAAAATAATCAATAAACAAGATAAAGTATTTGTTGCCACCAAGAGATATATTTTTTGTAGGCCCTAAAATATGTGTATTTACAACATCAAGTATATTTCTACTCATATCTCTATCATGAGAAAAAGGTTGTCTTTTCTGATACCAAACTGATATAATTTATACACTTTATGAATTTTTATAACTTTGAAAACAAGAAACCTTGTAATTAGTCCTTTAAACTACATTAATTTCAACCATTACACAATTGTATGTCCAATATATTTGTGCTATATTTTAATGTATACAACCACTTCTTTGCTTTAAGTATATGTAGCGACATTCATACTAGGATTTCTACATTCTAAAGTGAACATTGATGAACTCTACTTCCTTTTGCCATCAACCTGCACTTATCATTAATGTATTCTACCAAACAACCTTTTTCATTAAATCAAACCTACAACTCTTGCTTTATCTTTTGGCCAACAGACACAATTCTTTGTGATTGATGGCACATGTAATGCATTTGACAGACTCTTTGTTTGGCCATCATGCAAGGATAAATGATTTTTTTCAATGTGTAAAATTGGTTGGCATGAATCATTACCCATCCACACAACCTAGATTTTTTAAATCCTTTATCTTTCCAAACCATTGAGCATGACTTGTCATATGATTAAAGTCACCTAACTAACAAATCATATATCATCATGTGTCCCGTTTCTTGGAACAATATTCATCATATACTACAAAACAAACAGACGCTCATGTTGGTCTTCATTTTGTCATTAGAGGATGATGTATAGTTTTCTTATTGTAATTTACCACTCCTGCTAATATCATTCTTTTTAGCATAACATTGGGCTGCAAAATTACTTGTTTTACTATAATAGTGACAAACAATACCAGAATTGTCAAAACCTCTATTTTATTATTCGCCTCTTCCTCTAGAGCTCCCCCTGTCTCTAAAGTTTTCATGGCCTCTTGAAACATTCATTTCACAAAATTTCTCATTTAATTTTTTTTGCTAGTTATCACCAATACGTCCATACCACAATCTCTTGAAGAGGATCTACCACATTTCCTTTCTAAACTTGAGTAAAATCCTTGAAGCTATTTACAACTTCTCTCAGATAATTCACCCCACATATTGATCCCTTTGGTGATCATGAGAGAGACCAACCCATCAAAAATCTCAAAATGGATTTCATATATATATATATATAAATAGTAAAGAATTTCTGAGCCTTCTCACTATTAAGGCCATCCAAAGTACATAAAACCAAATCATCATCATCAAGCATTATATCAATCATTGCCAAAGCATCTACAACACTCATCACCTTCAAAATATACTCATTAATATACATTTTTTCTTTCTTCAAAGTATTCAACTCTTGCTTGAGTTTAATTTTCCATGCCTTCCTATTTATTGAAAACATATTCGTTAAAATGGTCCAAGCTGCATGTGAAGTTTTTGCATTTCTGATATATCCCAATATAATATTATCAATGAATATAGATAGCCAATACGTCACCGTTTTCTCCTTTGCATTCTATTCTTTCTATGCTTTTAATTCATTTGCAGTCATAAGGTTACTCAACTCTGGCTGTTTTTTTTACTTGAAACGAACTCGTAAAGGCTCTTTCCAATAGGGAAGTTCGTCACACAAAACTTCCATGATGGATAATTGTTCTTATCCGGCTTCTCAATGATTGGATTTCCATTGTTATTTATCATTATCACAAGATTGATACAAAACAGAAAGCAAATCTTCTACAACCTTTCACAACAAGTGCACATCAATACACTATTAAGTAGCCTTTCTAATTGACTATTGAATAGTAGATTGAGTATGCAACCTGTTTGTAGATAAAACTTGTGTTTGATTCTTGGCAAACACCTTAAAACTTACAAATTTGAAATCTATAACCTATGTATCCATTTTTTATCGACATAGCTAAAATTGCAATATATCCTGAAACTATTATTTTGAACTTTGTGGATCTAAAATGAGGCCCGAAATGGCCTCAAATGGCCAACAAAAGTAGGATGACTATCTTGCAAAATATACAATACTTTCTTTCACACAAAATCGCATAGCAATCTAAGATTTTTGCTATGTATTGCTTCCATGTCTCCACATACACTATCTAAGAGAGAGTGTGTAAGAATGGGAGAGCTTCTTACTCCTCATTGGCTTGCTTGAATCCTTACTTCTTCTCCTCCACTTTAGCCTTCAAAACTAGCCTCTCTCAGTGGTAATGCTCTAATATCATGACAAGAATCATGCCATAGGGGAAGTTTTTGGAGTTGATGTGCCAAACACAAACCATACACATAAGGAGAAGCTCGCCCAAGAACGCAAGAAGAGAGATGGAGGCAAGAACGTTTTTTTTTTCTTATTCTTCCACACATAATACAATGTATACAAAGTATAAATAAGATAAAACATTTAAAAAAAGTCACATACTAAGTTAAAGAGTATATAACTAACTATACTAATAGACTAGTGCTATAACTATGTTATAAAAGCAGGTGCAACAAACTAAATATAATAAATGACAAGTCACTGACAATGTGAGGATCATAATAACCATCAAAGTGCTAAGTGTAGATGTGCATAAGAGTCTCCTTTAGCATTGCATTAATCAATGCATCTCTACCTTTAACATCAACCTACATAAGTAGAAAACATAGCACCATCCTGAATCAAAATCTCTACATCTTCACATTTCTCCAACATACATTTGATTCTACAATTATAGTAGCATTGACTTACACATCAGATATTTTAAAGAATCCCGAGAAAAAATCTATGCAATATCAGTAATATTTGACTTTATTTCTAGTTTTGCATTATACTTTGCAACTTTAGCATGCAACAATGGAATCTCAAATAGTTCAATAGACAAATCACGATTTTGCATACAAATCTTAGCTCTTTGGACACACTTACATTCTCCCTAGACTTTAAGACCGTACATGTAGTCATCCTAGGATATACCATACATATGTGGAATCTCCTAAACTTGTTTCTTAAACACTGCTTTCATCAACATATTCAAAACATTCAATCCTACAATCCTCTTAGATATCATATTGTTGCATCCTTTTATCAAAAAATTTGACATAGCTACATACATCCTGTCCATTAAATAGGCCCGCTTCCTCAATAATCATTTGAAGTGCTTCCATTGCCAAATCCTCTATCCTCTCAGGTTCTTAATTAGTAATTTCGTATTCCTGCATATATATGACTTGATATGGTAAATAGCCAAGTCATCAGTATATTTTGGCATGCATAACAATTCCAATCTCTAATTCCACCTAGATCATAAGGCATTGATAATTCATGACATCCCTCATTCATATAGCCTTTCATGGCTAAACCCATGAACTCACTAGATCCTCTGAGATCAAAGGGTAAACCAAAATACTAGTGTAATATCCTATATCTTTGAGTCTATGCATGGTTGGAGCATCCATCTGCACATTGGTGTATTCATCCAAAGCGTATATTTCTTTCATACCTTCAACTCTGATAGCATCATCCATCTTTTGCACATTAGCATCAATATGATCCATCATCACATCCCCATTAAGAATGTTAGATCTGTCAACCATAGCACTTATAATAGTCTCCTCTAGCATTACATCTATCAATGCATCTCCATCTTGAGCATCAATCTGCATAGTAAAAACATAGCAAAATCATGAATCAAAACCTCTACATAATCACAACCCTCCAACACTATGTCTGATTCTATAATTATAGGAAATATGTTCATAAGTATAGCATCCACCTTCATGTTAGATAGTAAAAAATCATCCTTAGAAAGAATATCTACATCATCAGTAATCTCTAGCTTTGTATCGGTATCTGCATTATCCTACATCACTTCAACGTCTAGAAGTGGAATCTCAAATAGTTCAATAGATAAATCAAGATTTTCCATACAAAATCTTAGCTTTTTGGGCACATTTACGTTCTTTTCAATATTTTTGAGCATGCTTGTAGTCATCCCAAGTTATACCATACATATGTCATATCTTCTAAACTTGTTCCTTTAACCCGCTCTTGCATGGAATTTGTGCGGGGATTCGTGAAAGTCACTCGCTGCAAGAACGCTTTGTGATGGGAGAACTAAACGTAAAATAATTATCCAAAAGAATTTTAGTTTGAGAAAATAAATTCTTTGATTAAAGATATAGACAAAATACAAAATCAAAAGACTCTCGGATATGATCAAAAGACATCAGCTCGATATGGAACTTGTTTCTTTTAAGCAAGCAAAGGTTCACTAGCCAATTAGACGACAAGGTTGTTCTTGGGTTACAACAATATTTGGTAGCAAGCAATATTCAGGAGCACCATGAAATGGCTCAATGTAATGTACTAAATTTATAGTGAGGCTTCTGAGCCTTGATTGTGTAGTGAATTGATGTGACCTTGTCAAGTTTGTAGTACCCTTTCACATCAATTGTGGCTTTTTGGGCATTGTTTACGAATATCTACACTCCCTTCACACCAATGCCTTAACTGTCTACAACTTGGCCACCAATAGAGATCCCAGTTACTTGAAATGGCTCAGTGATAACAACATTGTCATGACCAACAGCTAGTTCAATGGAAGTAGGTGAAACATCAAAGACTGTAATTTCTCCCTTGTAATAAGGCACAAGCTTGTACTGTCCACAAGGCAATGAACTGAAAATAAACTTCCCATTTGCATTTGATACGGCACATCACAAGGCTTTCTCATCAAACGGTGAATCCTCATGGCCTTCAGGACATACATCATGCTTTAATGCTGTACAATGTGTCCTAGCAAGAAAATATGCTTTGAAATAGAACTTCGTGCTCAATCATTTGTGATTTGAAGAGGACATGCAAAATTGAATCCATGCTATGCAACCAATCGAATGATGATCCACACAAAATTTATGAATGGAATGAAGAAAATGTGCCTAGCCTATCCACATGTGCTCGTGCGTCATGCAAAAATGCAAATAAAAACACACACACAACAAAAAATAAATTCCTAATGACGTTGACTAATGGTTTCAAATTCCTGGTGAGAAACTCCACCCTCATGTTCGCAATGGTGGATGCGCAGCGTCACGACACTGCTTTCATCAATGCATTCTAAACATTCAATCCTATAATCCTCTAGGACATCAAACTATTGCATCCTTTCTTCAAAATATTTGATATGGTTACACATGTCCTATCCATTAAATAGACTCACTTCCTCTACAATCAGTTGAATTACTTCCACTGCCAAATTCTCCGTCTACTCAGGCTTTTGTTCAGTAATTTCCTATTCTCGCATATCTATGACTAGATACAGTAACTGTATTTGTTCTACCTCAATAAATATTTGAACTACTCATACCCTACAATCCATATCCAAATCTTCATGCATAACTACATGTACATACTTTTCTACTAACTTCATCTACTCCCTACTACATTCCTCTTAAAGTCCTTGTCAGCTTCATGATTCATACAGTCCCCATTCTACAACCTTGTCACGGCATCTCATATTGGACTCAACATCGATATATTGAAAGGGCATGCACTGGTAGATATACACTTCTCTTGTTTTCACATATTTCTTTCTAAGGTTCCTTGATCATCATAAAATGCCATTTTTGAATGATAGCTATGATAACAAGGAGCTTTCAACTCCTTATGGTTGTAGGGAGGAGCCATAGACTACACTAAAGGAGTTCAATGATGGCGGTGCTAGCTCTCATGATAAGGATTTTGTACTTTTCATGAGGAGAGAGTAGGACTTGCAACAATGTTGCCTTTGCTCGATTGTCTTCTTAAGCATGGAAGCATGGAGAGAGACGTGGCTTGTTGGTGCCTTCTTAGAGTCAAATTTATAAATCCAATGGAGTATAGCTAAAAGGCAACCTTGTAGTCGAAGAAGATCACCATCGAGGTAGGCCACAAGCCATCATGAGGTTCAGATGATTGAGTGTGGAAAGAGCCCCTTGATAGGACTTCTTAAGGCTTGTTTGTCTTAAGTTGATCACTATGCCAAGCATAATTGCAATTCCATATGTGTTTTCTTACAAACATGCCTTACAAGCCAAAATGCCAACGTGTAACATGTTGTGTTGCTGTAACCCAACACTTTGCATGCCACCCTTCTTTAGATTTAGCTCTGATCATGCCGATTGATTAGGATGATCAGCACACATATCATCAACACTTGAATTCGCACTAGATATTAGACCAGACTTATGGCCATTGAGCTTATGCCCATTGGATTATGCATGGAGGTGTTCTCAAGAAATCCATTCCTTCTTTCCCTCCAAAGATGCAAAGATTCTCCAAAACAATGCTAAAAGCATGTACTCATAGTAGCTGTACACAATGCCACATGTTTCAGCATAAAAAACATTGGGCCCTTCATGCATGAGCCCTTACTCACCTAGCTTATAGATTATCTATACGATCAATCTCACGAGGCAAACCAAAATGTAGGAATAGTGCCGCTGACTTCGGCCACTCAAAATATCTAGCATATCAGTATGTCTGGCAAAATACTCATCGGCATAATCTTCAAAATACGTGTCAATATAGCCGTCAAGAAATACATATGCACGAACATATTAGAATAATTTTTAAAAAATACACAAACAAGCATTCGAATGCATACACCGACACTCATTTGGATGGGTGGCATGGAGATTTAGCTCTGATCATGCCGATTGATTAGGATAATCAGCACACATATCATCAACACTTGAATTCACACTAGATATTAGACCAGACTTATGGCCATTGAGCTTATGCCCATTGGATTATGCATGGAGGTGTTCTCAAGAAATCCATTCCTTCTTTCCCTCCAAAGATGCAAAGATTCTCCAAAACAATGCTAAAAGCATGTACTCATAGTAGCTGTACACAATGCCACATGTTTCAGCATAAAAAACATTGGGCCCTTCATGCATGAGCCCTTACTCACCTAGCTTATAGATTATCTATACGATCAATCTCACGAGGCAAACCAAAATGTAGGAATAGTGCCGCTGACTTCGGCCACTCAAAATATCTAGCATATCAGTATGCCTGGCAAAATACTCATCGGTATAATCTTCAAAATACGTGTCAATATAGCCGTCCTGGCAAAATACTCATCGGTATAATCTTCAAAATACGTGTCAATATAGCCGTCCGGACGAACATATTAGAATAATTTTTAAAAAATACACAAACAAGCATTCGAATGCATACACCGACACTCATTTGGACGGGTTGCATGTAATATAATGTACCTAAGGTTAAAGCTCTCTCTTTTTAAGCTCAAAAAACGGTGGGTGGATCGATGGCCGTGCCGGGCGGGTAGGGTAATTTTTCTTCTTTTCTTTTGCTTTATTATCTTTATTATTTATTTTTAGTTTCTTTCTTTCTTTCTTGCGGCGGTTGGTTGTTTTTGTTCCGTTCGTTGTTGTAAATTACCCTACAAACATGGAGAAGGCCCTCGAGGCTGACCAACACATTGCACAAATTGAGGGGCACATTGCATGATGCTCTAGCTCATGCTTCGTTGCCTTGAAACTAAAAACATGTGCATAGCTCTAGCTTCTAATTTTTTAGAGCTAATTTTTTATACTCATCTCACCTTAACTCAAAGTAGTGTGAATTCTTATACCTAATAGCTTCCAATGCATTTCTACAACGAACTATGACAAAATCTTCTTTACTTTGAAGCCACAATAGGCCTTCAACCTCCAACTTGTGCTATGGAACATGGGGAATTAGAAGTTTTTCTTGTTGATGAACAAGATAGACAAGGCCATAGCAGGCAATGATATAGCCAAACTGCTGATTAAGTCAGTGTAGACTCATTGGAAGACATCAAGGTCATGAGTGGACTTGCACAAATGCTTGGCTCCTATACACTTTTCCAATAACTTAATTCACTCCCTACTACATTCTTCTTAAAGTCCTTGTCACGTTCATGATTCATATAGTCCCCATTTTGAAACCTTGTCACGGCGTCTCATATTGGATTCAACATTGATATTGAAAGGATGTGTACTGACCAGTAAGAGATTCAAGGAAGAGAAGGAAGACTGGTAGAATTAGATGAACAAGGAGAGACATTTTGAATATTATTCACTATATTAAGAAAAACCCGGATTACAATCCTTGCCAAGAGATTTGCATCCAAATCACAAATTCATATGAGAATATCCTAGATGTTAGCACTCTAATTCATCCAAGGACTTCCCTGGATTAGGAGTAGTCAATGCTAACCCTGAACTATGCTTAGCCCTTAACTTCATTTGAGCATAAAATTATTCAAGAGTGATCAAAACTAAGCCCTTTTTTTGTTACCCTTGATCAAGTCACTTCAAAACGCGAAGCATGTTTTCTGACATGAAATAGAACCCGCCTACTTCCTTCATTGTTTTCTTACCATTGTAAAGCACTGATCCGCACATAAACAAAGTTAAGATGAAAAGTGATAGCTACATCAATATCATTGCTCCACATCTCCAATGCATGCAAATTAAGTGTAGCTTCCTTTTCCTCTTAGGGTATATATATGCTTCTCTTATTGTCACTTATTTCTTTCTAAGGTTCCTTGATCATCATAAAAATGCCCTTGTTGAATGATTACTATGATAACAAGGAGCTTTCAACTCCTTATGGTTGTAGGGAGGAGCATAGACTACACTAAAGGCATTCATGGTAGTGCTAGCTCTCATGATAAGGATTTTGTACTTTTCATGAGGAGAGTAGGACTTGCAATAATGTTGCCTTTACTCGATTGTCTTCTTAAGCATAGAAGCATGGAGAGAGACTCGGCTTATTGGTGCCTTCTTGGAGTCAAATTTATAAATCTAGTGGAGTAAGCTTAAAGGCAACCTTGTAGTCAGAGAAGATCACCATCAAGGTAGACCACAAACTATCATGAGGTTTAGATGATTGAGTGTAGAAAGAGCCTCTTGATAGGACTTCTTAAGGATTTTTTGTCTTAGGCTGATCACTATGCTAAGCATAATTGGAATTCCATTTGATTTTTCTTACAAACATGCCTTACAAGCCAAAATGCCAACCTGTTACATGTTGTGTTTCTATAACCCAACACTTTGCATGCCACCCTTCTTTAGATTTAGCTCTGATCATGTCGATTGATTAGGATAATTAGCATATGTATCATCAACACTTGAATTTGCACTAGATATTAGACCAGAATTTATTAATTTCCACATCACTATAGTCACCTTACGAATTGTCATGAAGGTGACATACCTTTTGAATTACCACCACACTCATTGTCCAAATAGATCCACACTAAAGAATACTATTGTCTGGTGATCATCTTCAACACAGTCAAAGTTAGAAGCAACTCCAAAAGATGAAGATTGTCACCAAGCACCTCTAGATTTAGAGAGTGGTACAATCCAAAGTATTTGCCATGATATACACATTGAATTCAATACAAGAACTAGTGAAACCTTGATAAAGGCCTGGTAGACCGTCAAACTTCAAAGTCTTCTTGTAGACAACTAAGAGTCCAATGAATTGGCACTCCCCTCCTTTCATTGCAGTCTTGGCCTCCTTAACAAGGTGAGTTCTAACATAGTCTAGGGAATACACAAAAATGAAAGTAGAAGGAGAGATGCACTAGCCGCTCTTTCCCATAATAACATTGTTTGACTCCCCTTCATGAAGATCCTCCTTTATCCAAAAGTCATGTTGCACTACAACCCTCCTTTATGTTCTTGAAAGAATTTCAAGGAAAATCCCTATTTTTCCCACAAAGCTTACTAGTAGATGTAAAATACATGTTTTACTCTTTCCCTTTATTCTTCTACAAGTCATGCATCATTTGCCAATTAACCATATTTCAATGAAGGTTAAGTTATTTCCCATCCTTTTCTATGTTATCATTCACCATGCTTATGGCCATTGAGCTTATGCTCATTGGATTATGCATGGAGGTGTTCTCAAGAAAGCTAGGAGCTACCCTTTTCATATATTTTTATCCCTGACCATTCCTTCTTTTTCTCCAAAAATGCAAAGATACTCCAAAACAATGCCAAAAGCATGTACTTAGTAGTTGTACACAATGCCACCTGTTTCACCATAAAAAACATTGGTCCCTTCATGCATGATCCCTTACTCACCTAGCTTAGATTTTCTATACAATCAATCTCAAGAGGCAAACCAAATATATGAATAGTGTTGTTGACTTGATCCACTCAAAATATCTAACTCGTGTCCTTCCACTTAGGGTTTTCACGAGTGCATGGATAGCATCACATCAACAATGGTAGCTAGTAGCTTGTATTTCTTTCTCTCATATCCCTCATAGTTGGAATCATACTCCTATGGTTGATTGAATTGAGGACGAGTTCTCCCTCTTCACCAAGCACAATCGTGAGGAATGTAGCAACTAGGAGGCATATGTGTTTGTTTGTGTTAGATACCTCATAGTTGGAATCATGCTCATATGGTTGATTGAACATACATTTGTTTTTTATTGGTAATTTCTATTTACCAAAAGGTTTTTGGTTCATTTTAATTTATGTCATCAATAACTTTGTTAAGATAGGTGCTTTCAATTCGGGGGCACAAGAAAAATGAAACCACTTATGCAAAAGAGATGCATGCATTTGTTTTAAGTAAGAATGAATGAAGTTACAAGCAATGACACTCTTCTATTGATGGTGTAGCCTTAATATTTAGGTAGTGACTGGCCAAAGACCAAGCCACTTTTACCCAGGTTAACAAGCCAACTCCTAAGAGTTGTTGCACTAAACAAGTGATTATTTCACTAATTGTTTTAATTTGACTCAACTTAGCCTTCCCTAAAATCTACAACATTATTTGTAGTAGTCCAACTGCAAAGATTCTAAACTTCAATAAATTATACTGGGCACTAATTTGCTAAACCTAAGATAACTATGGCTTCTCCTCATCTCTCAGAGGCAGCTCCTCATAATGTACTCCTGCCATGCTAGTGGCGGTTTATCCAGGAAATGTTTTTAATGTTTTACTTTGGAAAGGTTGTTTCAAGAATATAGATCTCTTAGATCTATTTGTATATCTCCATTTAAAATTCCTTTTTATGTTTCTCTCCACCTAATTAAAATTAATTCTTTTTATTTGTTTAATTTTAAACAAACATTCAAATCAAATTTTCTGAAGTACCATAAACCCCTAAATTTTAATCTCCCTTGGTAGACATTTCCCACTCCGTATATTAATTTCGTCGTTGCTTATTAGTTTTTAAATACTTAATTCATTTTGCAAATATAACGTCCTTTCCTTCTTTTCAATTATTAAACATCAACCAGAATAAAACAAGTTCTTTCATACTCTTATGGTTCACATTCATAATTTATTTTAAATTCCCATAACACCCTTTAATTTATCAATGAGTCCTAGTAGCCCTCCACTCCATATATTTAAGAAGTTGATTTTAAAATGAATAACATGTAAAAATTTAATATAGATGCTGAGGCTTTTTCTCATGCCATCCAATCATTAAATTATTTGATTTTATTTTGGTTTTAATTTAAACTAAATTTTATAACTGCAACCTAACATTATAAATCATTATAAAGTGTTGTCAAACTTTGTATTTGTAATTTCCCATGTTTCCTAAATGTTCACACCGCATATAATTTCTCTTATCAAAACTAAAACACCATATCTTTATACAAGCATTTCTTAAGTAAAATATTATTAAATCATTATTTCTTTTCTTTAATCCTTACAACATAAATGCACTAACAAATCAAAGATTTTGTTTTTAATACTTCACTAAGAATCCATAGTTTATATCAATAAATAACACATTTTACATAAAGGAAAACTATGCCTTTTCCTTAAAATAACTCTTTTCTAATTTTTAAATATAACTAAACATCTTTAAAAATCTTGATAGAAATTCAGTAAATTCCCTGACCCATAAAATTTATAGAAAAAAATATCAAAACTTATAAATTTTCAGTCATTACTTTTATAATATTTTATTTATGATCATTTTGAGTCATTTTTTAGTGTTTTTGACTGTTTTTTATTTTTAATAAATAAAAAACTAGTTCAGATAAATACAAACAACCATGTAGCATAAGAAAACAAGTTAAAAGACATATTTTAAAAATTATAAACTAGATAAATTATCATGCCATATCATTTACTTTAGATAAACCAGTTCGACACTTACTTGGAAAACCCGCAGGTCGTCGTCACGTCCTTGGAGACCGTGTCCTCTTGCAGTTCGGCCACTATCCAGCCATTGTGCATCGCAAACTCAACATTTCTCGTCTCTTGAGAGATCTTATCACTTCAGATTAGATAAGTATATCGAAGCTCCAGTTTAGCGTCAAGAAAAGGACATGGTGATGATTTGGAAACATGTAAATCATAATTATGTCTTTGGAAGCGCGTGTCCAATAGTCCAGCCAGGAAATTTAGTCCACTGAGTCATCTCAAATAGCAAACTCCTTGGGTTTTCTTCTTCTCTTCTTGATCTCTCACTTTTCCAAATTGATCCACAAACTCTTGCTCTATGTGACCCGAACCTTAAGTAATATTTAAATAAAGGCTTGAATATTTAAAAGCTTAAAAGATTAAATTCTTCTATGTCTCTTCCAACGACTGATGAACGATCCGATTGAGGACATGTGGGATCCTGAATAAGTGATATTTTGCAGGCAAAAGATTAG
Source organism: Lygodium microphyllum (assembly GCF_053477565.2). NCBI lineage: Eukaryota > Viridiplantae > Streptophyta > Polypodiopsida > Schizaeales > Lygodiaceae > Lygodium > Lygodium microphyllum. Next base: position 100,418,559 of record NC_141150.1, on the reverse strand, counting down.
TCCAATTATGCTTCCAATCTCTCTACGACTACTCCTCATCACGAATGGTTTCCGTTTGTGAATTGGCCTTCATCGAATTCAAGCGCATTCTGTTGGAATGAGCCGCCGTATCTTCAATCTAGAATTCCACAAATGATGATGCTTTGTTGGAGGAAAGAGAGGGATAGTGATAATGAAAGAGCGAGGTTATGATCAGGAAGAAGATGAAGCTGCTAATTATGACCACATTGACAATGGTGCACAGAATCCAGGGGGTTGTTCCGGTCCAACGCGCGTGCTACAGCCTGGTCGCAGGAGATGCCTGAAGATTGGATGTTGGTCGATGCCTGTATAAAGCATCTGTAATAGAGACTTGTTGAGTATTGGAAGCCAGAAAAGGGCATATCTCATTCAACTCCATCATTTCACCAAGTTCAACTGGCTGCATCATATTGCTGTACACTTCTTGCGGTTGGGTAAGGGCATAAGAGGTCGAAGGAAGAAAGCCTTGCAAGAGGAGGAAGGCAGCAGATGCCGCTGCTGCAGCCGGCCCGAATGCAGCCACGCGGTTATTCTGCTTGGAAGAGCAGCCAGGAGGATGACCGTGACGAATGTCAAGTCTGGTTGGCCGGCTCGATGGAGAGAAGGGTATGAAATCAGACCGCTTGCCAGGTTTCGTCCCCACCAGCCATTGCCCTTGAACTGCCGCCCTGCCTCTCCCGCTCTCTGCCTCTCTCTTGGCACCGATCACCAGCACGCGGCCTCATCATCACCATCGTCCTGTCAGTCTAGTTCCTCTAGCCTCCCACCACAGGCACGGACGGGGACGTGTGTGTGGGAATCGACGGGCATGGCTCTCTCTTTCCCTCCCCTGATAGCCTTCTTCCCCTCCTCTTCATCAATCGGCGCGCATCCTTCAAGAATCCCATGCCCCCTCCTTTTACCACGACATGAATTGTAACGGTTTCCCTCTTCCATCGTATTCATTTTGTTTTTTTTTTTCTTTTCTTCCTTCCTCTCAATCCTAATATCCTCTAACCTTAGAGTAGTCCCCACTATCAAGCATGTAAAGATTTAAGACACTTCTTCTTTCATGCTCTCACCCCAAATTATGCACTTCTCTCTTCAAAACGTGTATATTTTGCACAGATCCTTGAAGAATAGAGTGTTCTCTCTTCAGCTCAGTCAATTTTATTTTTAATAGATGCAACTCATTGAGCCGACACCTATATTGAACTTGCCCTTTGCTAAGTGTCGACTGCTGAATCTTAATTTTTTCATACAGAAGTGATAGTTCTTCATTTCTTCTTATGAGTTGCTCTGTTTTTAAAATTAAGCGTTTCTGCAGAGTTTGAATCTTCAAAATCATCTCATAAGCTGTTGGATCAGTTCCTTCAAGCTGACGCCAACAATGAACATTCAAAGGGTTTTCTAGTTCCTCAGACAAGGCTTTCACCTTCGTTCGTTCTTGAAGTAGCTCTCGCCCCAATGGGCCTTGTACCTCTAAGTGATAGTTACCAAATCCATCTATGTAAGTGACTAGTTTGTTGCTTGAATTCTTCATCCCCCCTACCACCCTGTACATCATGATGTTTAATTTCTTTTGGATATACTTGTGACAAGGTGTAATCCATGGTGGTAATGTATATTTTTTTAAAATAATAATAAGGATCGTTGAGATATGAAGAGACTACCACATGTGTTGTATAAGAGTGTTAGTTGATGAGGACCACAATACTTAGTAATCAATCGTAGACAGATCATGATCATCAAATCGTTTCCAAGTAGAAATCTGCCCTACTCCTAACCACTGCATATCTTGGATTGATATTGCAAAATTTCATTTGGCACCCTTTTGGATGTCACAAGGATAAATTCACATATGACATAGTGTATCCTTATAACCTTTAACACCAAGAGTACATCCTAGGTGGTACATCCGATCTTCCTTTTGCGAGTAAGTCCCTTTGGATCACATCATCCTTGCCAAGAGTCATCCTCCTGAATCTGATATTCAACACCTCCCCAAAGAAATCTTTCATCAATGATTTAATGATCACCCCTTCATCATCACTACAGTATTACTGTAGACAATAATCACAATCATAATGCTATGTATTTTTCATAAAGAATTTCATCATTAGGAGGTAGGAGGTAGCATAACTAATGAAATCCTCCATCCCTGAGATTAATACTAAGATATCCTATCAACTTGTCAAGACCTTGTCAAGTCTAAAATTCCCCCGAAAACCCCTAATTTATAACAAGGTCTTATCTCCTCTAAGTGATAATAATCCCTACGGTAAAATTTTAAATAGTCATAGCTGAGATTCACTAAGTAGACCTATCAAATTTTGTCTAAAACTCCACCTTCCTCTCGTATAAGAACTTCCTTGTACCACATCTCCTAGCTAGACTGCAAGGACACGGCCTCCAAAGACAGCAACAACGAACACCGCATCTGCATTGAATTCATGTAAAAATTTAGTAATAAGGTGTCAATTGTATACAGTTTTGCCAAAAAATTGTTGCAATAAATGGCATGTTTTTAGGTGTTGTCATTCTCCCCCACTGAAATGCGAAGCGTCCTCGCGAGCACAACTACATCACGAACATTCAACATCACCAACACTGCTACCACGAACATTGCTACGCAACTTTGAAAGAAAAATATACTCTCCTCCACTTAATTGCGAAGCGTCCTCGCGAGCACAGCTACAAGATCTGCAAAACCGCACATGGACAACTAGTAGACACTGGAAAAGTAGAAAAATACTTATTTGTGTCATATTAAAATGCAAACAATATAAATGTTTCAATGAAAAGATGTAAAAACTTGTGCAAACTAACATTCTCCCTTACTCACTCTCCCCACTGAAATGCATAACAGAGCTTCATCCATTGCATAGAATATACAAACTAGGAAGCTGTCTAGAGCCGCTAAACAACAATAATCCCTCTAGGCAATAAGTTGCCACACTACTATCCTACTAAAAATAGTGCTTTTGAAATAGCATCACTGATAAGGTCGTTACTTAACAAAGAACCCAAACAAGGTAAACTAATACTACAACACTAAATAGGACTTCTAGGGTTTAGCTGCTAACCCTCCATGTTCTACTAGAACAACCAGCCAATGGTTCGTAACTTCTAATTGTCCAAGGCTCTTCTTTTAAGTTTATATTTAATGGTTTTTTTTTTTTAGTGTGATGTCAAAAGAGTATATACATTGATTCTCTTTCCCAAAAGGTCCCACCCCAAAGAGATACAAGGCATCGGACACAGGGCACCCGTCAAGGAAATCCCTACAGCCTACCAGGACCTCAGAGGCGATGGTTATCTTCTTTTGGTTTTTTTTCAAACCCTGCAGTCTCAGGGTGTTTTTTTTTTTCTTTCTTTGTTTTTTTTTTAATTCTTTCTTTCTTTCTTTAAAAGAATAAATATATAGACTCTTCCGAACTTTTAATATTTGGATTGGATTTTAAGGATTGTTTTGTTGTTGTTTTTAAAGGATCAACTAAGAGCTAAGAATACATCACTTAATTGAACGGTCAAACATTTCAACTCAACAACTTTGCTCGAGGAATCTAATCTAGCGCATAATACTAGTCACTCTGCCTAGGCAAATGATAAGCAAAGAATACTCACCAGCTCAGCATCTTTCTTCCACGCTACTCCGAGTCAAAATTTCGTGGAGAGAACCTTGTTATTCAGCTATCCCACATATCGCTAGAAAAGCGACCAAAAGATAGGGGAAAACTCTATAGGATTCCTAATCGGACACCCATACAATAAAATTCACTATGTTATGCACACATGTCACCCCTTTTTTTTTTTTAATCACTCCCTAATGCTAAGTCCCATCCCATGTGAGTGGACTTTATATAGAGAATTGTGTATATATATCATTCATATTTGTTTAAAATATTTATTTATAATTCCTCTGTAATTTACTTAAGTGTTTTTTCCTTTTCTTTTTATTTTCTTCTTCGACATCTCTAATTTCATTCCATCAATTTTTTTATTCATGTATTTTTCAAAATGAATATGAAATAAAAAGTTTAGGTATGAAACAACCTTGTATGTTCGTGGATATTGCAACTCCAAGAATAAATCAGAAACATACAACAGTGTGTAACGCAAAATCATAGTCAAATCTGCACATGAAACATACACTAGCCAGTACAATGTTAAAGGGTTAGATAAATAATAAAACTTCTCCATGTACCAAAGAATTGTCAAATACTCATGTCACAATCGCGATCAACTAGACTGTCATAACGCTCCCACAGTATATTTCTCCATTTGATAACCATTCTTACATATAAAACTGTCCTTCTTACTAACTTAAATATCCCAAACTCCAGCACTGAAAGGAATATCCTGACCGTGCGTGCAACTAACTACCTAACTACGTGGAAAATAAAACTAAAGTGCATGAAAACCTACAGGATATCAATAACTCAAAGCATTGTATGTTTTTTTTTTTTAAACGATATGTATTTTTGTTTGTTTGGTTTGGTTGTTTGTTTTTTTTTTTAATGTAGAATAAAAGAAAAAACATAAAAAACTAAGAAAACAAAATATCTAGACTAAAATCTTCAAAGTCTCTGAGATCTTCTAGTGAAAACAATAATCCTAATCCGAAATCATCACCTCCATCTAAGTCAAACCTATTAACTAAACTATCATCTATAGGATGCTCAAGAATAGCCTCTAGCGTAGACATATCAGAAGTCACAGATCCGCTATCAGGTGCATCGCTAAGAACCTCCATCACATCATGGAGCGAAACCGAAGCTGCATCATCATAGTAGGGCATAGGGGCCACTGGTAAAGCATCTAAGGAATGCCCCTCGGTCGCATCCATGTACCAACAAATATAATCCCAACATGGGCAGGGAACACTAGTCTGTAATTCATGGTAAGATGGAGTAAGGCGGTATACAGTGGAACGATATCTCGCAAATTCTGCTCGCTCTCTACCTACCCTAGACTGACCAGCGCCGCGCTCAGGAGAAAAAACACTATTATAATCATGACGCTGGTAGGTATAACCAATCATTTCCTGCATGGCAGTGGTACCATAGCGTCGAAAGTATGTGCGACACTGCCAACACAAGAGCTGAGCACACACAAATAAATGCCGCTGACAAGACCTACAACCAAAAGGTGGATGATACTGTAAACAAAAAATAATCACAAAGGAAGAACCACAACAGGCCTCCCCTCTCGGCGCATATAAAAACCTGTCATGCGTCTGAAAACGCGGAATATCGTAAGGTCCAGCATGAACAGGATCAGTACTATCGGCATCAATACGAGGGTAAAGCGCATCCATCCACAAAAAGGCCATACCTACATCCCATTTAAAAACCCCCCAAGAAAGAAAAGACATCCAAGGGTGGATTAGACAAAATATTATTTTAACTACTAACCTAACTATACCTAAGTCACAAAATGTTTAAGGCGCAGGCCATTAACCCTAAATATCTCATTTTCAGCATTAATATCTTGCACATCAAGAGAACCATTATCATAAACATTAATCACCTTAAAAGGTCCCAACCAACGAATTTTAAGCTTCCCAGGAAATTTATAATAACGACTGTTATAAAGTAAAACTAAATCGCCTTCTTTAAACTCCCGTACTCTAATATTCTGATCGTGCCATGCTTTACGACGTTTTTGCATTGCTTCTAGACTTTGTAGAGCTAATAATCTTTCCTCATCCAACTTTACCAATTGTAAAATCCGTTGTTTCAAAGATTCAACCTCACCTAGTCGTAATGATAGAGCTACTCGTAAAGTGGGCAACTCTTGCTCAATAGGGAATATAGCATTAGTGCCATAAACTAAATTGAAGGGTGTATTTTGCACTGTCACCTTATAAGTAGTTCTATAAGCCCATAACGCTTCATATAAACGTTCATCCCAATCTCGCCTGTGGGAAGCAACCGTTTTAGTTAAAATCCCACATATAATGCGATTGGTTACTTCAACCTGACCGTTAGCTCTGGGATAATAAGGTGTTGATTTGCGATGTTTAATTTTATAGATTTCCATTAACTCGCTAATAAGACCATTCAAGAAATGGGAACCTCGGTCACTTACTAATTCCAGTGGGCAACCAAAACGCGTAATAATGTTCTCATACATAAACTTAGCCACATCAATGGCTTTATCCGTTTTAAGCGCTTTCGCTTCCACCCACTTTGTAATATAGTCAGTACAGACTAAGATATAACGATTCGATCGATATCTAGTAGGTGGATCAATTGGGCCTACAAAATCAATTCCCCATTTCTCAAAAGGTGCTAATGCTAATATAGGTGTCAAAGGCGTAGCAAAACTCTTAGAAGGACGACCAGTCCTTTGACATACATCGCATTTGCGACAATAATAATAAGTATCTTTAAATAGAGTAGGCCACCAATAACCAGCTAATAGAACTTTCCTTGCAGTCAATTCACCGGCAAAATGGCCACCACACGGCTCATCATGCAATGCCTTAAGAACCACTGATACTTCATCTTCCCTTACACAACGTCGATAGATACCTTCGCGTGGAAAAAATTTATAAAGGTAACCCCCTAATAATCCATAGGAGCGTGATTGCATTAATATCTGACGTTTCCTGCGCTTATCAGCACCAGGTGGATATCGAGCAGTACTAAGAAAATTCGCAATATCAGCATACCATGGAACTTGTGTCTCCACAGTAAAAAGTGATGCATCCGGCAAATCATCTTCCACACCTTCCTCCTTGTCTGATGTTAATAATCGTGATAGATGATCTGCTAGCACATGAGCTCTACCAGGACGAGTAACTATTTGAAAATCAAACTCTTGGAATAACAACATCCAACGAATCACACGTCCTGAAAGTTCTGCTTTATTAAGCAAATACTTTAACGCCTCATGATCAACATATATAGTAAACTTATTCCCTAATAAATAATGACGAAATTTCTCCACCGCAAATACCATTGATAGGCATTCTTTCTCAGTGGTGGTATAATTCCTTTCTGCATCATTTAAATTTCGACTCGCATAATAAATTGGATGATCCACCTTATTATCATCTGCTTGGCACAAAACAGCTCCTACAGCATACATAGATGCATCGGCATGAATATGGAATTCTTTTGTCCAATCTGGGGGTGCGAGTACTGGTCCTTCAATTAACTTATGTTTAAGAAATTCAAATGCTTTCTGGCAAACACCATCCCAAATAAAAGGAGTATCCTTTCGTAGCAGATTTGTCAAAGGTGATGCCACCTTTGCAAAATCGGAAATAAATCTCCGATAATAATTTAGATGTCCTAAAAATCCACGCAATTGCTTAAGATTTGTTGGAGGTGGAAGGGCAAAAATCTTAATAATTTTAGCTGGATCCATGGCAATACCTTCTTTAGAAACGATATGCCCCAATAAGGTTCCTTTTGGTACTCCAAAAACACATTTATCAGGATTCAAGGATATACCTACTTCATCACTACGTTCAAATACTTGCGTTAGTAACTCAGGCATTTCTTTTGCCGTACCATAGACACAAAAGTCATCTAAGAAAACTTCCATCCATTGACGTAGAAAATCTTGATAAGCTGCAATCATAACTCTCTGAAATGTTGCGGGTGCATTGCACAAACCAAAAGGCATTACTCTATAAGCAAATGTACCCCATTCAGTAGTAAATGTAGTTTTGGATTGATCTTCAGGATGAATTAGTACTTGGTTATAACCGCTAAATCCATCCATGAAAGAATACAGCTCATGACCAGCAACCTTATCAAGTACCTGATCAGTAAATGGCAAAGGAAAATGATCTTTACGTGATTTGCTATTCAGCTTTCTATAATCGACACAAATGCGAATCTTCTTACTATTCTTCTTGGGTACTACCACAATAGGAGATACCCATTCACTGTATGCAACAGGATAAATAAATCCAGCATCTAAAAGCTTAGTAATTTCAGCTTTCACTAACTCTGCATACACAGGGTTTGTTCGTCGTTGACGTTGACATACAGGTTTTGTGCCTGGTTCTAGATCAATGAAATGCTGACATAATTCAGCTTTGATACCCTTAAGGTCCCTATATGACCAAGCAAAAGCGTCAACATGCACTCGTAAGACTTCTTCGAATCTTTCACGATGTGGCGACTCCAATTGGTCTCCTAAATTTAAATATTTTCCTTCTGCCATTTTAAGCTTAACTACTTCAACTTCAGGCTCTTCAATAAATAGAGAGTCTATTCTTCGTGGCTTAATTGTGGGCACATCTTCGGATATCTGCATCAATACATTTCCAAGCAGGTTATTCTTAGTACTTGATTCCAGTGCTTCTTCTCCCACATTCACAGAATTCACTAAAGGTAAAGCCCTATAAGGAATAATAGCCAGATTATCTTGCGTAGCACCATCAACTTCTACTCCATAGACATTTACTAACTCGGGAAAGGATTTTTCAGTATATCTCTTCCCATATTTATCTAAATCGCCCTTATTGACATTTACATTTTTACGAGATTTCATGGTAAATGAGGTTCTTACAGAGTCAATTACGCTAGGTATCTGCTCTGAAGTACATGGATATTGAGCATGTAACCTACGGCGATATCGACGTAAAATGTCGTTATTCTTTTCTAAACATTCCTGATCATCTAAACTCCAAAACCATTGATTATCTTTAAGCTTGAGAATTAATGAATGTAGATTCTCATCCTCCTCGCCCTGAATTCGACAGCCCAAATAATGTATAACTTGTTTCAGTTCCACAAAATTTCTAGGTACTGCAGGTTCAAACCATCTAAGTTGTGGCTCTTGCCCATCCCCATAAATAGTAAAATCCATTACTCTTTCTTTTGGATGAGGCAACACCACCGCTTGCATATTGTGCAATTTAACCTTAATAGGTTCAGATTGGACTCGTTGATAACCAATTATGGGTCCCCTAGAACAGCAATAAATCTTCTGTGCAAGTCCGGTCGAACGCCTAAAAGAATGACACAACCAGGGAACATTTGTAGGGTTTTTCTCTTGAGTCTCTGGTTCAAAAGTATTCTTAGATTTATTTTTTTCCAAAAACCTATCAGTGTCTTCATGTTCTTCCCAATAATTTGTATCCATAGATAATGTTTGGTCCATCTGTAACTCACCCCTACTGAATTTAGATTTCTCTTCTTCTAAATAAAATTCTAAAAGCGAGATTTCATCTAGATATCGCCTTTCTCTAAACTGAAACTCTGCCTTTTCCTTTTGCAACTCAGTAATCTTCTTCATTGCTTCATTTACAACAGTCAACGTTGCCTCACGCTCTACTTCCAATGCCTCTTCCAATTCTCTAATAATCCTAGTGTAATTATCATGATGTTCACGAGAAGTCTGTGAAAACCTGTTAACAGCCGAAGCTGAATCATCCTCATCCTCACGAGATAGTGGTCTTTGTAAGGGTTTGCACCTATGCCTACTTCTCCTTTCTCTTTCCTTCGCTTCTAGCTGAGAGTAATAAATCCTTTTAGCTCTATCTGGCAATTGTCCAAATCCAAAGGGTAAAGCATTTTCCCCATAAGGAAGAGCTTCTAAAATCCTACTCTCAAGCATACTATTATGATTATCAGTAACATCATCTTCTCCCATACCTTCTGAAGAGGTTATTGAAATGTCAGCCACATCAGATATCATTAACTCAGGCATTTCTTCCTCCTCTAATTCATCCATAGAAATCACTTCCGACCTGTTGTAAGCAAAAAATACATCTTCTTGATCATTTCCTTCTTGATCCGTAGATAATTGAAAACATGTTTCAAGCGAATCATCAGGATACTCTGCTTCCTCTGCTGAAAGCATTAAGCAGTCGAGGGTTGTATCTTCGGATGTGGATAACCACTGAGTAATATCACTATCCGAATCATTGTCAGATGAAAACGCTATAGCATACTCACCAATACCCATCTGTTCTACCTTGTGAGGCTGATGTACTATATTGACCTCTACTTTCTCTGCTCCTGCTGGGTGTGGTGTCTTAAATAACCAGGCATAAGGCCCTTCATGATCAGTCCTCTCCATTTCTGAATCATAAAACTCACTGTTGGATTTCTCATCCATTTCACTAACTGCTTCATCTCCTGAATCTTCCAAAAATCCTTTTGAAATAACTTGTATCTTAACCCTATCATCTCTAGGACCAATCACAATTGAACCTTTATACCAGTCCTGAATGCATCTTGCTTGGTATAACCAAGGTCTTCCCAACAGGACAGAATACGATGAAATATTTGTTTGCGAACGAACGATCAAATAGTTCACATGAAATTCTAATCCGGCTACTACAGATTTCACATTCCGCAATAACCCCAAAGGAGTTACTTTCCTTTGATCAGCCACACGTAAAACAATATGAGTAGGTTCTAGATCCTTCAACCCTAATTCTTGCATAGCTTGTTCTGTCATCAAATTAACTGCTGAGCCACCATCTAACTGCACTTCATGTAGCAAGTGGCCATTAATAGTAGTATCGATAACTGGAGCTCCTGGGTCCACAAATAAATCTACTATTTTTACATCCTTAGTTGTTTTTCCTTTGGAAGAATTTTCACGGACTTTAGAAGCGTTTATTTCAATCCTCTTCCTTCGACGCCGAACTAATTTATGGTAAAGTTGTTTCCGACAAACAGGCGCTATTTCTAACAATTGCCGAAGGTTAATAGTCAATGATATTTCTTCTAATGCAGCCCAAAGATCATAGGTCTTATTTACGGATTCTACATAATCTTTACTCCCTTCCTTAGGAGGAACCAATCTTTCGGGAAAAGGAGCTACTCCCACTTGAATCTTAGGATTTACTAAGGGCACAGGTAATAATGGATGGTCAGAGGAATGCTGCGGAGAATCCGATTCGGGTAGTTCTATATTAGGATCTATGTCCTTAGACTTATCCTTCACTACTCCGTTTAATTGTGGACTCTCTTCCTCTAAACCTTGCTCCTTCTGTTGTTGCTTTTGTGCCCGAGTAATAACACCAATCATAGGGTCAGCCCTAAAGGTCACCTTACGAGGTATAAATTTTGATTTAACTCCAATATCTTTCCTTATTGTTTCTACTTCAACTAAATTTGCAGCAGACGTTGAAGGTTCGTTAGAGGTTTGTTTCCCTTTGTCAGACATTTGATTATCCTCTCGCTTAGGACAATTCTCTTCATAGTGTCCTTCACCACTGCACCTCCTACAAAGAGGAGTATAGTCTTGATTTTTACGCGCATTTGGACAATATGTGGCTATGTGACCTTCTTGTTGGCATCGATAACAAATTACTGGTCCCCTAGGTCTTTGTTGACCACCTTGTCCCATTGGATTACGAAAATTTCCATTATTTCTTCTAAAAGGAGAATTTCTCCCTCGATTGCCATCACTGTTGTAATTGTTTCGAGGCACTGGGGGTCTACCCTGGGTGGGCAATCCTCGTGGCCTAAAAGGTTGATTGGGTGGTCCAATCTCATAGGTCCTATTATTACGATCCATGTAATTGTAATTCGTTTGCATTGAACGAGCTTGTTGTTGCTCTTGACCTAATTTATGCCAACAATTTGTATCTAAATGACCAGTCTTGTGGCAAAAAGAGCAAAACGGTGGATGATCGGGCATTAACCTTGAAGGCGTCGGACACTCTGTAGCCACATGGCCGTAACCATGACACTTACCACACCAGATATTAGATCGAGGTGGGTTTGAAGTCGAATTTCCTGACGATTGTTGAGCACTAGATCCTTGTGTCGTTATCGAATAAATTTCCTTCAAAGGTGCTTGTACTGCAGTCATAATTTCCTCCTTTAATTTTCCTAGAGATTTCGCAATAATATCTGCTACTTTTGCTTCATCCAGAGGAGATTGAGATTGCGGCATAGAAGGCATTCCTGTCTGCATCATATAGGCTGGAATTGAAGTGTACGGATTTAAAGGTACACTCGACATGTTTGAGCTTGCGGTTACCGAGGGATTTAAAGGAACGGTCACATAAGACACGTTCTTAGGTACCCCACCTGAAGTGCTTGGATATTCTGTCCGAGATTCTTTGAATAGATCTCTCCGTCGTTGTTGACTAAGCTGCACTTCTTCCCACCATCTAGCATGTGTTTTAGCATCTGCCAACGTAGCTGGTCGTTGTAAACTAACATGCTGATGAACTTCAGGATTAAGTCCATCAATAAACTTACGTTTTTGCGTAGGATCGTCAGGAGCAGGATTCATCTTACGAATGATCGTCTCCATGCGCTCAATATAATGTTCAACACTTTCAGTTGCTCCTTGGGACAGATAATCCAATTGAAGAGCCAATCTATCTTGAAAACCTTGTCGTCTAAATTTTTCTAGAAAAGCTCTTGATAAGGCATCATAGGTCCCTTTATGTTGAGCATCTAAATTCCCATACCATTTTGCTGCTTCATCTTTTAATGTTGCAGGGAAGATATGAAGCTTTTGGTCGTCATCTATTATCTCATTGGCGACGCAAGTCACCTCAAATCTTTGCGAATGGGCATCGGGATCTTCGTCCCACAGCCCCCCGAATTGCGTGAAATTAGCTAATCTGACTGGGTTGCGAGCCATTGTTTCTCTAAATAGTAGCCCTAACCCTAAATCGTTGATAGTATCAAACCACGGAGGTTCCTGAGGTTCCTTGAATAATTGACGCAATCCGAAATTTGACTCTAAATCCCAGTCAAAGAGCAGTTCAATACTCCCGACCGTAGCATTAGCTTCACTCTCCCTAGTTTCACTATTTTGCCTACCTCTTTCCCCAGTGACACTGCTAGTACTGGAGATGACTTGATCCCATTGATATGAAGCTGCTTCACTTTCTTTCGATGGTGTTCTATCAGTTGATAAGTTAGGCTGAAGAGGTTCTACCGTTGAGTTAGACACAGCGTCTACTCCCAAATTCAGCAATGCGTTGACCCTCTCTAGCCTTTCTAATAGCCAAGCCTCTTGTCGCACTGCTCGTTCTCTAACTCGCTGATCCCTAGCTTCGTTTTGCTGCTTCCGTCTCTCTTCTGAATTCATCCACGAGTACAAAACTAGCTTTTACTGTCATACTCTAAAATTACTCTCGTTTTATTTGAAGCTATAAAATTAGGTTGTCGCTTGTATGCGCACTTAGAAGGTTCAAAATAGTCGGCAGCTCTGGGTCTATCTCCCCAAAAGGTAACTTTTCTTCTTGCTCGGGGATTAAACCTAGAATTTCAGCAACCTCTCTAACGTCTTTCGTGTCGAAAGAAATTCTTGAACCTCTGGATACACGTATCCAAGGCAACACATCATCCCACACTACTCTTCTAAACGTCCGATAAGCTGTGCGGTAATACCAATCAAAGTGGTACGATACACTGATTGTATTTATTTCTACCGCGTCTATTAACCCAAAGTGTGTCGCTAGTAGAACTATGGTTTGCGCACAGTCGTTATAACCCCAGCTCCAAGAGGATAATTGTTCAACGTCCACAGTTAATTGTGGCCCGAAATATGTGCCTCCCTCTACTAACTCTGTATCTCTCGCCCAGTCTAGCACTTTTCTTTGACACTCCTGGGGCAAATTAGGAAAATAGTCCCTTAGAAAAGAGACTGCGTATTCACTCATAAATAACACTTAGGATCTAAAATACCCCCGGAAGATTTATCACTCGTTCGAGCGCACTTGGCTCCCGGCAAACGCACCAAAAATGACTGGCCAAAGACCAAGCCACTTTTACCCAGGTTAACAAGCCAACTCCTAAGAGTTGTTGCACTAAACAAGTGATTATTTCACTAATTGTTTTAATTTGACTCAACTTAGCCTTCCCTAAAATCTACAACATTATTTGTAGTAGTCCAACTGCAAAGATTCTAAACTTCAATAAATTATACTGGGCACTAATTTGCTAAACCTAAGATAACTATGGCTTCTCCTCATCTCTCAGAGGCAGCTCCTCATAATGTACTCCTGCCATGCTAGTGGCGGTTTATCCAGGAAATGTTTTTAATGTTTTACTTTGGAAAGGTTGTTTCAAGAATATAGATCTCTTAGATCTATTTGTATATCTCCATTTAAAATTCCTTTTTATGTTTCTCTCCACCTAATTAAAATTAATTCTTTTTATTTGTTTAATTTTAAACAAACATTCAAATCAAATTTTCTGAAGTACCATAAACCCCTAAATTTTAATCTCCCTTGGTAGACATTTCCCACTCCGTATATTAATTTCGTCATTGCTTATTAGTTTTTAAATACTTAATTCATTTTGCAAATATAACGTCCTTTCCTTCTTTTCAATTATTAAACATCAACCAGAATAAAACAAGTTCTTTCATACTCTTATGGTTCACATTCATAATTTATTTTAAATTCCCATAACACCCTTTAATTTATCAATGAGTCCTAGTAGCCCTCCACTCCATATATTTAAGAAGTTGATTTTAAAATGAATAACATGTAAAAATTTAATATAGATGCTGAGGCTTTTTCTCATGCCATCCAATCATTAAATTATTTGATTTTATTTTGGTTTTAATTTAAACTAAATTTTATAACTGCAACCTAACATTATAAATCATTATAAAGTGTTGTCAAACTTTGTATTTGAAATTTCCCATGTTTCCTAAATGTTCACACCGCATATAATTTCTCTTATCAAAACTAAAACACCATATCTTTATACAAGCATTTCTTAAGTAAAATATTATTAAATCATTATTTCTTTTCTTTAATCCTTACAACATAAATGCACTAACAAATCAAAGATTTTGTTTTTAATACTTCACTAAGAATCCATAGTTTATATCAATAAATAACACATTTTACATAAAGGAAAACTATGCATTTTCCTTAAAATAACTCTTTTCTAATTTTTAAATATAACTAAACATCTTTAAAAATCTTGATAGAAATTCAGTAAATTCCCTGACCCATAAACTTTATAGAAAAAAATATCAAAACTTATAACTTTTCAGTCATTACTTTTATAATATTTTATTTATGATCATTTTGAGTCATTTTTTAGTGTTTTTGACTGTTTTTTTTTTAATAAATAAAAAACCAGTTCAGATAAATACAAACAACCATGTAGCATAAGAAAACAAGTTAAAAGACATATTTTAAAAATTATAAACTAGATAAATTATCATGCCATATCATTTACTTTAGATAAACCAGTTCGACACTTACTTGGAAAACCCGCAGGTCGTCGTCACGTCCTTGGAGACCGTGTCCTCTTGCAGTTCGGCCACTATCCAGCCATTGTGCATCGCAAACTCAACATTTCTCGTCTCTTGAGAGATCTTATCACTTCAGATTAGATAAGTATATCGAAGCTCCAGTTTAGCGTCAAGAAAAGGACATGGTGATGATTTGGAAACATGTAAATCATAATTATGTCTTTGGAAGCGCGTGTCCAATAGTCCAGCCAGGAAATTTAGTCCACTGAGTCATCTCAAATAGCAAACTCCTTGGGTTTTCTTCTTCTCTTCTTGATCTCTCACTTTTCCAAATTGATCCACAAACTCTTGCTCTATGTGACCCGAACCTTAAGTAATATTTAAATAAAGGCTTGAATATTTAAAAGCTTAAAAGATTAAATTCTTCTATGTCTCTTCCAACGACTGATGAACGATCCGATTGAGGACATGTGGGATCCTGAATAAGTGATATTTTGCAGGCAAAAGATTAGTCCAATTATGCTTCCAATCTCTCTACGACTACTCCTCATCACGAATGGTTTCCGTTTGTGAATTGGCCTTCATCGAATTCAAGCGCATTCTGTTGGAATGAGCCGCCGTATCTTCAATCTAGAATTCCACAAATGATGATGCTTTGTTGGAGGAAAGAGAGGGATAGTGATAATGAAAGAGCGAGGTTATGATCAGGAAGAAGATGAAGCTGCTAATTATGACCACATTGACAATGGTGCACAGAATCCAGGGGGTTGTTCCGGTCCAACGCGCGTGCTACAGCCTGGTCGCAGGAGATGCCTGAAGATTGGATGTTGGTCGCTGCCTGTATAAAGCATCTGTAATAGAGACTTGTTGAGTATTGGAAGCCAGAAAAGGGCATATCTCATTCAACTCCATCATTTCACCAAGTTCAACTGGCTGCATCATATTGCTGTACACTTCTTGCGGTTGGGTAAGGGCATAAGAGGTCGAAGGAAGAAAGCCTTGCAAGAGGAGGAAGGCAGCAGATGCCGCTGCTGCAGCCGGCCCGAATGCAGCCACGCGGTTATTCTGCTTGGAAGAGCAGCCAGGAGGATGACCGTGACGAATGTCAAGTCTGGTTGGCCGGCTCGATGGAGAGAAGGGTATGAAATCAGACCGCTTGCCAGGTTTCGTCCCCACCAGCCATTGCCCTTGAACTGCCGCCCTGCCTCTCCCACTCTCTGCCTCTCTCTTGGCACCGATCACCAGCACGCGGCCTCATCATCACCATCGTCCTGTCAGTCTAGTTCCTCTAGCCTCCCACCACAGGCACGGACGGGGACGTGTGTGTGGGAATCGACGGGCATGGCTCTCTCTTTCCCTCCCCTGATAGCCTTCTTCCCCTCCTCTTCATCAATCGGCGCGCATCCTTCAAGAATCCCATGCCCCCTCCTTTTACCACGACATGAATTGTAACGGTTTCCCTCTTCCATCGTATTCATTTTGTTTTTTTCTTTTCTTTTCTTCCTTCCTCTCAATCCTAATATCCTCTAACCTTAGAGTAGTCCCCACTATCAAGCATGTAAAGATTTAAGACACTTCTTCTTTCATGCTCTCACCCCAAATTATGCACTTCTCTCTTCAAAACGTGTATATTTTGCACAGATCCTTGAAGAATAGAGTGTTCTCTCTTCAGCTCAGTCAATTTTATTTTTAATAGACGCAACTCATTGAGCCGACACCTATATTGAACTTGCCCTTTGCTAAGTGTCGACTGCTGAATCTTAATTTTTTCATACAGAAGTGATAGTTCTTCATTTCTTCTTATGAGTTGCTCTGTTTTTAAAATTAAGCGTTTCTGCAGAGTTTGAATCTTCAAAATCATCTCATAAGCTGTTGGATCAGTTCCTTCAAGCTGACGCCAACAATGAACATTCAAAGGGTTTTCTAGTTCCTCAGACAAGGCTTTCACCTTCGTTCGTTCTTGAAGTAGCTCTCGCCCCAATGGGCCTTGTACCTCTAAGTGATAGTTACCAAATCCATCTATGTAAGTGACTAGTTTGTTGCTTGAATTCTTCATCCCCCCTACCACCCTGTACATCATGATGTTTAATTTCTTTTGGATATACTTGTGACAAGGTGTAATCCATGGTGGTAATGTATATTTTTTTTAAATAATAATAAGGATCGTTGAAATATGAAGAGACTACCACATGTGTTGTATAAGAGTGTTAGTTGATGAGGACCACAATACTTAGTAATCAATCGTAGACAGATCATGATCATCAAATCGTTTCCAAGTAGAAATCTGCCCTACTCCTAACCACTGCATATCTTGGATTGATATTGCAAAATTTCATTTGGCACCCTTTTGGATGTCACAAGGATAAATTCACATATGACATAGTGTATCCTTATAACCTTTAACACCAAGAGTACATCCTAGGTGGTACATCCGATCTTCCTTTTGCGAGTAAGTCCCTTTGGATCACATCATCCTTGCCAAGAGTCATCCTCCTGAATCTGATATTCAACACCTCCCCAAAGAAATCTTTCATCAATGATTTAATGATCACCCCTTCATCATCACTACAGTATTACTGTAGACAATAATCACAATCATAATGCTATGTATTTTTCATAAAGAATTTCATCATTAGGAGGTAGGAGGTAGCATAACTAATGAAATCCTCCATCCCTGAGATTAATACTAAGATATCCTATCAACTTGTCAAGACCTTGTCAAGTCTAAAATTCCCCCGAAAACCCCTAATTTATAACAAGGTCTTATCTCCTCTAAGTGATAATAATCCCTACGGTAAAATTTTAAATAGTCATTGCTGAGATTCACTAAGTAGACCTATCAAATTTTGTCTAAAACTCCACCTTCCTCTCGTATAAGAACTTCCTTGTACCACATCTCCTAGCTAGACTGCAAGGACACGGCCTCCAAAGACAGCAACAACGAACACCGCATCTGCATTGAATTCATGTAAAAATTTAGTAATAAGGTGTCAATTGTATACAGTTTTGCCAAAAAATTGTTGCAATAAATGGCATGTTTTTAGGTGTTGTTAGGTAGTGCATGAAGTTAAAAGCAAATATTTGGATTCGATTATCATTTTTAAATTGTCTTTTTCAGGCATCCGTTATTGTGTTTCTCGCTCGGAAAAGAAAGATTACTTACATCAAGCATAGGTGATTCTTGAAGAGCAAAAACAATATACCAATGAGTTACTTTATCGCATGTGATCCACTCGTTATAAATAGTTTGCCGTTCTTCAAAGATATATCCTTCAATTACAAGGGTATTATCACGAGCCTGGTCAATTGGTTGAGGCATACATTCATAATCACCAAAAACAATATCATGCAAGTCATTGCCTTCAAGCATTAGCAGCGTGTTTACTTTCCATCCAAGGAATCCTTGTCCTTGAAAGTGAGGGATAGAACATTGTCCAGAAGGAAATGAGTTAACCATTATAGAATTTGACATATCTAGCTAAGAGAATAAGTGCAATATGAGATCACAAAATATACACACCATAGTTGAAACAATGACAAAAGTACAACACAACAAGTCGTACACAAAAAACTATGTTGTAAAGAAAGACATTTAGTTCAAAAAGCATACTCCGAAAGAAAGAGACCCAAGATAGACGAAATGTGGGTAAGAATAAAGCAACCCATAATAGAAAAAACCTATGCAAGAATAAACTGGCCCCACATAGATGAGAAAACATTATTGCTTTACTTTTTGGCCAAGAATAGATGATGGTCTAGAAAATTTTGGCAGAAACTCAAGAGTGAGTAATCGTGACGAAACTTGTGTCATGGAAGTCTGCATGAAAATCTATTGTTTTATTTATTTTCTTGTTTCAAGTCCAATTTACTTGAACTGATATAACTTTTGACACAGAACTCCAAATTAAGTAGGGATTTGCTAAAAGAAGCTTGTGAGTCCTAGCACATCAGAAAAACTATTTTTCTTGAGAAATGCATTCCTTTAAGAGTTTCCCAAATAGAAACTTTATAGGGTGTCCAAGAAAGGCATATCTACAATTCAATATATATGCAATCTAAATGATGATTGAGTGAACTTCTTCTATTCTTAAAATTCATAACATAAGATGCTCATAACATACAATTTTAAGCATGAAAAGAACAAATCAAGAATCAAAGAGATATTACATAGATATACTTCCTGATTGTCTTCTTCAAGGAATTGGTTGTAGTCGATCGTGATAGCTTTGATACCATGCTGAGATGTAGAGAGAGAAGATATGTAGAGATGCAAAAGGGAGAGAAGAGACACACCATGTTCACTTCCAAAGACTATTTCATATTGATCACAATCTACATACATATAGGTGAGACCTAGTCTAGATAGGGTGAGCTATATATAGTTCCGACAATCTTTTGACTGAGTTTTGATGGTACTATGTCTGTCATGAGTTACAAGACACTTATGTCTAAGTTTTGATGGTACTATGTCTATGTCATGAGTTATAAGACATTCATGCTCTCATGATAGCCTAAAATGGTAACTTGTACCAATAGAACTAATTGTAAACTGGCTTAGGAGGTTGTGCTCAAGCTATGATAGCATGTCACATTATATTATGAGTTGAAAATTGATACTTAACAATACATGGACTGATTAGGACTACATCCATGTAGATTGTAGCATGTGACAACTAAGGTGGGAAACTCCAAGAGTTTTATAGAAAGAGTCATTAAGCTTGGTAACAATGGAGGATGGAGAGAACACAACTATGTTAGACATGACCATACTATTGTATATCTTGATATGTGGTTTCTTATTTTTATTCTCCTTCCACAATGAAAGGAAGCATGGTTGTGGACACTATTCTTCTTTTCCTTCCCATTTGAAGTAAACATAATAGCCATATTCTCTCCATTTATAAGAACTACATGAGTAGATGGGTTGCCTTCTTCTCCTTCTTTTATTCTAAACCATGGAGAGCTTTCTTGATCATCTAAAGTAGATTTCTCATACTATAGGGTTTGGTTAAGAAGAGTGGGGTGTGTGTGTGTGTGTGTGTGTGTGTGTAAAGTATTGTAATGGAAAAGTAATAAAGCTACTTTAGAAGACCAACTCATGAAGGTCTTTGAAGACCATACCATGCTCAAAATGAACCTATCAACCCCTTGAGCATTGGAGGCCATTGATTTACTTTGAAGAAGATATGAGCTTGAGTGTGTTGTTATAGAGTGTTTTTCCAACCTTTCACCCTCTCTTATGGGTAGTTAAAGAAATATTTTGCTAACTTGTTCTCAAAGCACGAAGAAGTTGAGTAAGAGGCTGATGTTGCAACCTCAAGAAGAAGATTGTTGAGCTATTTTGTATGACCAAATGAGGTTGTTTTGCATCTCAAAATTAAATAATAAAGGCATAAGTTATTGAGGAACTTGGTAAGCCTTCCATGATGATCATGTGATGCAACATTTCCGTGGCACCATGAGACTCATATAAGCTGAGAATTTATGTATTAATCTTGCATTGTGTAAAATGGGTTTCTTTGCGAGTTCATGCATGTTGTTGGCATTTGGCTTTGCGGAAGAGGTGCTTAGAGTGGTGCTACTTATCTTGTATATGGTCCTATAGGGGTTATCTCTTTTTTGGTATCTTTAAAGTCTTGTGTAATATCCCCACCCCGCATAGGAATCCCCCCTCTAAAAACAAATAAAAATTATTGAAATTCCCCCTGTCATTGCGAAACAAGTGGCAGGGGGAGGAAGAAGGAGACGATGGTGACAGGAGGGATGATGTGGAAGAAGAAAAGTAGATGACATAGAGGAGGAAGACAATAATGACGTGGAGGAAGAAGGAGATGACACCAGGGAAGACGTGCAAGATGATGTGAAGTAGGAGTGGAAGTTGACGTCGATGAAGGTGATGATGTCGAGGGGGAGGCCACATGGCCTACCAACCCTCCCCCTTGGGCATGTCGAGCCCTCACGGTCACCTGGAGGGGCTAAGAAGCCCCACTGCCATATGGATGGTGACAAGTGGTGGGCACCACCACCTCCTCCCCACTTCCCCTTCGTTATAAACCCCCCCTCCCCCAATGGAAAGAAAGAAGGGCCTCGATGCTAAATGGCACTACATAGAGAGAGAGAGAGAGAGAGAGAGAGAGAGAGAGAGAGAGAGAGAGAGAGACCTTCTAAAAGGTTCCTCCCTTTTCCCCTCCTTAGAGGGTGGCCACATGCACTTACCCTTTCCCTGTTATTCGCAAGCTTAACCTCCCCCAATCATGATAGAAGAGAGTCATCCTAGCATGCCATCTCTCTAACAAGAGAGAGAGAGAGAGAGAGAGAGAGAGAGAGAGAGAGAGAGAGAGAGAGAGAGACACACACACAGACTCATAAGCTGAAAGTACAGCCCCAAAATAAAGGGTGACACATACTAATGGTAGTCCCGCATCCAACAATGGAGTCACCAGTCAGGGCATTACCATTAATACAAATATAATGTTGAGTATGGATAATTCATCTCCGAATACCTAGGTACTAATTGCCATCTCTGCTATTCATTGAGACATAGGCATGTGCATGAATTCATTTTAACAAGTAGCTTGAATTTATTTTTCGATAGTTAATGAACTCATAGGGGGATGGTAGGATAATTCTTTTCGCGTTAGGTTCTCGATAACCATCAATGACCTTGCATAGATTTATGCATATGGTTCATTGAGGTTTGCACAAATACTTGTACCCAAATACAATCATGGCATCCCAGCGCTACGCGACAAAATCATACATAGTATGAAAAGCATATAAGTTTACCTTGAGGGTTACGCACATAGACAGTACATGCATGGGAAAGATTATTTGAAACATACATCAATGGTACATGAAATGATCTTTCATTAAAAGTCTTGTATCTATCCTATGAAGGTTTCACATAAAATAATGGTTAAGGAGTTTACCTTGTGCTACCAAACCATGAGTTGATTACAAGTCACACAATAATTCAGGAATTATTTTACATTGGAAGATAGTCTTGCATCATTACAAATTTGTCTCACATTCTTTGCCTTACGAGAAAGGAAGATAAAGTCGAGTTAAAATTTTGCATAGTATCGCTCTTTGATCCCAAGGGGGAGAGCAAATATGCAACGAAAAGGTTATCGCGACTATTCTTGTAATGTTTGGGAATGAATACCATTGTTTTTGTTGAATTGTTGTTTAAATGATTATTCCAAGTGCTTGTGATTGATGATAAATGCATGGCGGGGGTCTATGATGACAAATTGCCATGGTGATAAAGGAATGTTCTCTTGGAAAATTATATAAGGGTTGACTACCTTGACTGTGCTTGATTCTTAAATGATTTAATTAAGGAAATGTTCTTTGCACGGGTGGATCACCTCCAAGATTGCACTGTGGATCAACCCGAAAAGTGCACCACTCAATTCATGACTTGAAGGTCGAGTGATGAAAAGGCCAACCACAGGAATAATGTTTTCACTCTTAGGCAGCTTGCGGGTCAGGTGGAGCTCTGGACACCCCTTGCCAAGTCCAAAACGGAGTTGAGGACCTCCGTGGCCCCAACTTCTATGTGGCATTGGAAGATCCTGTTCGAGATAAAGGATGGAAATTTTGGTGCCATGTGATTTGGACTAGTTACTTCTGTAGAAGTGACATGTAAATTCTCCTATATGGGAAGGGAGCAAAGATTAACTTGAAGATAAATTCAAGAACTTGTTTGCCAAAAGGTTGCTCTATATTTGAGTCTCTACTATAAATTACGCGAACAAACCTTGTTTATTAAAAGGATTAATTAAGGAATATGGTTTTAAATGTCACACATAAATGTGATAGGACATAATTAAATAACTAAAGAATGCCTGTTGAGGGAAGCGAGTGGACGGAACCCTTGATGTGTCCATTCTACAATAGGGTGGTTTGAGAGAACTGGGAGGCTTCTCACCAGGTTTTATCGACATTCAATCCTTAGGAATTGTTAGGTTAGAACCCCAATTCATGCTGTTTTAGGGGACCGGAATGGGACTATGCCCTACTGGCAAAGAGATTGAGTGGCACATTCCTCTTGTTTCCCATTCTCTTTGAATCAAGTGTGGCATGGGTCTGCTTCGACTTGGTATCTCTACATAAACTAGGATGTTCAAGGCCACTCGATGCTAGAATGTTGTCAGGAGACCTTGACCACTAGAGACTCAAATGTTAGGTTGATGCTAGTGGGTTCGTCGGCCATGAACGTTTTGTTGTGAGGCAGACTCAAGAAACCCTAGGTGACAAACCCCATCAAATTCCATGGGAGTGCTAGGCAGCGTCGCTTAGATTCCTCTCTCAATGGACCGCTAAAAATGTGCCTTGATACTCGATAGGCAGGCATGTCACATCTTGCTAGGGCTTTTGTGAGGGCTTGTGGGCTCTTGGTTGTAAAAATTACACGGTGCAGTGAACAGAATCTGAGAAAGAGATAGAGATAGAGAGTACACAATAGATAAGAGGAGAATTAGAAAATTTCTTTAGCTCCAAACAATTGATACAAAGATGGCTTTGTCCACCCGTGCGCTTCCCTTTTGAAGCTTAGATGGCAATCTAGACAGAAGATAGGTGAATAGCTTAAGGCTAGTTGGAACAACTCTGACTGGGTGAAAGATAGATGATCAATGGCTGTGAAGGGGTTTAGCTTTTATAGACCAACCTACCATATGAGCCTCCACTAGTCGGCCATGGAATATTCCCTTTACCGTCAGGCCAAGGGCGCTGCCCTCGGACCCCCGCCAGGGGGGCTGCTGGTCCCCCTAGGGCCCCCTTTAACTCCCTTACCCTGCAACTCGATGCAGTGTGCCTCGAGTTGCTACCAGCTTAACTACTCAGTCCAACCCAAAGATTAGACCACAATGGTCACCTTTTTTCCATCCGGTCACATAGATATCATCTAATATACAAGTCAAGACTCAACCAATATCCGGGCTCACATTTGGCTTCTCCTCATAATGGGGGCCTTACAACTTTGAGCACCATGGATCATTGGTCGCACCTTATGAGGGTGGAGCATTGAGCATATCTAACACCCCCTCTCAATGTCCACCCATAGGTGAACTATCTCCTCAGCCCAATGCCAAGTCTCTGAAGATAAACTTGAAGCAGATCCTTTGTAAGTGCCTTGGTGAAGATATCCACTCCATTCTCTTCTGTTGGACAGTAGACCAGTTCCACTATCCCATCCTCCATCAAATCACGCACATAGTGATACTGGATCTCTATATGTTTGGTGCACGCATGAAACACTAGATTTTTGGCAATGGCGATGCAACTCTGATTGTCACATCTCAGCACAGTTTGTTCTTCATCCTGCACTCTCATATGTCATAGGATCCTTCTCAACCATATTGCTTCACATACAGAAAAACAAGCTGCCTTGTGCTCTGCTTCGATAGAAGACAATGCCACTGTTGGCTGCTAATCCAAGAGAAAATTCCTGAACCCAAAGGGAAACAATAACCAAAAACTGACTTCCTGGAATCACTGTCTCCTACCCAATCCGAGTCACAATTCCCCATAAGAGAAGTTCCAGAAGTGTATGTGATACCATGATCAAGAGTTTTCTTCAAGCATTTGAGCACCCGCATCCCAGCCTTCCAATGACTCTCATGAGATTTGTTTGAGAACCTGCTCAAAACACCAACAACAAAATTGATATCTAGTTTGGTGTTATACAAGTAGATCAGACTATCAACCATCCTCTTGTACCTCCCAATGTCTGCCAATGATGATGTATCCTCACGGATAACTTTGCATTCACCTCCATAGGTGTAGCTATCTCCTTGCACTCGGTCATGCCAAATGCCTTCAAGATCTCCCATGCATACTTCTTCTAAGAGATGAAGATCTTTCCTAGCTCTTGCCATACTTCAATTCCCAAACAATAGTGCAGCAAGCCCAAGTCTGTCATTTCAAACTCAGAACTCAAAGCCTTTCGAGTTTGGTTGATCATACCTTCATAGTCACCTGTAATAAGAAGGTCATCCACATATAGGACAATCACTACAGACTTTTCACCATCCCTGTAAACATACAAGTTAGCATCTGAAGCACATCTTTTGAAGTTTAAGCTTTAAAAAAACTTATCTATCCGCTGGTACCATGCTCTGGGGGCTTGTTTCAGCCCATACAATGCCTTATTTAGCTTATACACTTTGTTCTTAGAATGGGGGGTCTCAAACCCTAGTGGCTGAGCCATGTACACCTCCTCCTTGAGGTCACCATTTAGGAATGTTGACTTAACATCCATTTGGTAAACTGGCCACTGCTTGTGGGCGGCCACTGCAAGTACTATGCAAATAGTGGTGATTCTGGCAGTTGGGGCAAATGACTCTTGAAAATCAAACCCTTCAATTTGTGAAAATCCTTGTGCAACCAGTCTAGCTTTGTACTTTTCTAAGGTACCATCAGCCTTGTACTTTACCTTCGAGAGCCACTTGGTGCCAATAACCTTTCGCTTTACTGGCCGATCCACTAGCTCCCAAGTGTTTTTCTTCATTATGCTGTCATACTCAACTTGCATAACTGACTTCCATGTTGGATTTGCAAGTGCTTCTTCTAAGTTAGTTGGCTCCTTCACTTCTCTCATAATCTTAGCCATCAAGACCATATTGACTATGTGAGCAGAAGCCCTCCTTTGCTCCTATATTCTCTGAGACCTCCTCGTTCCACCTGCCTTCTCCTCAATAGATGTGGGCATAGGATTATTGTGGTCATAGAGCTACTTCACCCAACACGGAAATGGCTTTTTGGGTGGGGTGATGTCAGGTTGGTAAACTTTTTCCTCATCATTTGAAGATGATGCTTCCTCCTCCTTAAGGATAGGGACATCTCTCGGGACAAATTCATAGTGGACTACTTCGCTTGATGATAAAGTGGAAGAACTTGCCTTCTCCTCCTCCACAGTATGTAGCTGCTCCTTGAACACCACATCATGGCTCGCGATGATATTCTTTGCCTCTTGGTCATATAATTTGTAAGCCTTCTGCTATCACTATAACCCAAGAAGATACATTTTCTGCTTTTTGGTTGTAACTTGTTTCTCTTCTCATCTGGAATATGTGCATAACATTCACATCCAAAAATTCTGAAGTGTGAGACAGATGGTTTCTTACCAGTGTAAGCCTCATGAGGTGTTTTTTCCTTGAGAGCCTTTGTGTAGCTCCGATTTAAAATGTAGACTATAGTATTAACAACTTTAGCTGAAAAATGGTTAGGCAATCCCTTGCCCTTTAGCATGCTTCTTGCCATCTCCACAATGGTATGATTCCTGCGTTCCACAACACCATTCTACTGAGGTGTGTGAGGCATCGTCAATTGACACTTGATCCCTTTGCTCTTGCAAAAGTCTTCAAACTCCTTTGAGTTGAACTCACCACCACCATTTGTTCTAAATTTCTTCACACTTTTCCCTGTTTCATTCTCAACAAGTTTCAGCCTAAACTTACCAAAAGCTTGAGCCTTATCATGAAGGAAGTACACCCACATCTTCCTACTGTAGTCGTCGACAATCAACATAAAATAAGAAGATAACCCCAAGGCCCGTGCAGGCACCTTTCCGCACAAGTCAACATGCACCAACTCTAGAGAAGCCTGTGCTCTATTCTTGCTTTCTTGTGGAAATGCCTTTCTCTGTTGCTTACCTTGCTTGTGCATCTCCTTCAACACTGCAAATCCAATGTGTCCAAACCTTTCATGCCAAAGCTTACTTGTTCCCACTCCAACGATGGCTGTAAGTGCACTTAGCTCATACAGGTTGTTCCTTCTTTCTCCTTTGCCAACAACTTTGCCATCACTGTCAAGAATTTTGCACCTGTCTTCTTGAATCTCACTTCATGACCAAGATCAATTATGGCAGCAACTGATAACAGATTTCTCCTAATTTCAGGAACATACAACACATTTGAAAGCTTTTTGACATCACCATTTGCAACAACAAATGAAATAGTACCTCTGCCCGCAGTAGGGCATTTTGCATCATTTCCAACCGTCACAGTGATGGATTCTTGTAGAGGCTGCATAGACTGTATAGACCTTTCTTGTTGGTCATGTGACGGGAGGCCCCACTATCCAACACCCATGAGTCAGTGGTACATTCTTCTTGCGTTGATGAGCATACCTCCTCAATGGTCACCATGAATAACTCCAACCTTGCTTTAGCTGTATTGGCTGTCTCTTTCCCTTTACTTTTAAGGGTACCATTCTTTTCATCTTCCTTCTTGACATGACAATCTGCGACTGTGTGTCTTTTCTTCTTGCAGTAGAAGCACTCTCCTTGAAAATTCTTCTTATAGCCCTTCTTCTTTATGTCACCATCATTTTTGGTGGAGGAACCACCTTTGCCTTTTGCATTTGTAGAGAATCTCCATTGTTGCTTCCTTCTCAGGCTTTTAGCCTCAGCTCCTCCTCCAGCAATAATGCACAAAACTCCTCAAAACTCAAAGCTTGAGGTATCACCTGAGTATTAAGGGCAGTTACTAGTCCAACAAACTTTTGTGGATAAATCTGAAGACACCTCCAAGCTAGCTCCTCACTAGTCTTTTGTATCCTAGCACCAGCCATCTGGTTGCGCAAATTCTTAATCCGGGTGATGAATGCTTCAACTGTCTCTCCTTCAACAAACTTCTCTGCTGCTAGTTGATTCTCCAAGTTTTGAATCCTAATTTGGTTTCACGTTTCATACTCACTCCTCAGTACTTTCCAAGCCTCTGATGCTTTGGTTGCATGCTGAATCAAAATCAAAATAGCTTGTAACTAAGGCACACAATTCATCTACATTCCTTGGTTTCCAAGCTCGTAGCAGATCTGTATTCGGAGGAATCATCACAATAGGATTTGATGGGTCGGGGGTAGGCTGTGGTTCTACATCAGTCCCCAACATTGTCTTCAAAAGCTCATAAGAATCAAGGATAGTTGTAATTTTGAACTTCCACAAGGTATAGTTTGTACCATCTAACTTGCCTTCGCTGAAGGTTGGTGGACGAATCCTTAGTGTTTGAATAGCTGGTATAGTAGTACCACCTCCTGTACTGCTTCTGGAAGATGACATTGTGTCTCTTTGCTGTTGAAGCCTTTGCCTCTTGTGCACTCTTCGATCCCTAGAGCCCCCTGCGCTCTGATACCATGTAAAAATTACATGGCACAACGAACAAAAACTGAGAAAGAGATAGAGATAGAGAGTACACAACAGATAAGAGGAGAATTAGAAAATTTCTTTAGCTCCAAACAACTGATACAGAGATGGATTTTTCCACCCGTGCGCTTCCACTATGAAGCTTAGATGGCGGTCTAGATAGAAGATAGGTGAAGAGCTTAAGGCTAGATGGAACAACTCTAACTGGGTGAAAGATAGATGATCGATGTGAAGGGTTTAGCTTTTATAGCCCACGAAGGCGGTTAGATTGGCGTGATCGACCTACCATATGAGCCTCTACTAGTTGGCCAAGGAATATTCTAGGGAATATTCCCTTTAACGTCAGGCCGGGGGTGGTGCCCTCATACCCCCGCCAGGGAGGACCCCCCCAGCCAAGGGCCTCTTCTGCAGCCCTCGAACCCCAAACTAGGGGCCCCTTTTAACTCCCTTACCTCACAACTCAATGCAATGTGCCTTGAGTTGCTACCAGCTTAACTACTCAGTCCAACCCAAAGATTAGACCCATAATGGTCACCTTTTTGCCTGTTTGGTCACATAGACCTCATCTGATATACAAGTCAAGACTCAACCAATATCCGAGCTCACATTTGGCTTCTCCTCATAATGGGGGACCTTAAAATTTTGAGCACCATGGATCATTGGTTCTCACCTTATGAGGGTGGGGCATTGAGCATATATAACATTGGTCTACTAGAAATTGTTATCATTTAATGTTGCTTTGGATGGTCTTACGGATCTCAATTTCATATTCTCTATCTCAATTTGATGTTGCTTTGGATGGTCTTATGGATTTGAATTTCATATTCTCTATCTCAAATCAATAGAAGTCATTTTGGTGGCTTGTGTGCCAATTATTTAGTTTTATAATAATCTTTTGTGTTTATTTCAATGACAGAAATGTGATTGGCTTTTGGTGAGGTCAAAACTCTTACTTATGGAGGTAACACAATTGGTCTATCGGCTCATGGATAATTGTGATTAGTTATTGCAAGAAGTTGTGATGAAGCTTGCCATATTTCTTGTGATTTGTTTATGATATTTTGGGGCTTTATAATCCCTAAGGGTGTCTCCCCTACACAAGATGCACCTATTGTATACTAGGAATTTTCTTATCATTCTAGTAAGGATATATATCATGTGCTTGAAGTCAAGTGGGGTAACACATGCAAACATCATTTTTTTTGTCTTTCTAACACTCACCCATAGCGGGAGTCGAGTTGATAAACAGAAATCCCAAGTGGTATCATGCATGTTCGACACATGGTTGAGATATTTTAGTTTTGAGACACGCGCTTCATGCAGGAAGAGGAAAAAATGTGTTCTCATTTCTGATTTTGAGTCCTCGAGTGGAATTTTACGTGGCAAGGGGCATGTTTGCCATTTAGCAATTGAGGGGAAGCAAGGG
Organism: Lygodium microphyllum; assembly: GCF_053477565.2. Taxonomy (NCBI): domain Eukaryota; kingdom Viridiplantae; phylum Streptophyta; class Polypodiopsida; order Schizaeales; family Lygodiaceae; genus Lygodium; species Lygodium microphyllum. Next base: position 100,388,818 of record NC_141150.1, on the reverse strand, counting down.
GCAACTTGAAAGTTAAGGGGGGAAAAAAAGTGAGTAGCTCTTTTTGGGGAAAAAGAGAAGAGAAGTGTTCGACACAATACAACACAACAAGCATAAGAGAGAGAGAGAGAGAGAGAGAGAGAGAGAGAGAGAGAGAGAGAGAGAGAGAGAGAGAGAGACAGACAGACAGAGATAGAGAGAGAGAGAGAGAGAGAGAGAGAGAGAGAGAGAGAGAGAGAGAAAGAGAGAGAGAAGAAGAATCTTGTAGTCTAAAGAAGGGAGAAATCTAAGCTTGGAAGAAGAAGAACAAACTATCAGAAGAAAGAGACCATGAAGTTGAAGTTATTGGAGCTAAGAAGCAAGATGGCAAAGCTGCGGAAGTCAATGGGCTGATGCAAGTTCTCAATTCTCAGATGACGGTAATAAGAGTCTCCTTTTTGTCTTGTTTTCTTCTACTACTTTATGGGGCAGAGAGTTTGCATATCAATTCTGGTGTATGGATATGAGTGAAAGATAGCAGAGGGCTGTTCTTCATCATGATGAGAGTGATGTTTGCTAGTTGTTGAGTGAGGCTCCCTGTCAGCAGAGAAGAATGGAAGTGAAAGGTCTCTACATCTGGAACTGGGTATATAACAAGGAATATATATTATGGTCGAATGTTGAATGCACGAGCTCAAGTTATTGGAAAATTTGAAAGGATTTGCAGCCAAGAAGATAATGGATCAGAGTTTGTAAAGTTCAAAGCTCCCGCGACTCTTCATCAATGCAAGATCGTGCTTTTGGAACAGAGAAGTTGTGTTTGCTGCATAAAGCGTGTAGAAATTTGTGATTGCAGATTGTGCAGAGTTGTTTCAGGGAAGCAGATCAAGGAATTGGACTCTAATTTGTTCTGAACAATTGCGGATTGAAAAGAGAGCTACAACTTTCCTTTTTAAAGCTTGGGGATCTGAGGTCTGGTTAGAAAGTGTCGATCTGTTTTGTGTGTAATGCTCTATGAAGCAGTTTCTGTGCTTTATGAGGCAATTTCCATGCTTTATGAGGAAACATGTGAATTCAATAGCTTCTACAACACCAACTTGGTTTCCAGTGGAATTCATCATGCTTATCCATTGATATATCAATGCAAAATTGGTTTTGATGCAGTAGTGGAATGTCTATAGCTGTGAAATGCTTGTAGCAATTGAATGGGCATGAAAATTTGCCATATAAAGCTTTGATTCGGTGAGTATTTGGTTTGTATTTATGTGTGCTTTGAAGGAAGAATGACAAAGAGGGTCTACAACTGATTTTGTACTACTTAAAGCGATCATGCTTTGTGGAGCAGTTTCCTGCGTAGGGTTGCTATCCCTAAAAAATAGGAGTTGTGTGAATCTGAAAGCTCTTGTTGTCAAAGTCTATGCCATGGTAGTTTCTGCATCAAATCTTCTTTAAAAGTGGTAAAATCTGAGCTTGAAATTTTGAACTGTTTAAGTGTTGAGTTGAAGTCTCAGTAAGGAGAAAGTGATCAGGAATTTTTGATCATGTGTTCAGTGGAGTCGTCTCGTGGGTTTTGTTGAGGGAAGATTCTAGGTCTTTATCCTGTGGTGTTGTCTTGGGGGTTGTTAGAGGCCAACTACCCAATTCACCTACCATAGATTGGTGCCCCCACTGAGGATCTCCCGTGTTGAAGATCTCTTGTTGATCTTATCAGTTGGGAACTGTAAGGTTTGGAAACCAACCTGTACACAAACTCAAGCATGGCGGCTTTTGGATATGAACCCTTCTTTGGTACTAAAAATGAGGATGCTAATCAGTTTATCAATAGATTGGAGTGGATGGCTTACCAAGATCGAAGAGACACTGATGCAGATAAGCTTTGAATGATCAGCATGCTGCTTGAAGGTTCTGCAAGATTATGGTGGAACTCACTGAATGAAGAGACAAGGGTGAATTGGAATGAAGTCAAAAATGAGTTCCTTACAAAGTTTGCAACTAAGCAAACTCCTGAAAGTTTATGGAAATCTTTGGAGAAGATGTTTCACAGGGAGAAAATGAGGAAGTGTCTAAATTTGCAGCGAGATTTGAAACAAAGTGGATAGAAGTTGCACAGAGTATGGAGAAACCTCCCATGATGTTCTTGAAAAAGGACAAGTTTATTTCATTGCTCAAACCTGAAATTAGAGAAAAATTTCTTATCAAAGACCTTGATACATATGAAGATGCAGTCAAAACAAAGGAAAATACAATTGAGGCCGGATCAATCAACAGGTATTGCTGTGCATACATTTTTACGGCCTCATCAAGCTGACAATGTTGCAGGAAATGTAGGATAGCAAGCTGTAAATCTTCATGGGACATTTGAAAGAGCAGAGAATAGGACTCAGCAAGGTCATAGGAAACCTGATGATGATGTGATTAATAAATTGCAAGAACAGTTGGAAAATCTGAATTTAAATATGAGCCTATTGCAGGCAAGGCAACCTCAAATATAAGCTAGATTTAGAGGACCAAGGAATATATGCGAAAACTTTGAATGCTTTAATTGCAGGGAGAGAGGCCATATTGCTCATGATTGCCCTTATCCAAGAAGAACAAGAGGGGAGATGTATCCCATGCCACAAGGGAATGCTAGGCAAGATGCTAGACCTCAATAGGAATAAAGGCCACTTGAACTAGCTAGGCAACAGTTGGAAAGAAGACCTAATGAAGGCACATCCGGTATGAATCTGATTGAAACCAGTGTGTCTGATGATGGGGAAAATGCAGATGTTTTTGCTAATGAGAGAGTAAGTGAGAGGGATACTAAAACTAAAACTCAAAGGGCAGCAATAATTAAAAAGGGAAAACAGGTTGTCGATGATCCAGAAACTAGCAAGAAAGCTAGACAATAAAGGAAGATTCAAATGGGGAACTTTGCTTTGGGACTCAATCAAGTTCCTTACAACCAGCTTGAGGATTTAAAAGGTAAAAAGGCTGATGTTACATATGGCCAACTACTACAAATGAACTCATCTTTGAGGAGGCAATGGCATGGTTTGGTTAGCATCAGGAAAAGAAAAACCCAAACTGGGCATGTTGGAGTGGTATACCTATCAGATGTTAAAGACATTATACGTGTCATGGATGCATGGATACATGGAAGGAAAATTGATCAAGTTTATGTTGATGGTGGTGCGCAAGTTTATGTAATCACTGAAGAAGCAGTGTTGTAAATGCATCTTAAAGTGACAGGGAAGTCACTCTTTAAGGTTAAAATGGCAAATAGCTCAAAAGTGAAATGCTTGGGAGTCATTGAGAACTTGGAGATCAACATTGAAGGCCAAAGAGCATGTTTGGATTTCCATGTTATGCCTGCAAAACTTGGGGCATATCCTCTCATTTTGGGACGACTGTGGTTGATTGGTATGAGATCCAGACAAGACTGGTATAGAGGTCAATTGGAACTCTATCTAGATAAGCCTGTTCATAAGAGGGTGATCTTTGACATGAAAACATGGTCCATCATTCAAAGTGGACATGAAAGTGATGTTGGAGGTGATGAAAGTAGTGATTTAGAAAATTCCAGCCTTGATGAGGATGATAGAGAATGGGAAGCTAGCCTACTCTCTAGGGATGTTGATCTCTTTGGGTTGTCAATCCAGGGTTCAAAAAAAGAGGAAAAAGTGGTAAATATTGTTGTAGGAAGTGCCGACTTCTTGAAGGAGATATGTGATCAGCAACCTAAAATGAATGTTGGAATGCCTAAGCTTATGAAAATGTTGGGAAATGATTTGACTAATGATGAAAGAGATGAATATTCAGCCATTTTTCAGAAATACCCAAAACTGTTTGCTATAGAATACCACCAACTGAGGGGTACTAACAGCATTATGCACCATATCAAATTGAAAGAAGTGTGTAAACCAGTGGCTCAAAAACTTAGAAGGCTTGGTACAATTTAGAAAAATGTACTTAAAGCTGAAATTCAGAAGTTGCTTGATGTTGAATTTATCTATCCTGTTGATGATGTAGAATGGGTGTCTCCTGTTGTAATCAGACCAAAGAAGAATGGAAAGTGGAGAGTATGTGTTGATTTCAAGCCTCTTAATGCAGCTACTAAGAGGGACTACTGTCCTCTTCCATTTCAAGATGAGATCTTGGATCAAGTGGTTGGTCATGAATTTTATAGTGTGTGCGATGGATACTCTAGATATTTTTAAATCAGAATAGCAAAAGATGTTCATTACCCCATGGGGATGCTTCTGTTATGGAGTGATGCATTTTGGTCTGATGAATGCATACGCTAGCGTTTCAAGATGGGTTAGTTGGGTATTTGCCCCTTTCATTGGGAAATCTTTGCAGGTATTTATGGATGACTTTTGTGTGTACAGCTCAAGGGCCTTACACTCTAAAAAGCTTGATGAATTTTTTTGTAGACTTGATGAGGATGGTGGTCAATTGAACCCTGATAAATGTAAGATAGCAAGAACTAGAGTGATACTCTTGGGTCATGAAGTGTCTGCTAATGGTATTTCAACTGAGCCTAGTAAATTGGAGGCTTTACTTCTTATGAACTCTCCAAAAACTGTAAAAGAACTTATGAGCTTTGTTCAAAAGTTGAGGTATCTATCAAGGTCATTCCATATGCTGGTTGAATATGTATATCCTTTACAGAAAGCAACTCAAAGGGATCCTTTAGTTTGGGCGCAAGCTGAAGAGGATGCATTCTTGTAGATTAAGCACTTTGCTAGTTCTTATGTCTCCAAACTGGGATGAACCTTTCTTCATTAGCATTCGTGTTGGAAAAAATGCAGTGGGAGCCGTTTTAATGCAAAAGGAAAAAGGGATGTCTTATATGAGACCGGTGTTTTATATAAGCAGATCCGTTGGAGTGACTAAAAAAGCTTGGATGGAAGAAGAATTGTTGGTATGGGGGCTAGTATATGCAGTTGAAAGATGGAAATCATACTTGATTCAAAAAACATTTGTAGTACTTAGTGATTCCCAGTTGCTTCCACGAGTTTTGCGATTTGCTGAAAATGCTCCAAGAGTTACTAAGTGGCTATTGGCTTTGCAAGAATTTGAATTTACATGTTTGAAGGAGGATACTGTAAGAGCTAGCTTGGCTGATATCTTGACTTATAAAGAACCTGTTGAAAGTGCAGCCGTTATAAGACGCAAATTGATTCTGCATCCGCAAATTCATGAGGAGATGAAGGATAAAGAAGCTACCTTATTTTTTGATGGCAGTTATAGAAGAGTGCTGAAAAAGGGAGGATTGGGTTTTGTCATTATGGATGCTGAAAATCAAGAAGTATTTTTTGGAAGTCAAGAGAGTAAAGAGATACAAAGTAACAATGAAGCTGAATATGCAAGTTTACATGTTGGTCTAAAACAGTATATTCAGCTGGGATATAGAAAGATAGTTGCAAAAGAAGATGCTATGTTGGTGGTTAGACATGTTCAAAATGCTTGGAAAGCCAATAAAGATCTTTTGAAGGACTAGTTGTTTAAGATAAAAGGCCTCATGAGGCACTTGCAAAAATTTGAAATTTGGCATGTTGGTAGGGAAAACAACCGTAGAGCTCATGAATTGGCTGAAAATGCTCTTTCTCAGTATGTTGTTGCCATGAGGGTAGATAATCTTAGATATGAGGATAGGGAAAGCCTTCACCCGATTAAAGAGTTTCTAAAAACTGGGGAGTTAAAGTCATTGGCTGATAAATACAAAAGATATGCCATTATCAGAAAGGCCAAGGCATATGTGCTCATAAATGATCAGTTGTACATGAAGAGGATTGATAATGTACTTAGAAGGGTGCTAGATAGTTCTGAGATTCCTGCTTGTTTATATTCCTATCACGAGGAAGCATCTAGTGGTCATTTTGATTTTGAGCTTACCAAAAGGAAAATTCTACTAGCAAGACTTACTTGGCCTAGTCTAAGTGTTGATGTTGCTCATTGGAGTAAAAGTTGTCATGCTTGCCAGTCATATGCAAAAAATGTACTAATTCCAAAACATGCTAAAGCCATTGTTGCCTATGGACCGTTTGAGAAGTGGGGTTTATATTTTATTGGACCTTTTCTTGGTACAAAAACAGGTAAGCCTTACATCATTACTATAGTTTATTATATGACCAAATGGCCTGAAGCTAAGGCTACAAGGAATTGCAAGAAAGAGGATGTAACTCAATTCCTCATAGAGGATATATGCTATAGATTTGGGATACCACTAGAAATAGTGACAGATCAAGGTCCTGGCTTCAAAAATAAGCTATTGAGAGAGTTAACAAGGAAACTAGACTTGAAACACAGATTTGCTACTCCTTATTACCCTGAGTGCAATGGATTGGTGGAAGCATTCAATGGAACGTTACAGAAGATTCTCTTTAAGTTGGTGGAAAATCATCCTAAAGATTGGGACAATTATCTACATTAAGCTTTGTGGGCTTGTAGAACAATGCAAAAGACAAGTACAAGATGCGCCCCTTTTCAGTTAGTATATGGTCAAGATGCTTTATTACCTATTAATGTCATGTTTCCTACGATGGAGTTTGTAAGAAAGCATCAATTAGATCAGACAAAATTGGGAATTGAGAGAGGACTGAACTTGCATACCCTATAGTTGGATAGGCAACAAGCAATGAATTGTTATGAAAAATAGATTGTGAAGAGAAAGGAATGGTTTAATACATAGCTGAAGAAGAATAATCTTACAGAGGGAATGCTGGTTATGAGATATGACAATAGCTTGGACTCTACTTTCCAAACCAAGTTTCAAGTTAGATGGGAAGGACCTTTCCTCATAAAGTAGAAGTTTGAAAATGGGACTTACTTGCTACAAGATTTAGATGGGACTGTTCACAACAGTAGAATCAATGGGTTCCGTCTAAAGAAATATATATGCAGGATCGTGCAACTCAAGGGGATGTAAGTAATGTACATACTGTACATAAAGTAGGTTGCTTCCAGTTTACTATTTGGGGCAGATTCAGTTTTTTGAAATCTAGTGTTGATTAGATAGTTGTAAATGATGGATAGCATATTAAAAGTGTGCTTTGACACCTACTAAAGGTCTCTGTCAAGCTTGGTGTTGATCCGAGCAAGAATGCAAGAGTTATGGTCTGTGGAAGGTTGATGTCTGAAGTGGATTGCATGCAGCAATTTAGGACTATAGACTGTGCAAAGCTGCTTCGGGATAGTAGACCAAGGAATTTGACTCTGAGTTGTTCTGAAGAGTTGTGGATTGGAAAGAGAGCTACAACTTTCCTTTTTGAAGCTTGGCAATCCAAGATCTGATTAGAAAGTTATGAGCTGTTCTGTGCTATGATCTATGAAGCAGATTTTTAGAAAAAGGTGTTTGTCTTTGTCAGATATTTTTGAAGCTTTTAATAAAGGTTTGTTCACACTTTGTGTTCCAAACCAAGGGGTGGCTAATCATGGTGAGTGAAAATGAGCAACCGGGGACATGATGCTTCATGAAGTCAAGTGGGGTAACACATGCAAATATCATTTTTTTTGCCTTTCTATGTAGCGGGAGTCGAGTTGATAAACGGAAATCCCAAGTGGTATCATGCATGTTCGACACGTGGTTGAGATATTTGAATTTTGAGACATGCGCTTCATGCAGGAAGAGGAAAAAATGTGTTCTCATTTCCGATTTTGAGTCCCCGAGTGGAATTTTACATGGCAAGGGGGCATGTTTGCCATTTAGCAATTGAGGGGAAGCAAGGGGCAACTTGAAAATTAAGGGGAAAAAAATGTGAGTAGCTCTTTTTGGGGAAAAAGAGAAGAGAAGTGTTCGACACAATATAACACAATAAGCGTGTGTGTGTGTGTGTGTGTGTGTGTGAGAGAGAGAGAGAGAGAGAGAGAGAGAGAGAGAGAGAGAGAGAGAGCGTGAGAGAGAGAGAGAGAGAGAGAGAGCGTGAGAGAGAGAGAGAGAGAGAGAGAGAGAGGGAGGGAGGGAGGGAGGGAGGGAGGGAGGGAGACAGAGAGAGAGAGAGAGAGAGCGAGAGAGAGAGAGAGAGAGAGAGAGAGAGAGAGAGAGAGAGAGAGAGAGAGAGAGAGAGAGAGGAAGGGAGAAGAAGAATCTTGGAGGCTAAAGAAAGGAGAAATCTAAAGCTTGGAAGAAGAAGAACAAGCTGTCAGAAGAAAGAGACCGTGAAGTTGAAGTTATTGGAGTTGAGAAGCAGGATGGCAGAGTTGCTGAAGTCAATGGGCTGATGCGAGTTCTCAGTTCTCAGATGACGGTAATAAGAGTCTCCTTTTTGTCTTGGTTTCTTCTATTGCTTTGTGGGATAGAGAGTTTGCATATCAATTCTGGTGTATGGATATGAGTGAAAGACAGTAGAGGGCTGTGCTTCTTCATGATGAGAGTGATATTTGCTAGTCGTTGAGTGAGGCTCCTCCTTGTCAATAGAGAATAATGGAAGTGAAAGGTCTGTACATCTGGAATTGGGTATGTAACAAGGAATATGTATTATGGTCGAATGTTGAATGCACGAGCTCGAGTTATTGGAAAATCTGAAAGGATTTGTAGGCAATAAGATAATGGATCAGAGTTTGTAAAGTTCAAAGCTCTCGCGACTCTTCATCAATGCAAGATCATGCTTTTGGAACAGAGAAGTTGTGTTTGTTGTATAAAGCGTGCAAAAATTTATGATTGCAGACTATGCAGAGTTATTTTAGGGCATCAAATCAAGGAATTTGACACTAAGTTGTTCTGAAGAATTGTGGATTGAAAAGAGAGCTACAACTTTCCTTTTTGAAGCTCGGTGATCGGAGGTTTGGCTAGAAAGTTATGAGATGTTCTGTGTGTAATGCTCTATGAAGCAGTTTCTGTGCTTTACGATGCAATTTCCATGCTTTATGAGGAAACAGGTGAATTCAACAGCTTCTACAACACCAACTTGGTTTCCCATGGAAGTCATTATGCTTATCCATTGATATATCAATGCAAAACTTTGTTTTGATGCAATAATGGAATGTCTATAGCTGTGAAATGCTTGTAGCAGTTGAATGGGCATGAAAATTTGTTGTATAAAGCTTTGATTTCCTAAGTATTTGGTTTGTATTTATGTGTGCTTTGAAGAAGAATGACAGAGAGGGTCTACAACTGATTTTGTACGGCTTGAAGCGATCATGCTTTGTGGAGTAGTTTGCTGCGTGGGGTTGCCATTCCTAAAAAATAGGAGTTGTGTGAATCTGAAAGCTCTTGTTGTTAGAGTCTATGCCATGGTTGTTTCCACATCAGATCTTCTCTAAAAGTGGTAAAATCTAAGCTTGAAAGTTTGAACTATTTAAGTGTTGAGTTGAAGTCTCAGTAAGGAGAAAGTGATTGGGAATTTTTGATCATGTGTTCAGTGGAGTCATCTTGTGGGTTTTGCTAAAGGAAGATCCTCGGTCTTTATCCTGTGGTGTTGTCTTGGGGGTTGTTAGAGGCCAACTACCCAATTAACCTACCAACATGCCTTTATAAAGTCATTACAACTAGTGGTTTTGGAAGGTGCTTTTAGTATCTCCAATCACACCTAAATAGTTGTCCCTAGTTAAATGTAGCAGGTGAAAAGTGAGTTCCTATCTACACTTGTTATAGAGAGACTCTCCCTTTATTCATGCATAAAAAGTATAGAATATAACATAATTATTCCTAATATCTATGACCTATCTACAATCCCCTCATTACATATCATGTGTTTGGATTTAAACCCCCCCCCCCCCCCCAAAATTTAAACTCATGATGTAGACAACTTTATGCATGACCATCTTTTGCAATAGCTCAGTTACCACATTACTTGCAAGGAACATGTGTGCCTTAGAGATGTAAATGGTTTAGTAGACTTGTGCTTCTAGATAAGATAATTTCAGCCAATGCTTATATATGTAAAGTTACAAGGTGTTTATAATTATGATTTGTGAGAATTAAAAAAGAGATTCCACACTTTCTCAAGTACTCCTTCATATATAGAAATATCAAAAGGAGCCTTCTTTCTCTCTTTTTATTAAAATTCATGGAAAGGGCTTTGTGGTAGGCCCTAATTTTGTCATACCATAGGAAATTTCAAAAGTCTGTTATGGGGGTTGGTTTAGTGAATCAACAAACTAAGTACCCGAACAAACTAACCACTTCTTGGTTGTTAGTAACTAACTCATGTATTTAAGCATGGATTGGCTAAAGAAGGGAGGGATGGAATGATGAGAGTTGAAGCTCTATTTGATGTATCTTTCTTTTTCCAGTAATTGATCTATTCCCTTTCGAAGACAATATAATGTGTGTTGTCAAGAGCTTGTTGGATAGGAATTTTATACATAGTTATTGGTGGAGACAACACGCATCACTCATCATGTTTGGTAATTTGAGAGATGAAATTATGATTTCTTATGAATTTTCCTTTGTACAACCTTCTAGCCTAGATTCCCTATTGCAATCTTACATTGTACCATTGCAAAAACTATCTACAACCAACCAACAAATTTCTACTAATCAAGCCATTCTATCATTGTTAGCCAATCAAGATACCTCCTCCTCTTCTTCTTCTTCTTCTTCTTCTTCTTCTTCTTCTTCTTCTTCTTCTTCTTCTTCTTCTTCTTCTTCTTCTTCTTCTTCTTCTTCTTCTTCTTCTTCTTCTTCTTCTTCTTCTTCTTCTTCTTCTTCTTCTTCTTCTTCTTCTTCTTCTTCTTCTTCTTCTTCTTCTTCGTCTTCATCTTATTATTATTATTATTCTTCTTCTTCTTCTTCAAACTAATATAGGAAGGTTCACCCAGAATATTTTTCTGTTCTACAATCTATAGACATATTATCTTGGTTAGATCCCTTAAAAAATGTTGTAGATTATCATCAATGCTGGCAAGAAGGAGAAATTTTCAATGAGGTACAATTTTTTTTTGGAAGGAATTGCATCCACATGGTATATTCAACAACTTGATGAGGTAAAACATAATTGGAATTCTTTCAAGCTAGCTGTAGGATGATATTTTCTCATGACATCTAGCCAAAAGGGCTCTCCAACAGCTTAATGAGTGTGAACGAAAGGAGCATGAAACAATTTCTCAACTTGTTGTGCATTTGAAGAAAATTGTGATGAGATTTGATATAAAAATTATAGAGAACATGAAGTTATTTTTTAATGACCTAGACTAAGACATGATCTTTGTAGAGGGTTAAGTTCAAGGTCTTTGACTTTTGTAGATGATATTTAGCTCAAAGAATTGAAGGAAACCTTCTCAATGAAGGAAGAAGATATTTTCAACAAGAATAAAAAAAGATAGAGCCAACCCTGATGGTCATTAAACTCCAAAACACTCAAAGAGTATTACTTGCTAAAGATACCCAGGGATAGACAAAGTGTTTCAATTGTAATGTCTGTGATCACATATCCAAGAATTGTTGGAAGTCACAAAGACCAAGAAATGTAATAAAGAAAGTACGTACAAGATGTTCAACTTGAAGAGATTTCGTTATCAAAAAAATCCTAGGTGAATGGATGCAAGAAGCAAACCATTTGTACATTCAAGCCTTAACATGAAGTTCTCAAAAGTGAATTGTAAGCAGAATTAGTATGAAAATTTGTAATATTTCCGCACAAAATATTAATGATCCTAGACCCTGCACATCTTGTGCAAGATCAACTTAAAGCAATCTCCTGCAACAATAAAAATTTGGGCTAAGTGCTCCCTCCGCATGCACTAGCAAACTCCAGCCTGCGTTGTGCATAAGAGACCGTGGCTCAAAAGCCATAGTTCCATGCTGGAACACCCCTTCAAGGGGGGGAAAAGGGATAATAGATAAATTTTTGGCAAATTTTTTTATGAATAAACTCCCCTCCCCTTCAGCTGTTGCATGGCGGGGGAGAGGGAGTGTGAGAGGAGTGGGTGTGGAGTAGGAGAGCATGGGGGGGGAGGAGGCATGCAACTAGCCACGTGTGTGGCTATTCCCCCCCCCTTAGTGCTATATGAACCCCCCCTCTCTCAAGCTTGAGGGGGAGGAAAGAGAGGGAGGATCATTCCATTGCTGTTGCCGCCACGCTGCCTTCACACCGCCAGGGCTGTCGTCCCATTGCTGCCTCCGTCCTCACCACTATCACCATCATAATTATCATCGTCGTCATCCTCACCTCCATCCCCATCATTTTCCCAATCATGAATTTCTCTCTCCACGTCATCTGTTGTGGACAGAGGCTTAGAAGCTTCTATTAGAAGCTTCCATTAAAGCTTCCATAAGCCTTGTTTACCTGTGCTTTCCCGAGTTTCTAAAACCGTGTCCTGCAAGGCTTGTGTCCTGTGCGGAGGAGGGGATATCGAACAGAAGTGACTTCCTAATGCATAAGAGAGACAAGAGGAAGTTTTCTGAGTTGAGATCTACGTCATCGATGGCTCCTAAGCAAAAGTCGTGAGGCACACATGCGGGAGCTTCCAATCCGAGTACGCGAGTAGACAATGCCCCGATTCTTAATGCCCAGGTTCCAATAACATTCCCGCATGAAAGGACGCATTAAGCATGTCTTTAAATTCACGTATGCAAGTTTGAATACATTGGAAAATTTATATACTCGCATTGAATTACCAAGTTAAGTTGCATGATGATTACTTGCATGGTCTTGGTAGTTGCATTCTCGAACGCATATTGCTTAAGTTAAAATGTGGATTGGTCTAAAGGAATCCTTGTTGCCTCACGAAAAGAACAACGCATATAACACATAATGCACTTAGGTAATAATTTCCTAGTTGTGACTCGTGTATGAGATAATCTTAGACGCTCATTGAATGATGGTCCAAATAGTCGCAATGCATGGAAAGGAAATTATGAACTTTGCAAATTGCATGTGAAGATGGTTACATTTTAGGTCGGGTTAAGTGATAGAAGGAAGGGTTAAATCAAGGATGGACTCATGGCATTCGCTCATGCATGGAGTTTACTTATCAAAGTTTGAATGCATCTTCATAAAAAATATTAAAGCTTTTATTTCATTGCATCAACATAGGGTTTATAAGAGTTAGCTCTGAACTGTCAATCATTATAGTTTAGGGCAAGGAAAAGTAACTATCATTGTAGATCTTACAACTGCATAGAAGGAAAAGGTCTATGGTCTTGAAATCGCATATTTGCATGAAATGATGCATCTCACCTATCTTCCAGTTACTCATATCTTTTAGGGGAAAGTACTTGCAAATCTAGAAGAAAGTATTTGCATCTTTAAAAGGAAAGATCATCTTAAATCATGGGTTGATCAAACTAAGTAATTCGGGTATAATTAAATAGCTTACATGAGAATCATAAAGGTACAATTAGATTGCTTATGACGATCTCCTCAAAGTGCTAGGTAGGGTTAAGTTATGTTAAAAATTCTACCTAGTATCGCACTTAGGATGCCAACCTAATATTTACGATCCCAAAGGTCCTACCCACATTCACGGAATGTTAGGGTTACCTAAACGCCCATGCAAGAATGATCTAGAGTTCTCACCCTAAGGTTCAATTGACCAAATACTAGACTTCCGTATGAATTTAGGAACCCTAGGGCCAAAGCATTATCGGCCTAGTAGGATTAGGGTTGGGTTGGGTCAAGAGGACTCCCAAACCCTACATCTTGACCAAAGGTATTCTTGACCAGGGAATACCGTGTGATGGGAGAAATAATCCCACAAGTTAGGTGCGACACTTATCTCGTGCAACAAGTTGCAACGTCGCATGGTTTGTGTCTAAATCACAAAATAGTATTGCCACTCCTTAGAACAAGGTTGGCGAGTTCTAAGTACAAGTCTAATTTTCTAGAGGATAAGTAGTCATCCTACTACACCACTCTTCCTTGGACTTATTTGCCAAGTTAGGGGAGATACGAATTTTCCAAGAAAGCAGTTAACCAACCAAGTTAGGGTGATGAGCTTACCCAGGATTTATTGTCTATAACTTAAGGAAATCTAAGGTGGAAACAATTTGGGTCAAAAGGGTATAAACCCTAACCCAAGGATAAAGGGTAAACAAGCAACTTAGCTTACGAAACCCTTGGGATCTTGCCAAGTCGCAATTGATCCCGGATCGAATGCTGGATGTATCTGGAGAGAAGGATTCACACCTTAGCAATTGGCCGTATAAACGACCACTGGAGTGCTTGTGTTCAACACTTAGGAGCACTGTTTGTTCTTCTTTGCTCAAGGAACTAATGCTAGAAAATAACTAATGCTTTAGGTTGAAATCTTGGAGGGAGAGGCAGCATCAGTCACCCCCGACTGTCTGCCTGACCCTATCCAAGGGGGTTGTTAGCCGCGCCGGGTACGTGGACCGAACATAAATAAAGATCAAATGTTGAAAAGGAACTTGCTTAACATTGTTTTTCTATGTTAGTGTCTAAGTTACGTGAAGGAACCAACGATTAATTAGTTAATTAAGGAAGCTGTTTTTTTCTTGTCAAACTAAATGTGGTAGGTAATTAGATAACTAAAGCAACCTGAGAAAAGTGCGGTGGATGTGACCCTGGGTCCGTCCTACGGAAGGGTGGTCCTGGTTGTCTGGGAACTTTTCTCAAGGAATTGACAGCGACGAAAATAATGACCTAGAATCTATAAAGCTAGAGTCCCGATTTATGCCGTTTTAGGGGAACGGAATGGGACTATGTCTTATGGGTAGAGAGGTCGAGCTTCACATCCCTCTCGTTTCCCATTCTCCTTGAACCAAGTGCAGTATAAATCCGCTTCGACCCTGACGTTTCTGCGTAAAGTAGTTCGTCTAGGGCTCGACGCTAGTTACCTTCTAGAAACTTGACCATTAGGAAAACCCTGATTGAGGTCGGTTCTAAGTGGGAATGGCCGGAATGCGTCCGCTTTGTGGTAGACTTGGGAAGACCTAGATCGCAAACCCCGTGACATTCCTTGGGAGTGTCGGGCGGCGCTTTCTAGACTCTCTTCCCGATGGGCTGCTAAGACGTGTCCTACAAGTGGACAGGGGGACACGTTACAAAATTAATGGTTTGAATGTAGAAGTATTGTTGGATTCTTGATGTTCTTTTTCTTTTATCAGTTCTAATTTAGCAAGCACAATCAATCCTTATTGATAGCATGTTCAAGAAATTTCAATAACTTTTGGTGACAATAAACATGTTTATCATTCATGTGAAGTTTATAATTTTTGGCAATAAACATGTTTATAATACATTTGAAGTTCTCCATGTCCCCTTTGAAGTAAAAGTGGGATCTTTTCAACATCCCTATTGTATCATTCTGTGTCAAGTGTTTTCAATGACTTTGGGATATGACATTGGATATTCTAATAGGATTGAAACTTCGTTTCTTGCAGTTGGGTACTTGGGACCATTTTCAAAATTTACAGACTAATGAGTTAGCAAGGATGGCACTGCAAGAACAACAACAACAACAAATTATAGAGGATTTTCAACTATTTCTTTTTGCATTATTGTAGCTTTCTCTTCCTCATCACTGGCATTCCATCATGGGTGTGTGTGAACATCATCTTCCCATCTTTTAATTGCAAGTGTTGCAGGGTGACAGAGTTCTGCTACCTCTAGAATGACACTTGATATCTTCCACTCTGAACCCTTTTCAATCACAACTAATATAGTTTTATGCTTTGTGTTGACATCCTAATGATGAGCATGGACCTCATGCAACTCAAATATCACTATTGTAACAATATTGAGTCACTCTTATGTGCTTACGTCCAAGATAAGTATCATGACATGCATCCAATTTCCAATGCTTTCTTTGTGAGCACCAATGAGTCCAAAAGCCATCATTGGTCCCTCTTAGACTGCTGACTTCCTTGAATCCTCCATGGCTCCAATCCCTACTCCAGATCCAACAAGGTATATTGGGCACCCTCTTGTTTCATGGCTCTTCCACAGTCATGTCAAACATCATGTTGCAGTCCACGTTGCACTTTTACATTATCACGAACAAATAACACAATAAGAAATTGCATCAAGTTGACTTGTTTTTTTATTGAAGTAATTGACCCTTCTTCCTCCATAAGGGCCCCCAGTCACACTAGGGCATGCACGGCCAAGCAAGGGAAAGCGGGGCATAAGCAAAAATTAGCTTCCCTTTCTAAATTTGGGGTCACACTAGGGTGTGCAGAGGCAAGGGGACCCACAACGCTTTTAAATATTAAAAAGTCTCAAACAAAAAAAAAAGTTACCTACTCTACTCTATGTATCGAGATTATCTTCTCCCAGCATACTCCCTCTTCTTCAGGCTCTCCTTCACACCCTTTTCTCTGTGATAGTCGCATGGTCTACTACAACCTCTCTCTCTCTTTTTGCATTGTGCCAAATTATAGCAATTAACAAGGCTTGTGCAATCAGCATTTCCACACCACCTATACCAATGGAGCAACGTAGAAAAAAAGGCCAAGAAAAACTTGCTACACCTTGATGCAGCAACCTACACTAAGAAATCATATCTTGTGTCTGTAAAGGCTGCCCCATTGACCTACATTGTTCTACCATATACTTGCACATCGCTGCAAGAGAAAACAAACCAAACATCAAATAATCTTAGTGTCTAGCATCATGGAGTAGGTTCCATATAGAAGGTACTAATTGTTCTCGTAAATATAGCACATCTAAGAAAAAAATTTCCACAACTAGTGAAGATGGCTTAGTAGGTTTGTGATGCACCTTCAATCATCATTGATTCTATGTAGTCCACCTCACAACACTCGCTAAAGGAAGTTCAACATACCTATAATCACAAAACTCCAATCAGGCTACCCCAAAGATCTGCAACAAGTCCAGTTACATGTGCTTCTACTTCAACCCTCACCCAGATGCTAGGATTTAAATTTTTGCCTTATTCTTTATCGCAATTTATGCACTCTACTACAATCATAGCAATTAACAAGGCATGTGTCATTAGCATTACCACACCACTTGTACGAGTGGAGCAATAGAAAAAAAAGGCAAGGCAAAACCTACTTCTTGACATAGCAACTTGCACTAAAAAATCCCATCATGCATTCACGATGATTGCCCCTTATATTTTCATTGTTTCACCCCATACATGCACTCACTCTGCAAGGAGAGAAAAAACAAACATCAAATCATTTGAGTGTCTAGCATGGAGTAGGTTTCATATAAAAGGTATTATGGGCATGTGATGTACCTTTAATTGTCAATTCTATGTGGTCCACCTCACCGTGCTCGTTGAAGGAAGCTCAACATACTTGTAATCATAAAACTCCATCTAGGCTACCCCAAAGATCTGCAACAAGTTTAGTTACCTACACATCTACTTTTAATCCCCCCACTAAGATGAGATTGTGTGGCTATTTATTTTGGTCCCATTTCTCATAGATGATGGGGTTTAAGTTACTACATTGTTCTTTACTACAATCATTGGAGCCCCAAGAGAGACACCAAGGAAAAAGGGATTCTACTGCAAGAAAATCTATCTTGTAACATCAACAAGCTTTTATTTCATTCTTTTGATGACCAAAACAAAGAAAACAACAATTCTTCATGCAGCATCATAGTATATATCTCCCACGGATTTGATAGGATCAACCATAATCTTCAACAACTTCATAGAATCCATCAATAGAATAAGGAACACAAAATAATACACCACTTTTGAATGGAAATTAATCACATAGTATTCATCTTCAATGTCTTCATAGTTTTCTCTCTCAATCTCTCATATACAAATACACTGTTTTGATAGAATTGGCTATCTTTGGCTCTCTCTCTCTCTCTCTCTCTCTCTAGTACATCATCTCCTCACTAAAATAATCAATAATGACTCTCAATAATCCTTGTTAGGTCATGGATGCACCTCCCAAGATGTATGTCTGATGTGAAGAGGCACCAGAGCCACTACAGTGTCTCTTCATAGCTCACTACTGTCACTATCACTTCAGTCTTCAACAGCTGCTTCTTCCATTTGTTTTAGCTCTTTTGAACTTAGATTCATCCTTTGTAAAAGTTTAAAAACTTTTCCAAAGTCACACATACATTCTACAGAACACTTACAGAAGATCTATAGAATAGAACAGAACAGGAACAGAGCAGATATAGAACAGAGACAGAATAGATACAGAGGCTCTACAGAGGGTTACAGAAGGTCATTAGAGACAATAGATTCTCATAAATCATACTAAAACCATTCCAAAGTATCAAAAAATATTCAATAAACTTCCAAAATATTTCAACCTCCATCAATCATAAATCCATGCTTCATACAGAAGAAAATCAGAACAAAACAGAAGCTATACAAAAGGTATCAGAACCAATCAGAACCTCAACAGAACCTATCAGAACATCACAGAGCCTCGTATTTCTACTAAAAATCATCATAGACTTCCAAAAAATAATCAATATCATCCAAAACACTCTCAAACACTTCCATTAACAATCATACATCACTCTAAATTCATCCAAAAATCAATCATTCAGACCTCAAAAACAATAAAAATCAATCAAAAATTCAGTCTTTTTCCACTCTCAACATATACACCAAGGAAAAGGGGATTCTACTGCAAGAAAATATATATTGTAACATCAACAAGCTTTTATTTCATTCTTTTGATTACTAAAATAAAGAAAACAGCAAATCTTCACGCAGCATCATAGTAAATATCTCCTACGAATTTGATAGAATCAACCATAATTTTCAACATCTTCATAGAATCCATCAATAGAACAAGGAACATAAAAGAATACACCATTTTTGAATGGAAATCAATCACATAGTATTCATCTTCAATGTCTTCATAGTTTTCTCTCTCAATCTTTCATATATAGATACACTGTTTTGATAGAGTTGGCTATCTCTGGCTCTCTCTCTCTCTCTCTCTCTCTCTCTCTCTCTCTCTCTCAATAATACATCATCTCCTCACTACAATACTCAATAATGACTCTCAATAATCCTTCTTAGGTCATGGATGCACCTCCCAAGAGGTATGTCTGATGTGAAGAGGCACCAAAGCCACTACAGTGTCTCTTCATAGCTCACTACTATCATTGTCACTTCAGTCTTCTCTTCAGTCTTCAATAGTTGCTTCTTCCATTTTTTAAAGCTATTTTGAACTTAGATTCATCCTTTCCAAAAGTTAGAAAACTTTTCCAGAGTCACACATACATTCTATAGAACACTTACAGAAGATCTATAGAATAGAACAAAACAGGAACAGAGCACATACAGAACAGAGACAGAACAGATATAGAGGCTCTACAGAAGGTTTACAAAGGGTTACAGAAGGTCATCAGAGAACAATAGATCCTCATAAATCATACTAAAACCATTCCAAACTATCAAAAACTATTCAGTAAACTTTCAAAACATTTCAACCTCCAACAATCATCAATCCATGCTTCATACAGAAGAAAATCAGAACAACAAAAGAATACACCACTTTTGTTCAATGGAAATCAATCACATAGTATTCATCCTCAATGTCTTCATAGTTTTCTCTCTCAATCTCTCATATAAAAATACACTCTTTTGATAGAATTGGCTATCTCTGGCTCTCTCTCTCTCTCTCTCTCTCTCTCTCTCTCTCTCTCTCTCTCTCTCTCTCTGTCTCTCTCAATAATACATCATCTCCTCACTACAATACTCAATAATGACTCTCAATAATCCTTCTTAGGTCATGGATGCACCTCCCAAGAGGTATGTCTGATGTGAAGAGGCACCAAAGCCACTACAGTGTCTCTTCATAGCTCACTACTATCATTGTCACTTCAGTCTTCTCTTCAGTCTTCAATAGTTGCTTCTTCCATTTTTTAAAGCTATTTTGAACTTAGATTCATCCTTTCCAAAAGTTAGAAAACTTTTCCAGAGTCACACATACATTCTATAGAACACTTACAGAAGATCTATAGAATAGAACAAAACAGGAACAGAGCACATACAGAACAGAGACAGAACAGATATAGAGGCTCTACAGAAGGTTTACAAAGGGTTACAGAAGGTCATCAGAGAACAATAGATCCTCATAAATCATACTAAAACCATTCCAAACTATCAAAAACTATTCAGTAAACTTTCAAAACATTTCAACCTCCAACAATCATCAATCCATGCTTCATACAGAAGAAAATCAGAACAACAAAAGAATACACCACTTTTGTTCAGTGGAAATCAATCACATAGTATTCATCTTCAATGTCTTCATAGTTTTCTCTCTCAATCTCTCATATAAAAATACACTCTTTTGATAGAATTGGCTATCTCTGGCTCTCTCTCTCTCTCTCTCTCTCTCTCTCTCTCTCTCTCTCTCTCTCTCTCTAGTACATCATCTCCTCACTACAATACTCAATAATGACTCTCAATAATCATTCTTAGGTCGTGGATGCACCTCCCAAGAGGTATGTCTGATGTGAAGAGGCACCAGAGCCACTACAGTGTCTCTTCATAGCTCACTACTATCACTATCACTTCATTCTTCTCTTCAGTCTTCAGCAGCTGCTTCTTCCATTTATTTTAGCTCTTTCGAACTTAGATTCATCATTTCCACAAGCTAGAAAGCTTTTTCAGAGTCACATATACATTCTACAGAACACTTACAGAAGATCTATAGAACAGAACAGAACAGGAATAGAGTAGATACAGAACATAGATAGAACAGATACAGAGGCTCTACAGAAGGTTTACAGAGGATTACAAAAGGTTATCAGAGAACAATAGATCCTCATAAATCATACTAAACCATTCCAAACTATCAAAAACTATTCAATAAACTTCCAAAATATTTCAACCTCCATCAATCATCAATCCATGCTTCATACATAAGAAAATCAGAACAAAATAGAAGCTATACAGAAGGTATCAGAACCAATCAGAACCTCAACACAACCTACAGAACATCGCAGAGCCTTGTATTTTTACCAAAAATCATCATAGACTTCCAAAACATAATCAACATCATCCAAAAACTCTCAAATACTTCCATTAACAATCATACATCACTCTAAATCCATCCAAAAATCAATCATTCAGACCTTTTTTTAAAAAAAATCAATCAAAAATTCAGTCCTTTTCCACTCTCAACATATCCCCACACTTAGAAAGGAAGCGTCCTCACGACCTAAGGAAAAGAAGAATATAAGTTTAGTAAAAAGCTCAATTTGATCTTCTTTAGTATCTTCAATAATCACCCCAAACCACGACCCCAACTTATCACATGTATCTCTAGAAAATAATACTACTAAAGGAAAACTTCATTATTCATTAACACATCTGATAAACAATAAAAAGTCATGACAAATTTATAAAGGATATAAGAAGTTCTTCAACTTTCCATCGTAGGCTTGCCATCCGCCATCACCATCAATAGTTGAAAAGAGAGCTCTCGAACAAATCATTCAACTAGCATGAACTCATCACATATAAATTATTAAAACACATACACAAATATAATCATCTGAATGGCACCTCCAAAAAATGTCTCATTAAGAAGCACAAAAGATACATCCAGGGGTATCAATGAAGATGATCCCTTTTGAAGGCTTGATGATTTTGAAAGCGATCTAGGGATAAAGACTCATCTACAAAGGATTTTGGAGGATTCTGAAAGAACTGAAGGCAGCACATCCGTTCTAGCAAAACAAGGTATCTGCTAGGTAGACAAAGGGCATGAAAATATAGGACATCCAACTATTGGGAATCAATGTTCACATTGACATTCATACAAAGATTTGGAATGGCCTTTTGATCGTTATAGGAATGCCTATGCATTTATGCTAAGTACCAAGCAAAATGGGCTGTCAATCTCACTGAAGGATCTAGAGATTGTGAATATTGTTGAGAAAAATGGATGTAATTTTGGTATGCTTGACTAGCAGTTGTCCAGTCCCTTGGAATTAAGGGCCAATTAATCTGTGGTCCCGTGACAGAATCAGTTGAACTCCATCCTCTTCTTCTCAAAATCTATTGATCAAATCCTTCATACCCACTAACCAACTGAGGGGGTTGAGAAATAGAAGTGGCAGGAGATGGAAGTGAAATAAGTAAAAGAGGATGAAGAGATGGGTATGAAAATCATAAAATGAGGAATAAGCTAAAGAAGGAGTGGCTGAAAATTTAAGTGAATCAGTTAGGAAATGTGTCAATTGATAAGCAAGAAAAGTAGAAGGTATATGGATAGATGGAGAAGGACATGGAGGAGATGGGAAAAAGACTCGATCTTCAATGAAATAACAATAGGTAAAGATTGGAATTTGAGGAAAACCCTGAGGTTGAAAAAGGAGAGGTAAGATAGCTGCTGAGTTGGATTCATTGATAGTACAATAAGCTAGGAACAGAGGGACCTAAAACAGATCATCGATGGTAGGAATCAAAGAAAGATGAATAAAATTATTGGTTCTTGGAAAGATAAGCTGGGAGATCCACCCTCAGTTGGTTAGTGCTCTGTACATAAGTAGAAGCTGTATTCTGGCATTGGTTCAGGACTACAGAATCAATCATTGAATTCCATGAAGTGTCAGGACAAGTAGCCACTTTAGAAGAATAGCAGTAGAACATGTCATCTATCCTCAACTCCAAATAGTTGACATATAAGGCAACTTGTAAGACCACAACCCCCACATACCAAGCCAGATCTACATCATCTAAAATTAACAAATCACCTTGTAGATACATGTAAGACAACAACATGGTATCCATCATCACAGAATCCTCAAAGACCATATGGACAATGTCCGTCAGCAAATTAGAAGACCAAGCCCCACTCCAACCATCCTCTAGAAGAAGGAGATCCATCATTGAGAGCATAATATAGAAGGCCAACTTCTGCAACTAATAGTGGACAAAAAAGGAATGGTCCGAAGGAACATACTCCTGAAATTCCTCAAAAGTAGATCATAATAAATCCATCCTGGACTACAATCTTTCCACTTTATCTTGAAACAACGGACATAATGTGGCATGTCTCTGGAGAACTACCAAGTCTTGCTGAGATATAGAAGGAATCATAGGAATACTGGGACTTGGAGGAATGGACCATCACTGCACTAGTTGGTCCTGCAATTGCTTATTCTGGGAAGCTTGGGATTCCAATGTATTATGAGTAGTCAGCAAAGCTGACAGTTTCGCATCAAAAAAGAGTCTTAAACTCTTAAGCTTCTTTGGACATTTTCTCTTTTGCTTTCGAAACTCTATGACCTCTGACTGAGCCTCTACTAACTGAGTTTTCAAAGAAGATATTTTTTCTCTTTGAGTCTCAATCATTTGTGTCTGCTGCTCCATATGCTTAAACAGATTAGCAAGTGTGTCTTTGGCAGAGGCTAACTCTGTGGTTGCCTTATGCAACTGGTCTTTGGATTGCATTAATTCTTCATAGAAAGAAGCATATAATTGTTGAACACAAGTTGTCACTGAGAGTTCAATAGAACTATGGATGCCGTTACAAAGGAAAGGAATGGCATCCCTTGACACTAAACTATTCAGCGAAGGAACTGATATTTCCAAAGAACCCTCTCGATGTGCCCTGAATAAGTTATTGCATGTGAGGTAGGCAGGAAGGTCACTTCTAGAGGTAGCAAGAACTGACATTGAAGGAATGATTGGTGGAACTTTATCTGCCACACGCTTCAAGCGCTTCTGCTGAATGACCAATGGAGGAGGGGAATCAAGATCCTCTATGTCAATGGGTTCTGAATCCTCTAAAGGTGGAGGGGGAGGTACTGGATCATATGGAGAAGGGGGTAGCACACCCTTCTTAAGGCCTAAATATGTCAAGAAAGCATATAAATATGAACCATAAGTTACATTGGTAACATTCCCTCTGGTCATTTTGACAAAATATTGGTCCATCTTTGTTGGAAGGCTTGGGGGGTTCACTATATATATATTCTCTATATAACGTGTGTTCATGGCCTATTTATAAATATCCTAATTTGTGAAATTTTCTTGAATAAAACACAACCCTTTTCTATTCAACCTATAAGTAACCCCTTTATACAACACCCTTCTATATGTAAAAAATGTATAAAAATGGTATTTTAAAAATCCCTTATTTTGAACTCACATTATATATACATATATTCATGAGTGACCCCCTCGAGTAAGAAGGTAAGTACTCCAGTCAATCACAACTCCTTTTAACACCATCCTGGAAGTTGTGAAGAGCTCCTTGGACAAATAGTGGGATGGTTTTTTGGCAGGCATGAACCTGTCTTAGAGAAATTGGGAGACTAGCTTCCAGAGAGGATCAGTGATCATTGAGAAAGACACTCCTGAAGTGTTAATCACCTTCTTGACATCGAGGACCTCTTTAGTCTATTCTGTAATAGCTTGAGAATCTCGTCATTTGAGAATAAGTATCTGGTTGTAACAAAGGGTTCTCCTTTTTAGGAAAGAGACAAAGCCTTCCCTAACCCTCTTGGTGTCAAAACCATGGAAGTACCACGAACCAAGCCCAATTTCTTACTGTATGACACAAGAAACTCATCACATAGGGCTGGATCATCTGGAATCAAAGGGAGTGAAGCAGCCACAAAAGTTTCAAGGCTAGCTTTCGGGATAGGCTCAAAAGTCAATAGGGAAGAATAATCCCTACTGATCAATGGGATATATTGAACAGGAGGAGGAGCTTGAGGCGCCATTCAGATGGAATATTGGAGCCCCAAGAGGAACACCAAGGAAAAGGGAATTCCCTTGCAAGAAAATCTATCTTGTAACATCAACAAGCTTTTATTTCCTTCTTTTGATCATCAAAACAAAGGAAATAGCAAATCTTCACGCAGCATCATAGTAGATATGACGCACGGATTTGATAGAATCAACCATAATCTTCAACATCTTCATAAAATCCATCAATATAACAAAGAACACAAAAAAATATACCATCTTTAAATGGAAATCGATTACATAGTATTCATCTTCAATGTCTTCATAGTTCTCTCTCTCAATCTCTCATATACAGTTACACTGTTTTGAAAGAATTGGCTATCTCTGGCTCTCTCTCTCTCTCTCTCTATCAATAATACATCATATCCTCACTACAATACTCTCATAATAACTCTCAATAATCCTTCTTAGTTCGTGGATGCACCTCCCAAGAGGTATGTCTGATATGAAGAGTCACCAGAGCCACTACAGTGTCTTTTCATAGCTCACTACTGTCACTGTCACTCAGTCTTCTCTTCAGTCTTCAGCAGCTGCTTCTTCCACTTGTTTTAGCTCTTTTGAACTTAGATTCATCCTTTCCAAAAGTTAAAAAACTTTTCCAAAGTCACACATACTTTCTACAGAATACTTACAAAAGGTTTATAGAACAGTTATAGTACAGTACTAGAGTAGCTACAGTATAGTTGCAGTATAGAGACAGAACAGAGACAGAGGCTCTATAGAAGGTCTACAGAGGGTTACAGAAGGTCATCAGAACCTCATAACTCATACTCAAACCATTGCATACTATCAAAAACTAATCAATAAGCTTCAAAAAAGATCTCAATCTTCATCAATCATCAATCCATGCTTCATACAGAAGACAATCAGAACAAAACAAAAGCTATACAGAAGGTATACAGAACCAATTAGAAGCTTAATACCCTTTTGACATAGGATAGCACCTAGCCCTTCAACTGATGCATCTGTGTGCACATGGAATTCCTTCGTCCAGTCGGGAGGCTGCAAAATAGGCTCTTGGATGAGGCACTGTTTTAGGGTATTAAAGGCTTCTTCACAGTCATCAGTCCAAAGGAAATCAGATTCTTTCCTTAGGATCTTGTGTAGAGGGGTTTCCTTGGTTGAAAAATGTGCAATAAATCTTCTATAGTAGCCCACATGGCCCAGAAATCCTCTCAATTGCTTGAGGTTTGTCGGTGCTATTAAAGCGGAAACCTTTTCAATCTTTGCAGGGTCTGTTGCAATCCCTTATGCAGAGACAATATGGCCCATGAGAACTCTTGATGAGACACCAAAGACACACTTGTCGGGGTTGAGAGAAATCCCATACTCTCGGCATCTGTCAAAACATTGCTCTAGGTGTCCCCAGTGCTCACGGATCAAGCTATAGACACAAAAGTCATCAAGATACACCTCAATGAAATCATGCAGATGATTTTGGAAGGCAGCCATCATTACTCATTGGAAGGTGGCAGGAGCATTATAGAGCCCAAATGGCATCACTCTATAGGCATAGGTCCCCCATTCTGTGGTGAAGGTTGTTTTAGATTGGTCCTCTTCTGCGATTTGGACTTGTTTATATCTGTTGAATCCATCCAAGAGGGAATACAGCTCATGGCCTGCCATTGTGTCCAACAGTTGGTCTGTAAAAGGTATAGGGAAATGATCCTTCTTCGTCTTCAAATTGAGCTTTCGAAAGTCCATACATATTCGAAGTTTCCCGTTCTTCTTGGGTCCTACCACAATGGGCATAACCCATTCCCTATTAACCACAGGATAAATGAACTCTGCTTCAAGAAGTTTCAATAGTTCAGCTTTCACTAGAGTAGAGTAATTAGAATTCATACGCCTTTGTCTTTGCCTTACAGGTTTGGCATCAGGCTCTAGGTCAATATGATGTTGGCATACCGTGGGATCAATCCCCTTTAGGTCTTTGTACAACCAAGCAAACACATGTAAATTCTCCTTTAGTAGATCTCACAAGACCACTAGTTCTTCTTCTGGAAGATTGAGACCCACTTTCAGGTGTCGTTCAGTACCATCAGTATCCAAGAACATTACTTATCTTTCACCTTCCACTTCGTGGATGAATGTTCCACGGATTGCTTCTGGATAGAGGTTTGACTCTTTTAAGAGAGTAGTATCCTCATTTGACGTTTTGCTAGAACGAGTGTCCTCCTTCTGAACAGATCTGTTGAGGTTGCTGGAAGGGTATCAAAGCTTTGTTTGCTTTTGTGTGAGTGGTAATTTCTTCTCGACTTAGGTATTCATCTTCAGAGGATGCGTCCAGGAATATCACATAGCACGAACCTTCTAGGGGCCATGGCTCTGATGGCTTTAGCTTCTGTTGGCAAGGGGCATCATCATCATCTTTTCTCTGGACTGAACAGTTAGGGCGACAGGAGCCACTGGTGAACTTAATTTTTATGCTTTTAATCCATTTCTTATACAGATTCTGAATACTTTGTGGTCCATTGATCACCCCAAATGGAACCATGGTCATTCCATCCAGCACCCGGAGATCTTCAGCCTCTGAGGTCTCTGTAGGAACATCAACAAGATCATCCGCTATCAAAGGAAATTATTCATCTACACTTTCATAACCTGATTTATTTTCTTCCTCATTATTTTCATTCTCTTCCTTTGGAGGCTCTGTCTCTGCTTCTGTAGAGGCTCTGTAGGAGAAGAACATATCTTCCACCTTTGCATCTGCTTTTGCTTCTGTCATTTCCTCTGACTCTGCTTCTACCTCTGACTCTAGCTCTGGCTCTCTGTCTGTTACTCTCTCTGTATCTGCTGCTCTGTATTTGTTCTGTCTCTGCTATGTAATTGTATTGTCTCTGTACTGTCTCTGCTCTGTATTTGCTCTGTAACTGTTCTGCCTCAGCTATGTTTCTGCGACTATCATGTAATAGGGAGAACAATACATCCATGCTTTTATTTCACTATTAGAGGTGATTTCAGAAGTTAATTCTAGTTGAGGCAAGAGGTATTCTCCCATGGATAAGGATTTTACTTTC